>NC_087337.1:2699623-3043665 GCF_037043105.1 Vanessa tameamea
TGTGTACGAAGCTTCATTGGAAAACCCTTTTCTCTTTATTAACTTATCAGGCTTTCTAGAGTAAGATACCTTGTTTAAATACAATAAGTCTTAATACAATACGTAAAAAAAAACGTGTGCGTCTCGGGCTGAAGTAACTTAAAAAATAATTTTAAAAAACACCTGTCCGAAATATAAGCGCCGTTGGCTAGGGAGAGAGGAACGCGATAGGCTTCCGTATGCGTAAGAGAAAGGGATACCAGACAAATTGGCGTCGAAACGCCCGTAACGCGTTACGTAACGAAGCGGTTTACACTCCCATAAGAAGCAATCACTTCCAAACTTTTAACATTCTCACCGTTTTTGTCTGGTATGGCTCACAGTATGCAATATTTGTTGAAAACACACAAGTACGAACAAAAGTACTATAAATCTACACATTTTGAAATAATAATATACTATGTTGACTTCCTTTTATACCTGTTACGTATCTCTCGCTAGTTATCAATAACTACACATAAAGAGTTATGTACTTTTGTCCGTATATAAAATATATTCGAATATTGTGAATAACAAACAAAAATATACTTTAATCGAGTGAGTTACGAGCACTTTTAAACCGTGCATCTTAACCGATGATTGCGGGTTCAAACACAGGTAGGCACCACTGAATTTTCATGTGCTTAATTTGTGTTTATAATTCATCTCGCTCTCGGCGATGAAGGAAAACTTTGTGAGGAAACCTGCATGTGTCTAATTTCAACGAAATTCTGCGAGACTGTGTATCCACTAACCCGCATTGGAGCATCGTGGTGGAATATGCTAAAAACCGTCTCCTCAAAGAGAGCGGACGCCTCAGCCCAGCAGTCGGAACTTTACAGGCTGTTAATATTGAATTGTAATTTTACAGAATTATATTAAACTATCATCTCGGCTTTACACGGGTATAATAAACTTTAAGTTGTTATAATTTTTCGTCTTTGAAAGATTGAACCGATTTTGATGAAACAAAAACTTAACGTTGTAAATGCATTTTGAAGGCAAAAAAAAAAATTCAGTATTTAGTTTAAGTAACTCGATGATAACTTAACTTTATTTTGTATAAATCAAACACGCGAAATCCCCTTTGATTTTCCCTCCTCCTCCCGATCCTCAAGACAAAAAATTATACCAGCCCTCCTGTCACCGCTGTGTATACGTTTGATGAAGGCTTTTGCACTATTATTCCGAGGTACAAGAAAAAAAAAAGCAAAATGGGCCCAAGAAATTTATGGAATTAGAAATTTAATCTTATTTTTAATTAATTTAAAGATTAAATAAACTATAATAAAAATTCTAATCATTTCTTTGAAAAAGTATGTGTGGTAGTTAATGCAGTTACTAGATTGCTATTTTTTATTGACTAGATTACGGATAGAGCCGCGACACAAGTATAGTTTAAAATTGTGTAATGTTTTTAAGTGAATGCGGGCATTATTATACGATATTGTTTTCAGGCTTATGAAATATGTAGAAAAATAAATAATCAAATTTTAGATTAGATAGAAGAAAGTTCTTTACCAATTTTTATTTTAATTAGATTTGAATAATAAAACAAGAAAATTAAGTTGGCAGTTAAATTAAATGTTGCTAGTATTTAAAATACCGATATTATTTAAACTCAGTTATAAATCTGTTCCGGGCGCATTCCATTTTTAAATATTTTTTTTACTGTTAAAATGTTGCAGTAGGGCACAGAGAATTATTGATAACGATTTTTAAAAAATATATTAGAAACTTTTTTACAATTTTAGAAAAAAACGCAAGAGACGTTAATTGTGTACGAAAATTCAAGTCCAAGTAATTAGTTCGTCATTTATTTTAGTCTTGTAATAGGAATGTTGTAGACAATGAACACATCATTATTTTAAGAATATATACTGCATGCTGTGTTCTTATTTAACTATATTCTGTGTATGTTAATGTTATATTATTTTAATAAGTGCAAACATTGTTGAAAAACCATATAAAAAAAACAAAAACTTATATAATATATACAAATATAATTTGATAGTAATCATTAATTCGCTTTACTATTTTAAGGACGGACTTAATCTGATTCATTAATAAATAATAATTCATAAAGAAATGAGATTAAAACTTTAAGATATATAAAAGAATCAAGTCATGTTTTTTTTTAAAAAGAAGCGTTACACTTGCTTTTTGATTATCAAAAAATCTATCAATGAATGTATTATTAGGGTTTAATAACGCTGCGTTTAGCGCACACTAAAGTTTTATTGAGTTCTATGTAACAAAATTATACCGCATCCAAGTTCAAGACAGGTTCCAATGCACCGAAATACATCAAACTACGAGTTTCATTGCGACCATGATCGACAACAAAAAATGTATTCACGAAATAACGTATCCAAATATCGCACATGTAAACTTCACAATGAAGCGTTTTTGAATCGTCAATATTTAAATTCTACCACCGGTTCGGAAAACAGCTTCCAGCGAGAAGAAACACAACACAACAGATTAACTAAGATTTACAATGCTGTTTTTTTTACAATAATTAGTATCCTGTGATGGAACCCGAACTTTTTTTTAATTAAATGATTATTTCCTTATTGTGTCATCATTTCCCGCATAAAAAATATCAAACGATCGTAGATTGTCCTGTCAAAAACTAATAACCATGCAGAAAAGAATGAAATTCAAAATGGCGTCGCCTCTATTTACTTCTCGCTTGCACACGCTCTATCTCATGCGAAAGCGTGCGAGTGAGGTTAATAGTAGCGACGCCATTTTGAATCTCGTTAAATTCCGTCAAGGTCACCTTTCTTATTTTTAATTTTGATTGCATATAACATCGCCGTCATTATATCTTAGCTTTATAGATTTTATAAATTCATATCAAATCACAAAATTCTCGTAGAAATATCTTTATTGGTACATTATTGTTAGTAAATATACAAAATGACTTTAATGGGTGTGATCTTGAAGAAGGTGCGGTCCAGAGACTCTGTGGGCAATGATTACGGCTCGCCACCCCCGGAAATAGACGAAACTTTATTGCGTCGAAATAAAATTAAAAAGCGAACAAAGAAGGTGAAGGTCTTAACATTATCATTACAATAATCTATACCTATTAATATTATAAATGTGAAAATAACTCTGTCTGTCTGTTTCTCTAACACGATCAAACCACTGAAACGAATTTGATTAAATTTGGTATGAAGGAAGGTCCATAGAAAGGCTAATTTAATGCGTAGCAACTGACGGCCGACCCTATTTGCTAAATCATAAGGCTGCAGGTAGTAGCCCAAAGTTTCGAAGTTGGCAAAACAATACCGTATCTCGAAAAGGACGTAAACGTTGATGGTGCGCCTGAACTGTAGAGATGCAGTCATGCTGGATTAGTCATTCGTAGTCCATCATATTTCGTGAATAGACATTGCCATTGTGTTCGAGTACAAACTTTTGCGGTATATGTGTCACGCAGCAGACTGGTCCCTTTTAAGTGCCCTGGCCAATATCGCCAGATCTTTATGGTTATTGATGGCAAATGAGGCACACGATGTAAAGTGGTTACCATTGTGTCGAAATTTCTTAACACCAGTGCGCCACCAACCTTGAGAACTGAGTTATATCCCTTGTGCCTGTAATTACTCTGCCTCATCCTTCAAACCATAAGAACAATAGAGAGTATTACTGTTTGGCGTTATAATATGTGGTACATAAGTGGTACTAGAATAGGAAAACAGAGAAATTCTCCTCTTTTTGTTCAAAACTAAGGTAGTAATGATATTTTAATATCAGGAAGCTCGTGTGCGTGCCATTGTTGACTCTTCATCGCCGTATTACAACGAGTTACAGATGTACCGCTCCCTACGCGACTGGAAACATCGAATACAGAAGATATATCTGGACAACATTAGAATATTATTCGCCATCGTCAAGGCTTATTTGAATGGCGTGAGTTATATATTTCAATAATGAGGCGTATATTATAAAGATTTCTGTGTGTAACGAAATTATGATATATTTCTTTTATGAAATATGAAGGCTGACTGGTAATGGTAAGTGGTCACCATCATTAACAATCCTTACTAGCCACCGACCTTGAAAACTAAAATGTTATGCAGTAAAATGATATGTAGAAGGTGAGTGAGGTAAGTAAGCCAATGTGACTACAGGCATAAGGAATTTGCCAGTAGTTACATTGGCTACCCAGTCTTCAACCCGTAATACAACAATACCAAGTATTGCTGTTAGGCGGTAGTGTAAGTGATGAGTGGGTGGTACTTCAGGTAAATAAACTACCCCATTGATTCCCCACGCTTAGGATACAGATCTCAAGGTCACGTGTATAATTTCAGACAATCCAAATGATAATTCGTTCGCTGCGCTGTACATATCTACGTTCTATCCAAACTAATATTAGAAATGAAAAAGTTTGTGTGTTTGTTACGCTTCACGTCTCAAATTATGAATCGATCAACATGATTGTCCTGATCGCCAGCAGATTTGACTGCTTGTATATCAATCATCGTTGTGAACTCTACACGTACACACACATACAAACAAACGATGACCTGTAGAAAAGTATTTGTATGTATGTATCTGTAATAAAATTTGTCACAGCTGCAATTCCACAGGGCTGGCTGGATAGCCACTGGTCGAAGCCGACGTCACTGAGAAACCAGTACCACTACCATAGAGTCCGTATGTACGAAGTAGTTAACCGTGAGAACAAGGAAATATACAAACGTATTAAGGAGACTGTTAGTAAATACAATCTATGCTAATATTATAAATTCGTAACTCTGTCTGTAACGCTTTCACGAATGTGCCGAATTTGATTATATTTGGTATAAAACAAGTTGAACTTCAAGGAAGGACATGGACTACATTTTTTTATCATCTGATGGAAAGTGACTACCACCGCCCATGGACATCCAGCAACACCAGGGGGCTAGCAGATGCGTTGCCGAATATACTTATGAAATAGATTTTGAGTTATGAGGTCAAAAGTGGCTCCAAATGGTTCGTGTAATATTACACATGGTGCTGCTCGCCAGTTATTTTATTTGAACTTGGCTTGACACGCTTCCGCGTGTCCAGATTTGCTACTTAAAGTCACGAATAGTAATTTCTAAAGGTTAAATCCTGACTTCATAAATTTGATTGCATATTCACTCATTTCCCCTAGCATCACTGATATTTCGTGTGTTTAAATGTGTTTAATTCTTCATCGTGAGGAAACCTTTATGTATTTAATGCAAATCTGCCAAGTAGGGCCTACCTGTAATAAAATATTTGATTGTATTTGTTGATGTGATTCGTTCAAATCACCAGAACGCTCGGGTGGTACCAACGACTGCTCTAAATAAAGCATGGACGCGCAATAAACAGGATATCATTCGTATGTCGAAGAATCAATTTATCCTTTTTCCTGTTCAACAACTCGAGACGATTGAAGACGTCGCTTTTAAAGCATCGAATGAAGTAGAACGGCCTCGGTTAATTTCTAATTTCTTAATATATAAAAAGTAATATTTGTATGAGAAACATCCATGTGATCATTCTTTAACAGCGTTATTACGGCTATAGCTTAGCAACTGTCGTTATTAAATATTTGTTGCGGTGATATCAAATCAAATCAAAATAGTGTTATGGACCTTGCAATAGCATAATATTCCATAATTCTGATATATCGACTGTAACATTTATCAATCCGTAACAAGATTTGACAGCAACAATTGCTACGCTATAACCGTAATAGCCCCACCGATTTCTATTGATAAGTTGCAATGTGCAATGCGAATGAATGTTATCCGACTATTTTAAAAAGTTATGTCATAGCATAAAGCGTTTTGTGTAACGGCTTACAGTTTAAATGGGTCGCATTATCCTTGTATAAAATTGAAATCAACATATTTGTCAAAAATTGACTTTCTAATATTGTGTTTCATTTAATTTCACTTACTTACTAAACACATAGATCGTATCTACATATTGATGCGTAGAAAAAGTAAGTTTGTTATTATGTTGTAGAAGAAATCGCGATTATTTTTTTAACTTTTTAGTGCATATTAATTTGTTTTGAAATAGTGTTTAATTTGAATTATATATTTATCGTTAATATCGTAGAGCGAATATAACGTTACGAATGCGTGACGCCGCAATTATCGGGACGATGATTGTGGAACTATTCGTGGATGTGTGTCCCGCTACCTGTCAACTATTCCTGGAACTGCTAGACGGAGACGGCTTGGGGTATGGTTACGTTGGCACGCAATTTTTCAGGTAATCTCCTTTCAAAATGACTGACCAACTTATTTCACAGATATCTAAACTGGACTTTTATGGAACGTAGATGAGAACTAAGATTTTTTGGAAATCCATTCGATAAGTGAGTGGATTTGTGGAGTTTTATGGAAATTTGTCAGTTTTTAGTTCGATTCTACTGACAAATTGTTACTTTATCGCAATCGAATTTAAATGATATCAAATGCAAATGCTAGGTTGTTAATATGCTGTCAGTATATGGGCTTTTTAAAGTTGTTAATTACCACAAGCAAGTAATTTTAATTCAGTCATTGTTATTCTTGGAATTTCTATTTTTTATTTGTTTTATGCTCTGAAGTTTTAGCCCAAGGTATCTCCGAATTCAGCCACCTTATTAAATGATAGATTATTTTGTGTTTTAGTCTTTAATAAAAACGTCTATATACATAAAAGATAAAAAAAAACGCAAGAAAAAAGTGTCCTAAATTTGGGCACATGCGATACAACACAACTTTGAGGTATTTACTGCCGGGTGACCAAGTTTTCGTCCAACGCTCGACAGTCCACGTTCGTTTTCATAAAAGGCAAAGGGAGATTTTTAATTGGGTCCCAAAAAGACTTTTTATATAATACTTTCTTTTCTATACTGTTTGGCTGAAATAAAGCAGAATTAAATTTAATTTAATTTTTCAAACGTATATAACCTCTTTTCAAACAATGACAAAAACGTCAAAAATGACAAATGAAACCGAAAATGACGTAAAATTATGATAAAACTTATTTTGTGCCTTATGTTATTTTTCACAAGCATATTCCTTTTCCTAATACTTATTGTCACCGAATACATTTAATTAAAACAGCTACAGCAACAAAATGCTAGTCTCGGACTCGGCTATGACTGGTAACAGCGATATATTCGTAAAAATCGTCAGCCCCGAGGGCCAGATGTTCACTACCTACTTCCCAGAAGACACTCTCATTGAAGATGTAAAGAATCGTTCCATTGATTACTTCTATCCGACCGGCGAAAACGGAACCGGTCGGTATAAAATCGTACGTGTTTGTGACACAACAACTCTACACGATTTCTTAACACTCGGGCAGGAACAAATCGCCATGTACGAAGAGCTGCTGTTAATAGAGAGACGCGTTCCTGAAGCTGGAACTCTATGGGATTTGGGAGCGGTCAGGGCTCCGCAAAATGGAGCCATCATGGCCGCCACCGCTTCACTACCTACTCCTCAAAACACCGTTCGACAACCAAATCTACAATCTTTACTTTCGACCAATGAACTGTCGTACGAATTGAGGAAAATTCTGATATCATTAGTAGAAGCTGGAGCGAGATTAGCAGCGGCTGGCAGAAATTACGAATTGACATTAGCACAACTTTCCGCAGCTTTGGACGAGCCTCTACGAAATCAGCAAATTCTTGTTCAAGTTATAACCCCTGAAGAAATAGCAGCCAGGCTCAACGTTCCCGAATCGGAAGGCGCTTCAACAGCACCGGTAGTCGGAGACGAACTGTATAAACGAGCCGAGTACTTGCGACGGTTCCTGGAGAAGTTCCGTTTGTGGAGAACGAGGATTATGGAGCCACCGAACCCTGAATCTATCGCTGCGCTAAAAGACCTTGGTTTTTCATTAGAAGAATCTGATTTAGCTCTCCGGTCTACAGGATCTAATATACCAGCTGCTGCGTCTTGGCTGATCGGTGAACGGGGGTCAAGTGTCTTTGAATTAATTAACGGTTTGCCAGATGGTTCCATCCTCCAGACTTTATTAAAACAACCACAAATTCAACGTGGCCTTCTGAATACGAGAATGCTGATCGCGTTCATAGCTATGGTCGGCCAAACGGGTAACGCGTCCCTTTGGTTGAACTCTCCTCACGGGAGTCCGTTGCTATCACAGATATCGAGGACTTATCATTCAGAAAAATACTGCTACGCTGTGAACCAGTTTTCAGAAAGACAAGAGGCTTCAAAGCCTTCAACATCAAAGCAAAAGAAGCCGTGAACTTCAATCTTACTTTGTTTTGGAAATTATTTTATGATATTCCGAAATGTACGTTTAATAAATCACTAATCAAAGTTTTCCTATCAATATTATGAAACTTTTTATTGATTATCAACTAATACAAGTTAATCTATTTTTGAAGTTAAATCTTCTTTAGCTGCGTTGAGTCATAGGACTAATAGAACAAAAACATTGGCGTCACCAACATGCGCGGCATGCTCACACATGAGTGCGTAACTGCAATAAATGTGATCTTAATAATTTCCATTTATAATTTCGACTACGAACTAATTACCTCCGACTAGTAACCGAGTTAACATCTATTTAAATATTTCAAGATTTACTTGGAGCTAGGGCTTTGTTCAATCCTGTCGGGTAATGGGTAGGTACCACCCACTAATCACATATTTATTTTATTTATTTATTTTATTTGCAGTTTCATGCTCACACATACAATTAAACTTTAGTTTACTTGAAATAAACCCTGCTAGGGCATAGCAAATGTTAGAGAGACGGACGTTTTATCACAATTTTATCTGTCAGATATTCCTCGAGTGTGTAATAGCATTTTTTTTTAAGAATTTATTTTAACTTATTTGGGTAACTTGGTTCATTTATATTTTGCTTAAATACTTCCGGCAATTTATTAAAAATTTTTATGCACATAGCATGTGTGCCCGATTGGTGAAGTTTCAGTTTTGATGTTGTAATTTCAAAATTATATTTATATTTTTTTTATTGTTTTTAACGAATTTGTAAATTTCTAATATGTAAATACAGGGTAAGGTTAATATTTTTAATGTTTTGAAATGTATTTGAATATTCTTCAACCAATCAGTAATACTTAGTCTCATTGTGGTCCAGTTTGAAGGATGAGTAAGCCAGTACATTAAAACTGAAAAAAAGAAACCTATAAACGTCCTTTTGATTTAAGTTTGCTTTGTAGCAAATTTCACAAAAATCGGTTCAGTGGTCAGTTATCCTGAGAACGTAACAGACTGATAGAGCAACATTTGCAATCAATAAATCAATCAAAATAAACTTTATTCAAGTAGGCTTTTACAAGCACTTTTGAATCGTCATTTAACAAACTATATTAAGTAAAGCTACCACCGGTTCGGAATGTAGATTCTACCGAGAAGAACCGGCAGGAAACTCAGTAGTTACTTTTGCAATCATCTAAAAATACAATCATGTTAGTTAAATACAATTATGTAATATATCCTGCCTGGAAGTCAACAAGCATTAACTCCACGCTTGTTTATCATTTATATAATCTTGTATCGAATAATATGCCTTCATTGCATTGCACTTATAATATTAGTATGGATAGAGAAAATTGCCACGCTATTCTATAAAGTAACTTTGATACTCAATGCTCGATACGATCGGAAATTAATGATGCCGGACTTTTCCGGCGAATTTATAAATTGATCGAGTCGACTCATATACACAAAGAATAGAACTGAATATTATCTGCGCGCGTTTGGAATGAAATCCGACCTTTTGGAGCTGAGACAGGCGCGGTCTGACTTTGCCTGAGTCTGATAATAATTATTCTTCAGAATCTACGCTGACGCTCCTTCACTCGAGAACTGATTCGATATACTTTGACAAAGTCCCGCCCCATTCCCAAAGCGCGCGGACTATAATGTATTCTGTTAACAGGAAAGTTCCGGGCTTGTATTGGAGCGGTGGTGATGTGGTGCATAACAACGGATTCGGATGTTACGCTCAGCGCGGTCGAGTGCGACCCATCACCGCTGAGAACTATCATTTCTCACATTCCATGCCAGGCGCGTTCAGTTTAATAAATATTTGCTTTATATTTGTTATTGTAAATTTTATGCACACCAGGGCTAGTCTGTTGACTTTTTAAAAAAAATAAAGAAATATCTTTTTTACTTTCCAGGGTTGCTCTCGATGCGCGTGATGTCAGACGAACTCGTGTGTGGAGTGTTTAACATAACGTTCAAGCCTTTGCCACAATTTGATTTAAAAAATGTTGTATTCGGAAGGGTAATTATAATATGTTTTTTTAAAACTAAAAAAAAACTAATATCACTAATTTTATTTATACCTATATATCTATTTTATCTGTAACATTATTCCTCTCGCTTTTCTGCAATCTGTAGAAGTATTTTTTGAAAAGGGACGGAAGTATGTAACACTCATCCAGGGAAGCGCGCGTTATTTAATTGGACCAAGGAGCACGTGCGGTGCTTGTGGGTATATATAAGTTAATGCTTGCTAAGCTTGTAAATTCAGAATACCCGATTTCTGTTGAAAAAAATTGTCTGGAAGTAATATCTATGACAATCAATTCGTCTTTCCAGAATCTTAACTCACTGTATTTTTTTTTATGATATCGGTAGGCGGACGAGCAAATGGGCCACCTGATGGTAAGTGGTCACCACAGCTCATAGACAATGGCGTTGTAAGAAATATTAACGATTCCTTACATCACCAATGCGCCACCAACCTTAGGAACTAAGATGTTACGTCCCTTGTGCCTATAGTTACACTGGCTCACTCGCCCTCCAACCGGAACACAACAATACTGCGTTGCTGTTTGGCCCTAGAATATCTGATCAGTGGGTGGTACCTACCCAGACGGGCTTGCACAAAGCCCTACCACCAAGTGAAATAATAAGTATAATAAATAAGTGAAATAATACCACCAGTACATATATAATAATATCATGTGATATTTTGTCCCATAATTTATTATTTCCAGCAGATCATCCGCCCATGTTCGACATATGAGGTTATCCGTACGTTGGGCTCTCCGCTCAACTCACATCCTATCATAGAAATAGCGGCTACAGGAAGAAAAGTTGACAAGCGATTTATACGAGGAACTCTCAACACAAAATTGCAGACTAACTTTAAAATGTATAAATAAATAAAAGGCTTTGATACATACAAACCGTCTTAAGTACCAGTAAAATCATATTATTATACTAAGTAACAATCATAATATGATAATAAAAGATGGCTGAAGATAAAGATTTTGCTAGAAAAAAGACTGTGTATTTTATATTAACTCCTGTGTGTCAGATAAACATGTACAAGTTAGATTTCGGAAATAAAAATAGCTTTTATACGTAATATATTTTATTCTTTCAAAAAATGACAATGGATTTATTTTCTTTCTAGATCAATCCATTCCCCAATCATAACCCATTTTGAAATTCGAACATTATTTTTCTCTTTCACTCTTACCAATCAATGTCTTATCTCTTTCATTCGAGGCTGAAGGGGGCGTAACGCTTTTTCTTTACTTGACGATGTCTACCAATTCACTCGACTGTGAGCCGCGTAAACAATATGCAGGTTCTCTACTTCGTTGTTGTCCCAAGTGTTCCAAACCTTTAAATCCGGCCCCAGGCAGTGGCAGTTATCGTAGATCCAGGTGGTGCAGTGCACCAGGGCCCCGGAGCTCAGGGGGCTCTCTAATCTAAGCTTTAAAAAGAGCTTTGGTCGTAAGGATTAGCCTACAAAAGGTAAGTTCAACTCATTGTATCCTGTATTCTATAATTTTGATCTGCAATATAAGTTAAAGAGGCGGTGGAAAGAGGTGGTGAGGGCCCGATTATTTTTCTATGCACCGGGGCCCTTGCCCACCTAGCTACACCACTGGTCCCAGGTCTTCTCGGAGATATAAAAGAGAAGGGTGTGTTGCACACAACAGAACGGAAGGAATATGGAAATTGCTATGTATTCATCTGCTTATTAGTAAAAGACATAAGTTAAAATGTTTCCAATTCATCACCCAAGAGTTTGAAATTCGGGATGAAAATTTCTATAGAAAACATCAGCTGTTACAGCGTTTGTGGAAAAGTTAGTCTTTTTTTCAAATTAGAAATTTAAATCCCATCGGTTATTAAATATCGAGTACTAATAAAAAGAAAATATACATCAGTAAAACAGGATAAAACAGGGTGCGTTGTGTAAAAAAACACGACTTTTTAGTCACACAATATAAAATTTTATTTCAAAAACATAGTATAGTATACATAACGATAACTTCAAACTTAAAAAGTAATAAAACAGCGTAACTTCTATTTCTTTGATGAAATTTAATCAATCACATAATTGCACATACATAACGTTTACTCGTGCATATATCGCGCTTACGTGTGCAAACTAGTTTGCGCAGATAAGCGCCTGATTGAAAATGGAAGAGGTAATTCGCGCAAATGCAATATATTCGCGTATAATGTTGTATTAGATTGAGCAACGGAGTTTTATATTTGCGCTTGGTTTAAAGTTTACACTCACGATTAATTTTAACAAAAAATAACATGTATTTACATTGTTTACCTTAAATTTATCATTCCCCTGTCCCGTAAGTCACTAAACTTACAGGTATTGTTTAACTTTTATCGTGTCTGCTTTAAATACGTACAATTAAAAGCGGAAATTTCAGTTCAAAAAGTTTTAATATTTACATATATCATTGAGGAACATCGAAATCTTAGTCAGTTTGTCAGACCAGCCATATTGAAATAAATTCATTTTAAGGACTAACGGCCTTACTTTGTAACGCTTTGCACCGATTGTCAAGTTAAACACGAACTCTCGACGCTCTTTCCGTCATAATTGATTAGACATTCGAAAGAAGGGGACAGCATCACACATCAACATACAATTTACAAGTACGACCGTTATTGTTGGAATAAAACAGTAAATTGAATAAAAAAATCTTTACAAATAAAATGTATGAATACATTTTTTTATTATAATTGTAAATCATATAAAAAATGTTAGGATGAATGATTGTCGGTGGAACGTTTGGGTTGTATGGAAAAGTAGGTTTTAATATTAATATTTTTTGTATATATCATGGAATAATTCAATTTATACTACTCTTTCTTTAAATATAATGTTCGTAAATACTTTTATCCAATTTTTTTTTTCTTTTCTTTCTGTAAGCGTACTATCTAGGTTTATGAAACTTATAGTGAGAGGCATGAGTCGTTAGCACAATCTTGACTTGCGCAGTAGTATTTCAGGTCTCTTTGTATTAATGAAGGAGTCGGGGCGCCGAGGCTGCTCGCGATTGGTCCATTAGACGATGCTCGTCGCCTATTGGATACTTGAGTCTTGACTTTTCGTTAGCTACTGTTATTTGGCTGAAAGAGTACATGCGCAAACTTACCCCCACCACTGCCTATGGGTGCTCACAACTCGTCTATCATAACTATAGCCTATTTCAAAGGCAGGAATAGAGATAAATTCACAACTTTGATCTTTAATTGATGTGGCTTAATCGGTCGAGATCTATGTTAATAATATGTGATATCCATTATGGATTTGTGAAAAAATGGCGTTATGAATGGTATTCGGTATCGGAACTAAGGGAGTTCAGTGGAATATTTATGTATAACACGTACGGATCCTATATCCCAGATGGCATGCTAACAAAAATATAGCGACAATATTTTTTTTATGTTTACGAAATTTACCTTACGTTGATTTAATTGTTTTTAACTAAATTATTACGTAACATAGAAAATATATTATTTTTTTTGTACGTGGTTCCGAATAAAAGTTTTTAATTGAAATAGATGTATTATCTGTTTCAAATAGCTGGGAGACCTTGTGGAATCGATCAGTGTGACGTCATTATGAGTAATTACCGACAGCTACGATCTTAGTTTTTTTTTTTTTTATACCGTTTGAAGAATGAGATGTATGCTATAAGTAGAGTAGAAAGATTAGACGTTTATCGTTCTTCAGTTCTTCTTTGCTTACAGTTTAAAGAGGTTTTAAATAAGTTTTATTTTATTTCAAGGTTTAATTATTGCATTTATAAATATTTAAATAAAAAATTATACTCTTTTTTCGATTGGCACGACCCTATCTTAACAGCATTTGAAATAGACAATATGTATAGTTTTGCACAAGTTACAATTATATCAAACCTTTTTAAATATTTGCCTCTTGAATTTATTTTTTAATTTCCTGTCAGGTCACTTAAGGCTTTGTGGATTGGAACTACAGTCTTTAACAACTTAAGATAATTAAATGCTAATTTTGGACGTCCTTTATAATTATAACCCAAGTAAATCGTTTTCTCTCGTCTTATTTTTCAAATACTTGAACACCTTCCTGCAATATAAACGGATATTAATATTATAAACATTCCTCTGAACTGATATTAGGTTACAAAGCACGAGCGAACGAGATGGAAGATGATTTTCGCGAAAAAGAGATATGTTTATCTGAGTGGAAATAAAAGATACAGACCAGAGCACGGCCGGCGCGTGTCCCCAGTCACGCGGCAGCTTGTCGGCCAGGCGCGCCAGGCGCGGGGGGGAGGGGGCCTGCGAGCCGGCCAGCACGGAGGCGGCGCGCACGTGTCCCGCGCGGGGCCACGCCGCGCCGCGCTCCTCCGCCACCAGCTCAACCGCCAGCCGCACCTCCCACACTGCGCGGAGCGGCACGTTCGCCACCTGCGGGATGGTCACAACGATAAAGATCATTAATTTTTTCTTCTCGAGGGGGACCTAAATTCGTCAATTGAAAGTAACATTCAATTAATTAATCTTCTGTCGCTGTCGGGCGTGACGGAGTAGGCGAGGCGGGCGTGGGGCGGCTTGTGACGTCACACAGCACCGCGGACTCACCTTGAGCGTGAGCTCGCCGTCGGGCGTGACGGAGTAGGCGAGCCGGGCGCGCGCGTCGCGCATGGCGCGGCCCCAGCGCAGCGCCAGGCGCGCGAGTGCGGCGCAGCGGCGCAGCAGCGCGGGCACGTCGGCGGCGCTGGTGGCGCGCGAGCACTCGTAGCGCATGGCCTCGGCCGCCAGCCGCACGCACAGCGCCGCCAGCGGGTCGCTCTCTTCTGAAGTACGACGCGTAATACGAATTGTATTAAATACCGATAGTAGTTATTACATCAGTTCAGTTTCAGAAAACGGGGCCTAAGGCGGTTCGGTAGGGACAAATCTAGCACAAAACAGATGTTAAAATGATATCCTACAGAAAGAATTTCGACCGCGAAGCTCAATCTGAGAGAATAGTCACGGGAGATATTTTAGTGGACAATAGAGATCCGGTGCGGCTTTACGTGCATTGCCACGAGTTTTTAGACTAAACTTTGCTAAGCTCCAAATATAAATACTTAAAACTGTTTGTGAAACGTATTCGTACTTGTTACGTACCAGTACGTTTAAAACATTTACTATTTGACACCAACCTTGTACAGGGTCCACCATCAATGCGACTAGATGCGTATCTGCGCGGACCCGCGACCGAGACGCGTTGTGATGCGAGTGAGCGAGACGGATAGTCAACCGAATACGGGAACGCAAGAGTCGGAACATCCACATGTCACCACCTGAAGACTCCCATTCGCACTCTCGGCTTCTGAACCAAAGATACAATATTAGATAAAAGCTATATCGTACTTTACTAGTTCGCAAAATGAATGGATTAGGATATCGCTTTCATACAAAATAATCTGTCAATTCGGTCAGAACGACAACGTCAAATGTAATAATTATTTCATTTTCCTTCAATGTACATACGTCGTTTTGATATTATCTTATACTCTGACCACGCCCGCTGATGCGGTTACGAATAGCATATACAAAATATTCACATCCATACATAACGATTCTTTGAACTAATTAACTCTTTTATAATGAAAAAGAAAACATGTAACTCACCCCATGAACGGCAGAGTGTTGATTTTAGCGACAACATTGGCACTCGAACTACATTCAACTAGTAAGTTCTTTGAACTCAACTCGTCAACGACTTCGGGCTGCCAGTTCACTCGCGACACATCGCTGCCCACCACTGTAACCGCTTGGGTATCAACACTGTTCGTATCTTGCCTCTCTTTCACACTAACGTTCACAGTATCTACGCTCGTCGCGCTCTCAGTGGTTGGCGATATCGTTTCCGTATCTAAGGTAACCGATGGACTCTCTATTAAATTTGCGTGTTTATTTTTCTGATCCATTTTCGTGATCCTGTAACATTCTGATAGTAATTGTTGAACAGTTATTACTTCTTCTGGCCTGGAGCTGTTCCTTTTCTTTGGGGATTTCGTCTTATCGGGACTTTTTTCAATATTAAATTGTTCTCGATCCTTGCTTTTTAAATGCGGACTATTCGATATTTTTTGCATTTTGCTAACTGGTTTCGGAGTGATTTCCACGTTCGGTCGACTCGCTCTATTTTTGTCTTGTTTCGTAGGACTATAGCTACGCTTTCTTGTGGTTGAATTTTCATTAACATCTTCCTTTTCGAAATCTTCGCTGTCTGGATCGATATTTTGTAATTGATCTTCATCGGTATCCATGTTGTAAATAACTTTTAGTGAGGATCTTTGATCATCATCAGAAGAAATCAAATCGACTTTCAAGTCAAACGCTGATTGAGCCAGTGCATCATCCACCAATGTTAATGAGGAACTCGATTGTAGAAGTTCCTGATTAACTTTCATAGCGATAACTGTGTTGACTTCTGTATGTTTCATATCCAATCCTAGGCCTTCGGTCGATCGATTGACAGACAGAGGTTTACTAACATTTGACCCCTTACTGATTAGTTCGCTTGTTCTTTCGTCAGGTTGTAATACTGATTGGTTACGACTCAAACGACTTTCCACGTTATAGTGCATCGAAACACTGCATTCTGTGTTCTGCATCGCGACATCTGATTTCTTATTTTTATTTATTTCATCAACAGAATCATCTTCACTGCAAATACTTTTAGATAATGGGTTATATTTGTGAACTTTCGTACATTCCGTTTGAGTCAATAGTATATTGTTTAGTGGATTGTGATGATCGAATAGAATAACGGGCCCAGTGTTCGAATGATGGGTTATTAAAGTATTCATTTTCGTTTCTATTTTTGGCAAACGATTTATTTCCAAGGGTATATTTGTTAGAGGCGGATTAAAAATTTTTTTTAATGTTTGTGACACGGATTCTTTACCCATGGCTATTTCTGTCACGGTGGATTGATTCGACTTTATATTATCAAGGGACTCCGCAGTCGATCGTAATTCCACATCGATATCTATCTGACTCGATGTCACTAGGCTTGCTTGTATCTGGGTACTGCATGTTGAAGGTGATTTCTTGGCCTTGTGTAGTTCAGTTGTCTCGTAAGGTAGAACGTCTGCCATTGGCTTTACCAAATCGTGCATCAGAGCTTTAATACCATCTGAGACATCTTTCAAATAAGTCGGTATAACTCTCGCTTTGTCTTCCTTCATATAAGTGCTTTCACCGAAAGCTGTTTTCTTTAATGGTGATATTTCTACAACTGCATTCGAATTGTTATCGTCAATTGAATCGTCTTCTTCGAATTGTAATGTTTTAACTACTTCTGTACTCATTCGTACTGATTTCTTTGGGGATTTATTGCTTTGGGAGTCTTCTTCTTCGGGTGAGTCGTGTGTGTCTTCTGTACTTCCGCTTTCGTCCATTTCGAATCGAGACTGTTGTAATGCGGCTTGAGCCATTGAAATATTATTTAGCAAGTCCTCTCGACTAAACGCGATAGACTGCCTCTTTGGAACGAAACTTAAACGCGCTAACTTACTTTTGTTTACTAGAGTTTCGGAGCCTTTTACGTCTATTGAGCCTAATGTTTTATTCTTTCCTTGGTCATCAGATTGTCCGTCTGTAAAATCTGAAAGCATTTCTAACAACTCAGCCGTGTCATCCGCATTCTTAAACGATTTATTGCCTCTCGTGACGTTAGATTTATCTAAGTCTTCAATACTTTTTCGGAGATCTGAGCTCAGTACTTTTTCATAATGTCTGTTTAACGATTTTGTATTGACTTCATTAATTATTTTAAGTTCTTCGACCTTTTGTTTTAAATACGAATCCTGTTCAGATTCTTCGGTACCGTGCGCTTGTAGCTGTGAGGATATTTTTTGGAAGTCACTGCTCATATCACTGTCATTTTTACTATTCACAGTTTCCCCAATATGTTCTACATTAATATAATTTCCGCTGTCTCTTATTATCAAAAAGAGACTCTCACTTGATTCTTTCTCAACCGCTGGTGGACTCCGTTCATTTTCAGTTAACGCTTTCATTTCACTTATATTTGCTTCGTTTAACGAAGCACACGACATGTCTAAGAGCTCACTAAGAATAGACTTTTTGGGCTTAGAATTTTGTTCAGCAAGAATAACTTTGGATTCCTGTGAGCAAATTGGCAGTATTTCTATTTCCTTCAAGCTTTCTCTTTCAATAAGTCCCTCCTCATTATGGACAAATTTTCTAATGCTGTAACTATTAGATCTATCACTGGACTGCTCTTCGACTGTACTCTGATTTAATGTATGATTAGGTCTGATAGAACCATAAACCATTTGTTTTAAATCTTCTACTGGATAATTACTATGATTGGTTTCGTTTATTATTGTCGCATTCTGTTCCGCGTTCTGATATATCATAATATCTTGATTGACCGATGCATTGTTATCTTTGAATATTCTTTTATCAGCATCTATTTCGGACGTGTGCGGAAAATCATTATGAATATTTAATATATCGGTCGGTATCGGCTTCGTCAATGACAAATTGCTTAAATCGTTGCTATGAAATTTAGATTCTTGTAACATTCTCGATATATTACCTAATGCATTCATTGAAATATCTTTACTCTCTGTTTTATTTAGATCTGTCTTAGGTATAGTAACATCAGCCTCTTTGTTTAATGGTTCTTCTTCAGTTTTAACCTGTTCTTCAGCTGACAACAATATGTTAGAAGGCAGTGCACGTGTCATAGAAATATCATTATCACATGAAGTCGTTTCCATGTCATATTGCTCATTAAGATTCGATTGTAAAATATTAGTAGGCATAACTTTTGTGAATGACACTTCAGCTTGATCTCCATAAAGTGTTACGTTACGTTTTGGAGAACTTTTCTCAGTATTTAGTTCCTTTATAGCTTCAGATATTGTTTCAGTATCGAAAGCTGATGTGTTTTTGAGAGTATCTTTTGCTTTACTATCTATTTTCGATGCATTTACATCCGAAACGTTATTTTTACTACTGAATATAATATTAGAGGGAATAGCTTGCGTGATAGATACATTTCCAGCATCCTCTTCGTAGACAATCGTTTTCCTTTTATCACTGTTACTCTTTTTGGAGAAAACAACGTCATCAGAGACGACTTGCGTTGTTTCAATATCTGCATCTAGATTATTATCGTAAAATATTGTTTTGCCCGGATCATTTTTCTTTGTTTCATTGATTATTATATTACATGGTATAGCCTGAGTTATCGAAAGATTAGTTAAATCATTCTTAGTGAATTCGATATTTTCTACTTCTGAAGATATAATGTTCTGTGGTATCGCTTGCGTGACTGACATGTCTAAATCATCTTGGAAATATACTGTTTTATCTTGAGATGGTTTAGTTTTATCATTCAAAATTAAATTCGAAGGTAGCGCACGTGTAAAAGATATATCACCGTCATCATAAACGGTACTTTTTCTTTTATCTGCCATACTTTTGTTACCATGAATTATGTTCGTGGGAACAGCTTGTGTTATTGATAAATTCGTCAAATCATTTTCATACAGTATCGTCTTTTTCTTTTCCTCTTTATGAATTATAACTTTAGCGGGAACAGCTTGAGTGATCGATATGTTTCCCATATCGTCTTCAAATACGATCGTTTTTCGTTTCGGCACCTCAATTTTGTTATCAACCGATTGCGTTATCGACAAATCGTAGTCATTGTATATGACTGTTTTCTTTTCTTGTGCATTATCTTTAGGGATATTATAACTTTGACTTGTCACGAGTGAACCATCTTGATTGAAATTAGGTAAATCATCATTCATATTCAAGACTATTGTTTTTCTCTTCGGAGTGACATTATTAGGAGTTTGTGTATTATTTGAAGCATTTTGACTATCTAGATCTAGGACCTTCTTCTTTTCCGACTGGACTGTTAGTTTCTTTCCATCAAATACGAGAACTTCATCAGTGACTTCATTAACGGCGAAGTTTAGTGATTCTTTAGGCGTTGTATAGGGGTTCATGACTATATTTTCTTTGTCCACCGCCCAATCGTCATTAACATTCGACGTATTACTTTTCATAACCTCCTGAACTTTTGGACTTTGGATTGTATCAGTGATGGACATATCACATTCATCACTTCTAACACCAACATTAGTCATATTTAGATCAATTTCGATATACTCCGATAGATCCCTTCTACTTCTAGAAGGACCCTGGCAGACAACATTTGATGGATTCGATCTTTCTAAATCGCGTTGCATTTCATCTAAATCATCACACTTACTGTTATCTAACGGTTGTAGATTCGAGAAATTTATATTAATCTGATTCGACATTTCATTCATCACTGGAATACTCAAATCATCTCCAAACACTTTGCTATGGTGATCAGTAAACGAACTTAAATCGAAATTTTGAACAGGAGCTGTTAGCTTCCTATCATCGCCAGTACATTCGAGTGCAGCTAGCTGCTGTGTTAAATTAACATTATTTAGTGATGTTTGAAACTCCTGAAGTACTGTATTTGTTTGTAGAGTACCACCGATATCTACGACCTCGACTTCCTCAAACTGCTGATCGAATATTCTCTTCCCGATGTGCCCTATGACCTGACGGCCTGAGTTTGCTGCTGATTCGTTGCCTGATGATTCCAATGATTTATTATGTTCTTCATAAAAGTTCTTCCAAGTCGTTGTTGCTTCATTCGTAACAAATTCACTGAAATCAATAAGATATACTCCAATTATTTTTTGACCTTATATATAAAAAAAATTCAAAATAATTCCTTGTACAGTCAATTAAAAACTAAGGTTTAAATATTAAAAATTTTTGGAATTATACTTCCTTAGGTGTATTAAAAGTAAAATTTTTACGTCGGAACGGAAATGACATCAAAAAATGAGAATTGCGAAACTGCTTTATATACTTATACGTATGTACAGTTGTTTACTCAAAAAAGTTAAGTTTAAAATTCGTAACGAAAGAACAATGTGAATTTGCCTAATCTTACTTCTGACTACTTATGATCCTTACAGCATTATGCGTTGAAGTTGTATGTATGCGTAATAAATAGTTACATCATATAGAAATTAGTGATTGGTTCGAAAGTATTCGCTGCAAATGAATAAACAGAAAGAAAGTGCTTCTAATGCGCGTACATTATAAGTACACGCACCTCTTTTTACGTCATGTTTTGAGGCTAGAAGACTGTGCAAACTACGACGGGTGGTCATCCAAACCTGCGACCTACAGATACATTCAATGCAATAAAATAATAAAGTCATCTTACGCAACGCCGGTACGCCGTGAGAAACTGACACGTCGACTCTTCGCGGTGTCCGTGGGCGTGGCTACGTTGAATTCCAACTCTGAAAATGGCGTCCGTGGGGGTCGCTGGCTTTTGAGTATTGATGATCTGCGTTTTCTACTGTAAAGCGAAATGTTTATCAACAAGATGGCTACACTGAGCTGACCTGGTTGCCTAATGTGTTAAGATTGTTCACTAATTCTCACAAAGAATCGCATTTTACGTCCATATAATCGTCACAGTCCAGGGGGAATAGATTCGTACAAAATTTTCGCTGAATAATACTCAATACAGTCTATAAAAACATGTTTGTAGTTCAAATATTGTAAAACTCTTGTTAAACACAAACTTTTGCTTGTAGCCATACTCCCGCTAACAAACAAACTTGCCGGTAAAGGTTCGTCACTTTCACCGAAAATATCTAGCAGATTATTAAGCTGATCTTCTCTACAAGGTAATTTGTTACACATTTCGTCCATGGTCAATTAAATATACTTAATATAAATATAAAAATATTATTATAACCACATCGTAATTGCAAAGTTACCAACGAAATCAAAAATTACACTGAGCTGATCTGATACAGCTCAATCCTACCCAATGATTAATGATTCAAACCAAGGCCAGCACCCCTCAATGTTCATGCTCTTAATTTGTGTGTAAACATCATGAAATAAACTGCATTTGTCTTTTGCCACATGTGTAACCAACAATCAGCATTGGAGCAGTGTGGTGGAAAAAACTTTAGCAAATATGATATTTATTTGAATACTGTTTTTGTTCGTCTCACGGGGAATGTTTTTTGTTGTTGAATGTTATAGGTAGGCAGACTGACAAATTGCCTATCTGATAGATAGTGATCATCTCTGCCAATAGACATTTTTACTGCTATAAATATCAATAATTTCTAATTCAATGGGTTAACTCTATTTACGTACTAGATATTTTTTAATACCAGTTTGTCCAGAGTTGCTATTTATACCAAAATAATTATTTAAAATTAGAGCAAAATTTGTATATTTTGTAACATTCTAATCCTATTTCCTATTATTATTTAAAAAGCTCATCAACTACTACTCCTCCTACCAATTAATCTATTGAAAAACTTGTATACTACAAGTTAACACATCTAGAATGTTTACACATTTGCATAAAATCACAAGTCAAAGGTAAGAATCAAAAATCTGTATTCAATATTTCATTATTATACTTCCCTACTGATAGTTAAAAAAATCTACCACTGGTACAGAAACACCTCAGAAACATTGTAGATCTGAGAATAACCGAAAGAGACTCTGTATTTATTCAAAGAAATATCAAATATTAACAATACAATTATTTTGTATATTTCTGTTAACGGCCTGGAGACGAACGAGTATTTCATTTCCTAGTTGAGTTATCATCTAATAAGTCATAAGTTTTATAATATCCTTTAACAAGAATGTACTTAACAGAAATATTTAATTTTGCAATCGATTAATTTTGATAATTTCTTACTGAAACTTTGAACCTGGGTTACACATTGCAACACAAAGATCATATTGATATGGACTGTATTTCCGCAGACCTGAATCCTATAGGATATTATGCTGTTGAAATAACTAAAATAAACAAAGTGAGCCATATCGACTCAATCAACAGCCTAATTCGTTACCCATTTTCTGCAGACCTCTATCTACTTGCCCTTACATTCATTTGAGGTCTCCAATGCTGCATAGACACTTAAAGTAATACAAGAAATTTTGTAAGGTCAATAAGGTCTATACTACCAATTTTAAATGATAAAAATACATGGTCCGTCCCTGAGTGTCTGCCAATATGTGTAATGATTGTCTGTGTGTTGTGGTTGAAATAATAGATTATTATTGTTATTATAAATGAAGATACATTTTAACCAATATGCTAGATTCAATAGAGAATTCTGCGCAATTGAATTTTATCTTAGTATTCTATATCAATTTGTACTCGGAAGTTTCTTTGATATTTTACATTAAAGATTAATTAGGAATTCTATAACGAGCTAAAATAAATTATTTACCATTGGTCAATCTTTTTATTTTTTTATTGTTTCATAATTTCTTTTACGAAACAATAAATAAAATATATTATGATAGAATAGTATTTGCTATTTTAATTTCTTTGCGATTATAGTCAGTACTCAAATTATATTAGTTAATACAAAATGAATAATAAGAAGTTATTACTGAATTCCTAACAAAACTTCTTTGTAACAGTTATTTCAGACTTACGTAGCCGCTGCGCCATCCGCAGTCTTTAGTGATGCTCCGGTATCATCCATTTTGGATAAATAATATTTTTTACCTCACAATATTATTGATATCATTATAAGTATTCAATTTAGTAAGTGTAAATAATACAAATACGAAATGAAGGCTATTTTTCAAATCAAAACACAAACGGTTACTGTTCAAAAGTGGCATTGACTTTCAAACTGACATTACAGATAAAATATAGTTAAAATGAATGATAATCTGTTGTGAAGTATGTCCTTGAATAATATAAATAAAAATATTGTTTTGTATAAATAGTCTCAAAAAAGAGATTACAATCATTAATTTAATAATTAATTTAGAATAATACTAAATGATGTTAAAATATGATTAATATCGATTTCATTGTTCGATATTGACATGTAAATTAGATCAAAGAAAATAAAAAAATATACGAAAACACTATTAATAGTTACTTATAAAATTAACTACTTTTTGCTTATTAATATGATGATAATTATCAAATATCGCAACTGTCCAGGTTAAAAGAAGCTATGTAAATTCTTCTGATAACTTATCATAAAATAAATATAAAATGAAAGAAAATATTATCTCTACGTTTTACAAATCATATGCTACCAGATAAACTTTATCCTGTTTTTTATTTAGTAATTATGTTATGAAACATAATTAGAAAAGCCCAAAAATACCGTGGGTCTTTACTTAATTTATAAATAAATAGATAAACTTGAAAAAGGATATATATATTCGACTATATTGTTTATATAAATAAATCTTATCGAGAACTTACAAAATAAAGATTACTCCAATTGCCGTGACCGTTAGAAGAATTATATACACAGAAAAGATACCTATCCAATCAATAGAAGCATTTCCCTCAAAATTTAACGGCCCAGACATTAGAATCACAGTTAATTTCTACCTACATTTCTAAAATTTTTATTCAAAGTCTAATTTACCACGGTAATTTTGTGTTGGATACTGTCATTTTTATGGCATGTGTCTGATTCTTACGCTACCATCAAAGCGTTAACAACCAGCATTTTTATTAACCCATGAACATATTATTGAAGAAGAATAGGTAAAGCTCGGTGTACACCGATCACATTCGTTTAGTAAAATCAAAACACCGGAACTCTCTGTAGACGGTGCAATATTGCATGACATTTCAGTGCCAGTCTTTGATAATACACAAATGCCTAGAATTTATATACAAATAAATATGAAATTGTTATAATACATTTATTGTTTTCTTCTATATTACTGCGTTCCTTCAAACGTGGCGTGAAGAAATATCTTGAGGCCGCCATGATTGCCTGACTGTACTGGCCGCCTTCGCATTTGGACTCCTCTACCACTTACCATCAGGTGGAGTGGAGCCATATGCCTACCCGGTAAAATAACAGTGACGAAATTAATTTAACCCATAAATTACTTTGCCAATAACAGAAAGTTATACAGAAAACCTATCCCAGATGTAAATATATTTAAGATAAGAGATCTTGTTAAGTAGTTTTTAATGTATTTGTTCAGATGTAATTGATTATTTAATTATTTTTTTAATAATTATAAAATTGTTTTTTTAATATATCGGTAGGTGGACAATCAAATGGACCACCTGATGGTAAGTGCTCACCAGCGCTCATAGACAATGGCGTTGTTAGAAATATTAAGCATACCTTACATCGTCAATTCGTCACCAACTTTGGGAATTAAAGTATGTTTCTTATGCCTGTAGTTACACTGGCTCAATCACTCTTCAAACCGGAACACAACAATACTGTGTACTGTTCTTTGGTGGTAAAATATCTGATGAGTGGGTGGTACCGACCCAGACGGACTTGCACCAAGCCCTACCACCAAGTAAATATGTACAATATATATTATGTACAATATAAAAAGACATACAGACAGATTTAAATATTCTATAAAATTTGTTTTTGAATTAATTGAATGCGACCTATATTAATATGACCTACAATAATTTAATTCTTATCTAAATTAAAAATAACTCCGTAAAGTATTCAATGACAAAACGAAAACCATTTTAATTTTTATAATTTCACAAAATTCCATAAAAAAGAAAGGAAAATATCTTCATCCACTAATTCAGCTTCAGCCACAAGTTTTTGTATAATTACGAGGCTAAGATGTGTCTGTTGCTGTTGAGGACGAACCATGTGTCTGAGAACTGCAACAGGAACACGTTGAACGTTGCCTCCGTTTAAGCCTAAATATAATATACTTCATTATAGTCGTCGAGACGAGACGAGACGACCCAGTCGCTAGAAATACGTGAACCCTAACAGAATATTGCACCAAGTTTTAATGTATTTAATTTAAAACATTTATATTACGAGCCGAGATGGCCCAGTGGTTAGAACGCGTGCATCTTAACCGATGATTTCGGGTTCAAATCCAGGCAGGCACCACTGAATTTTCATGTGCTTAATTTGTGTTTATAATTCATCTCGTGCTCGGCGGTGAAGGAAAACATCGTGAGGAAACCTGCATGTGTCTAATTTCAACGAAATTCTGCCACATGTGTATTCCACCAACACGCATTGGAGCAGCGTGGTGGAATATGCTCCATACCTTCTCCTCAAAGGGAGAGGAGGCCTTAGCCCAGCAGTGGGAAATTTACAGGCTGTTTATGTTATGTATGTTATTTATATTACACTAAAATTCTGGCACGTGTATTTTCACCAGCATTAGAATTTGGTGCAGCGTGATAAAATATGCTCCAAAAGCTTAAAGAGACCTACAAAATAAACTCGCATATCATGTCAAATTGGCTCCACCCCCTCTCTTTTACCCGTTATGAATTTAATAGCCATGATAGCTCTCATTAAATAAGATTTTTTGCAAATAATCTTCTTAAAGTTCGTCCAACATTAAAATAACTGATGAGTTTAAAAAAAAAGATAAGCTGAACAAATAGCGTTTCGACATACTTTATATTAATAAAAATACATATAATAAGTTCGACCAACCCTCCTTTCCCAGGTTTGTAATTTGATCTTCCTTTTCTCGATGGCCTTTTAGATATCTTTTTCTCAGTTTTTTTATAATTTGTATCACTATCTCTCTCGCTCGATTCTCGATTGCGCCCGAGCTGCCGCTGACGTCGTTCTCTGTAAACTTCACACGAATCTTTAGGCATTACTCTCCACGACCCTCCGCCTCTTGCAAGCTCTAATTTCTATAAAAAAAAAAAAAAAACGTATATAAAAACATCACAACATAAGTACATTTAAAACTTAAAAGGACGTCTTGTTCGAGGAAATTATCATTTTACTTTTATATTAGAAAGGCAATTAATTATTTTCATTTTTCCATTTTTAGCAGTCTTTAACGACTTCAATCGGAGCTGCCATGTGACTATCCAACTGCTTAGGACATAAATTAAAGTGAACACATGTGTGCACAAACAAAACTTGCAGTACTCTACTACTCATTCTTACAATGAGTTAGACCGCAAAGATCGAGAATCCAGTCGTACGATCACTGGCTTTACGTGATTTATTTTTTTTACTAATGGCATTCACATCTCGTGTGTGAGACGTATTTCGCCAATTACGAATCATATGAAAGTAACACTTTACGTGCATTCCGATCGATGGAAGTGTTAACACTTTGAACTTCCTTAATTCTCAGTTACTATTGCGTTTTTATTTAACCAGAATTTTAGCACAGAGATATAGATTATGCAGCCTTATGACCAAATAGACCAACGGGGCAGTCAATAAATAAAATTCGGCCGTAATGGGATGCCCGGTAAATGTGTTTAGCGGATATCTACACCATATAAAGAACCTACCTGCTAAATTTCAAGTTTGTAGGGGTTCTGAGTTTTCGTGATTAATCAGATAAAGTTTATTTTATATTATTAAATTTACTTTACTTAAATTACGGCATAAAGGAAATAAATATAATTACGTATAAACACCTAAAAAAATGAAAATAAACATACTTACTCTATTACGTAAAATTTTATTAATTTTCTCAATATCAGATTTGAGGATACCTGGTGGACCACAGAACTTCGATTTTCTTTCTGATAATTTCTTTTTATTAATTTTAGGTTTCATTTTACTACTAATGTACACCGGACGCATTTAGACGATAGTAAAAGTAAAAAATATTTTTGAATTTAATGAAATATTATTGATTACTGTCTTAAAATAACTCAATTATACGTCAATGGCAAAACAACGTTATTTTTTAGGTCCTAAATCACTTATAATATTAATAGAATAATAAAAATAATTTGTATTCATTTCAGTTTATTTTCAAATAAAATAGGGGGGCATTTAAAAAATATACAAATTATTGAAAGAATTTTAGTAAATTATTGTGATGATGATGATGATGTGAAAAGTTGTATCTGTTTTTCTGTGACACTGATATAAAATAATTTTAAAATTGTAATATCAGTGAAGGTGTAGCCTATAAATTTTTTCACTGTCGGGCTAAGGTCTCGTCTTCTTCGAAAATAAATTGTGAAAATATATTATAAGTTTTTTATTTCGTAAGTTACAAGTATCCGAACATTGTCATATGACTTACGACATTCAGTTCTACCAACTTAATTTTTTAGTCTCCATTTTAGGGCAGCTGATATTTGTTTGAGTAAAGATTTTATAAAAATAATTATATTTTTGTCCTAAAATGGGTGCCTCATTCGTTCCCATCACGGTTTTCACCGTTTTCTGGGGTGTAGTGGGTATCGTCTGCCCGTTTTTCGCCCCTAAAGGTCCCAACAGAGGGTAAGTTTTACAAGTGCTTTTTGTCAACTCCTATTAGAGATATATTATGATATTGTTGTATTTTAAACCCTATATTCTAATATTACAGGATAATTCAAGTGGTATTGATGCTAACAGCAGCTACGTGTTGGTTATTGTAAGTATTTCTCTTTATAAAATGTACATAAGATATATTTTATATTTTTATCCTGTAGTTTCTACATTATATGTCAAAGATTACTCATAATTCAATGCCTTATGTCTAATAACTTATAAACATACAATTATTAATGAACCTATATTCGATAAGGATTATAAGGATTTCCAAGGTCAATTGTAGGCTGACGTTCCCATCACTTTTCAATAAAAAAAAATTAAAAAAGTTTCCTTGTATATTATCCCCATATGAATCCTGAGCTAAAACATATTACTGTAATAATAATAATATATGTGATATTTAATCAAATTTTTTATGTAATTTCCAGCTGGCTGTGCGCATACATGGCGCAAATGAACCCTCTCATTGGACCCAGATTGGACAACGAGACTCTTATCTGGATTTCACAGACTTGGGTACGTATCGTATTATGTTGTACTGCTTTCCCTTTACTTAGCTCACTTGTGAGGTAGGTGTTAGGTACCCTATGTCCTTTCTGTACCCCTGTCAACGTGTATACAAAATTACATGAACATAACATATATAACAACATACATAACAAAGAAACATACTCTTTTCCAACCATAAGATGAAAAAAAGCCAAATAAACAACATTTGACAGCAAATTGATGCGATATCATTGGTTGAGAGCTTGATTAATCTATGATATTCACTATGGATTTGCAAAAATATGGTGTTTTGAACGTCGATGAAACTTAACTTAATTGGAATAGGCTACACATACTTTTGCATTTATAATAATAGCTAGGGGTACAGTTAAATCAACTTGGAAATGATCTGTATGTAAACATTATTATTAAAATAAAATAAATAAAACAGTCATAATTTTTTTAAGTACAATAATTGGATAAAATAAAATTAATTAAAATTAAACTGCTTGTCTTGGTGTATTTTTATACTTTAATTTTATTTACTTATACAAAATCTAGTAACCTAACATGATGAACAAAAAATCACTATAATTGTTATAGTTAGTTAAATACACAAGCAGAATACTAAATACTTATTTAGTATTCTACTAGTATATAAATACTAATCTAGGCTGGAGTGTCATAGATGCTCTTCAAATTAAAATGAAGTATTTTGGCTATAATTTGAGTGGACTTCGGTTGATGGTGAATAGTCAACCAATAAGCATTCATATAAAAAAACTAGTTATTCTGTTATTAACACATGTTTTAGAAAATGGAGATAATTTGTCAACAAATATATATTATTATAAAGTAGTTTACTTTTGAAAAAAAATACTAAACATTACATCAAATATTACTCAGAATAGTGATATAGACTAAACAAAAAAGCTATAAAATTTTATCAGGTTTGAATATGGACAAACAATTTAAGATTTAAACTAACAAATGTTTTGGTTATGCAAAAACCATATTAACTTAAGAAAACACATAATTTCAATCACTGATTTCAATTTTATTCTTGTGACAGATCAACTATAGGCTGAACAGTCTTTTTGTTTTTCTATATAACAGTGGAAATATTTGAAATTAAGAATCTTTCGGTATCATTCATTGAATTTAAAGCTAAACTAAAACATCTTAATTTATTTAACTTTTTAATTTATTAACTTATTCTTCTATAGAAATAAATAAAATTGAATTGTGATTCCAGAATAACTGTCTTTTTTAAAGTTATAAATGGCTTTTTGAGTGTCGTCTAAACAACTTTTTTTTAGACCTTACTATTTAACTTGTGTTTTACTACTTAAATTATATATTTTCGTCGTAAACTGAATTCCTCTTTGAACCGAACCAACGGGTGTTGCCAGTGTTAATAAAAAATGCGTTATTAAACTATGCATTTCCTAAGCCTTTAATCTGATTCTGATAAAACTCTGAAGAGATGTTTTGCATACGTCATCCACGGTCCTGGCAAAGATAGGAATTTTTCTTTGTAAATTTGCCTGTCAATATATATTTGAAGTGATATGTAGACCCTTATTCAAACCATGCGTAGCTAGATGAAATAACCTAAAAGCGAAATTAAAATACACCAACTTCAGTTTTAAAGTTAGCAAAACCAAAGTGAAAAATATATTTTTTAAATTCTTAATCTTATTCTTTTTTCAGGGCAAATCATACAAGCAATAAGCAACACCATTCAGCTAAGATGAATGTAAGGAAAAGTGTGCCGTGATTACAAATAAACAACTTTGATTATTAATCCTGATTATAATAATTTAAATAAATATTGGAGCTTCAACTCCATCACGGACGCATAACTTCAATATGACAAGTTTTAAATTAGACTTATCATCTGGAATGCATTGCGCAGATTAAAAATATAATGATCATTCCATTTCAAACAAATATTAAGAATGTATTAAATATAATTTTTAAGTTTAACATCTCTGTAAAAAATATTTAAATTATAAATAAATATAAACTTTGTTCCAATAAATCTAGTTAACAGAATTGTGTTTTATTGGTATTAAAAAATTAATGAAGTCTAAGTATTTATTCCTTTACCTTATTTATTGAATAGCTAAAGTAATTTTTGCCTTCCATTGTTGTATTAAGGGAGGAGTGAGCCAGTATTATTGCCACAAGGGACAACATATGTGTCTAGTTAAATCACTAGGCACTATTTTTTGCCCTCTGATACATACAAATATATAAGTAAATATTTTAACCAATTTATACTTATTAATTATTTGACAAACTATCAACATACAGCTAAAACTACTAATCTAGAAAGCTGAAATTTAAAACTGTTTAATTTTAAAACATAAACATTTGCTTGTTAGGAGTATAACTATTAATAAAAGTATTCAAATTTGTCTATGTCTAAATCCTTATAATCATTGACTTTGATTACTTTCAAGTGTATACAAGAACTAATTATACATATCTAAAAAAAAATTTAATCTCTAACGAAGCTATCTTTAAGTCAAAGCCTTTGGTTTTTATAGTTGAAGACATTAAAATTTGAATCCATCCTATCATTTTAAATTAATGAAACGCTATTTTTATTATTTGACATCATTGACTTATATGTAAACTACTAGATAAGCTGTTCAATATAATTATGGCAGTGACTGAAAGGGGAAAGAAAGCGGGAGGGGGAGGTGATTAAGCTGAGACGATCGCGCAGATGTAGCACGATAGTTTTTTTGTTTTTTGGATATAGGTATAGGTAGAACGAGCAAATAGGCCACCTGATGATAGGTGGTCACCACCGCCCATAGACAATGGCGCTGTAAGAATTATTAACCATTCCTTACATCGCCAATGTGCCATCAACCTTAAGAACTAAGATAGATATCCCTTGTGCCTGCAGTTACACTGGCTCACTCACCGTTCAAACCGGAACATAACAATACTGAGTACTGCTGTTTGGCATTGTTTGGCATTGGTAGAATATCTGATGAGAACCTAACCAGACGAGCTAAAAGAAAGTCCTACCAAGATTTTTTTATGTTTCCCTGTTTATCTCTGAGACTTTTGTAGTGAAATTATTTTATTCAATAAAGGCCACAAGTATACTGGTATTAGGTAGATTATACAATAATTATAACAGCATATGATTAACATAACAGATTTACTTTAAAACTTACTTGAGAAAATGTATGTCCACAGACGACTTGTTCTCTGAGAGAATATATTCTACACTATTGAAGAATTAAATTCGGCATTTTTGTAAAAATATAATATTATTTAAAATAAATTTATTTTTTATCTTTTCTGCTATTGTTACATCTGTTATGTTTGTTTGTTTATCTATGTCGGCATATCGGTTGTACTGCTCCCTCTTAGGTAAATCTAGTAAAGAGTAAGTGAAATGGCATATCAAGATGTCCGTCTTGCATATAATTTTCGTTGAATATTTGTGTACAACAGCTTTAATGGTAAGCATTTTCTTAAGATCAGTATTTATAACAATAAAAGTCAAAAGCACCAATCGTTTTTTTTTTTACATTTGACATTTGAGGTATTATTTAATAGTTAACTATAAAAAAAATCTGGTCAATCTGAGGTACATAGTGGCTAAACGGAAGTACAGCCCCTATATCAGTGAAGTGAAGACTGTATGTACTTAGTATAAGAAAATATATTAATGAGAAAATAAAACTATATTAATATAATTATGACACGCCAGTCTTTGATCTATTTTTTACTTGTATTAAAGATGAAATTATAATAATAATAAAATTAGAATAATAAGCTTTGTTTTCAAAGTTTTTAACTTGACCACATAAATATTTAAATTCGATGTTCTGACATTACCGAATCAAATAGTCTGGCAATGCCAATGGCGAAGCTAAATATACATTTGAATGGAGCTCCGCACGTGTTACGTACAATCGTACATACCCGTAATATTGGATTTATAATCACATATTAAAAATCACTAAAATGGATCCAGGGGTTGCGCGCAAATGCGCTCTCCCACCCGCGGCGCTGTCAAGGACATGGCTTTACAAAAACATTTATTTAAAAAAAAAAATAACAAATAAAAATGCTAGAAATTATAATGGTTTTAACGATCTTATCAGAAGTACGGCTTTGTGCAAATTTGTCAAAATGCAGTATCTACTTGGTTAAAAAGGTAAGTAGATCAGTGTAATTACAGATATAGGACATATAGTATCTTATTTAATATATTGTGGCGCATCCTTACCTATAGGGAATTGTTAATGTTAACTTTCGTTAAAAGTGTCGAAGTGAAATGTCTTAGGTCGGGTGACCAAGGCGGAAAGTGATGCTGCCACGTGACTGAAAAAAAAATACATGCAAGCACGTTAAAAATAAAATAAATCGAAAAAAATTAAACTCCATACACAGACAAGGAACACGCACTATTATGCTATAGTGTACATGGCCATAAAATAACGTTGTCCCATTAAAATTTACTAAAAAACAAATATATTTGTTTAAATTACAATTAAACTTAATCACAAATTAAAATAAAATACAAATATATTTGTATTTAATTATTATTATTATTATCTTTATTGTTTACATAATACCTAAAAAAAATTTACTATCTTCTAAACGATATTAGCGAATAAAAAATAATTTGTAAAATAATTTAGAATAATTCATTGAAGAAAATATGAGTAACTTATAATTTATATGCCTGCAATGTCGACAATACCGTTCAGTTTCCATCGCACGTGACATAGAATAACACGAAATCATCTGTGCCCTCTTGGCACAAATAAAAGCCAAAAAAAAGAAATCAATCAATTTCTAGTTTCTGGATTTATACTCTATATTCGAAAGATGGCGCTCGTTTTTTTAGACGTTTTTATCGTCAGCATGTCATTCAATTCTACAATTTATATTATGAATAAAAATTCTATGTAATTAAAGAAATCTATCATTTCGTAAGTCTGTGCATATTTTATTATATAGATGTCTAAAATAATATTAAGATTTACTTTATTGTTGATCAAAATTAAGTTGTTGAATTAATTGTTAGTTCAAAGAATAACAAAGTGTTTTTTTTCTGTTTAACTGTTATATAATTTAAATAAATGGTCTGGGGTCATAAGTTAGTTCTTCGATTTTACGTTTACTAAACATTTTCTAGAAACAAAAAAGAAAATATTTAAATTACATTTAAATGCTTAAAGTAAAATTAAATAACGATATTCAGATTTAATTTAATAGGTAGGTTAACAGCTTTGCGCTAATGGTTCTTTATAAATAGCTCTCCAAAGAGAAGGACGGTGTATGTTTAGATGAGTTAAATATACTACGCCAGGGATATCTTCAGGCATTGTCAAGGACGCCAGAAATACAACTAGGTCACTGTGTCATTGAACATGGTCATTTTTTATTTGTCGATAAATATAAGCCTGTAAATTTCTTACTGCTGGGCTAACGCTTCCTCTTACTTTGAGGACGTGGTTTGGAGCTTATATCACCAAGGTGCTCCAATGCGGATTGGTGGATACACATGTGGCAGATTTTCGTTGAAATTAGACACATGCAGGTTTCCTCACGATCTTTTCCTTCATCGCTGGACACGAGATGAATTATAAACACTAATTAAGGACATGAAAATTCATTGGTGCTTGCCTGTTCGGTTCGGTTCGGTTAAGATGCATGCGTTCTAACCACTGGGCCATCTCTAAATTAATATAAAAAATCCTTTTATATACATCTATTGTTATTCTATATAAGATTTTTATAAAAAAATAACCCATATTAAAATTTTACCTTTTGTTCTTATTTTAATTCATATATGTATATATTTAAGGACTTAATGTTAATAATTCTTATGTAAATAAAATTATTTTTAAATTTCAAAAAAAAAAAAAAAAAATATATACTTTCTGATAAAGTTAAATAGTGATTTTAATTTAGCTTTTTGACTTGGCGAAGAAGAACGGCGAAAAATTATCGCAATTACCTACTTCAGCGTAAAAAATGTTTTAAATATCCGCTAGAGGCGCTGTACGTTTCTCTATGTACATGCATAATAATATACTATATAGTTTTCGTTTATGTCGCGATAAAATTGTACATACCGTTAAACTATAATGTGTCTCCCAGTTGTGAGCTGTCGAAATATTGTGAACCGTAACATACTGTTTACAATTTAACGCATTATTTTTCGGTAGATTATAATCTATCGAAGTAAATTTCAGTTAGATTATAAAAAGTCTAACCTAACCGAAATATCATAAACTATCGAAGTTGTTGACGTTTTATTTTGAGTTAAATCACTGTTCACAATAGGCTATTTGACAATGCTAAAAATAAAGTGTCAATTATTGTAATCAGTATATATTATGAGTTTAAAAATGGTTTATTTATTAACGACAGTTGAAAATAATAATTTATTTATTTAAAAATCTATAAATACAAATGCATTTTTTTTGTCATGTGACACAAAACGCTCCTGATTGATCGGTTTTATGATGACGTCACTTGCTTGTTAACCTCTTTTGCCTACTGTATGTGGATTATATGTGCCACAGATTACAATACAGGCAAGTGAAGTCACCGACCCCATTGCAGCGCCATATTGTCAAAGTAGCGTTTTCGAGCGCTATTTAAATAATGAGTTTTTAATTTGATATTTTTCAGCAAATATGTACTAGAATTAAAAAACACAATTTTTGCTGTATTCCTTATTAAATATTATATAATTGTATATACCTCTATTAAATATTATAAAATTGATTTTAAAAACCAGTCAAATAGTTGGTCTTTAGGCAACTAAAATAAATAAATGTAAAAATAATAAATCTCGAGAAAGCAGTCGAAAAATGTCAAGTACACGTCCGAAACAATCACGTGGAAACGTTAGGTAATACGGTCATATAATTCATGTTTTATTAAGCTCACTCCACACGCAGCGAGATATTTTAGTAATGAACTATGATATAGTTTTATAGTTACTATATTAAATACTGTACATTTGGTAATTCATATTACCAAATGTACGGTAACTGAGAAGTTATGTAGAAGCCGGCTGTCATGGTATGAGCATGTTGTGAGGACTTGAGCAAGGACGTGGATGGATATAGAGGAAGGGGACGACCAAAGAAACGATGGGTGGATTGTGTGAAAGACGATTTGGCTGGAAATAATGTTACTTGTTAAATGATGTCAGACAGAGAAGTATGGAAGAAGACATGCTGCGCCGACCCCAAATAAAATTGGGAGGGATGATGGCATTCGATAATTCATATTTGACATCTGCCTTAGAACGTAACTGTTCCAGGGTATGTAAATATCAAAGACATTAAAGAGTTAAATTAATTAATTTAAGTCTTGCTTGATCGTTAATCACAATATAGCAACGTAATTATTACGTCAGAGTTCTCCTAGGCCCAGGTACCCTACACAAGTGCTTACCGGTCTGGTCTGTTTATTAAGTATTTGGACGAGATAGCGAAGCAGGAGGCAAAGTACATACGGAGCATCCTGTCATCCTGTCGGAGCATCCCGTAGCCATAATCGGCAGAGACCAGGAGACTTCGGTGCTGTGTGACCTGCTACCATCCGCCGTAACCGTCACCGGCACTAGGAGCATCACTGTACTCAGGAGCAACTCTAAGAGTGGAGGCCTACACAGGCGAGCCAACCATCTTGGAGGCCAATCTTGGGCACCAATGGTGTTTTCGTGAGTATTCCACTTCATTTCATTCCTCACTCCATGTGGGGGAACCCGTAAATGCGGTTTTCCAGCTTGAAAGAAAGGCCAGAGACCGTACTGATCCTACTACCCTTCCTACTCAGAGTCTTTAACTTTACACATACCTTCTGTTGTATTGACAAATAATATAGAAAATATACACTAAATATATGAAACTAGACATAGATATACATGAACATAGACATAGACAATTTTACTAATTTTTACTTCATTGATATAAAAAAAAAAAATATATTATGTAAACTATTTATAATTCTTCCGACATGGAATTTGATTTGATTTGAATATTTGACTGTATGTTTTACTCCGATGTTTTAAAAACTTTCATAAAATATCATACACGAAATACGACACATCTTTATATTAAATAAACCCCATATTAATATGTACACAATTGTAAATAATTGATACGACAAACAGTATCGTGGATAAGGCTCCGTCACAGCGTTGCATTGAGAAAATTGTGCCTCTAAATTTACTATTTATAAAAATAAACAGAACAACGTAAAAAAATTGCCTCTACGCGTCATTGCGTTAAAACAAATGACAAATATCTATTGTAGAGGACCTTTTTCTTATGTTACTGATATTCATTTTAAAATAGTAATAAATAAATGTCATAAATATACGTATTATGTTTATGGAAATATAATCTAGTTTAAATTAATAAGTCATAGTTTTATTTGTAATATATTTTGCCACTAGCAGGAAACATACATGGACTAATCGACAATAATAAAAAATATTAACCGACATAAAAACAGACGAAAAAAAGAAGGAGATTCTAGCTATTTTATATGAGGTATTTTTTTTTTAACTTTAGGTCCCAGGAAATGATTTTAACTTATGAAATCGGGACAGCAGCACTTTCTACGTGTTATATTGAATAAATTGTACTTAAATATAGACACAATTATATTTTGAATTTTCTTACGCTCAGGTAGGGCTTTATTCAAACCCATCTCCATGGGTGACAGCCACTCATCAGATATTCCCAACCGGTAAACAGCAATATTTAATATTGTTGTTTTCCGGTTCGAAGGGTGAGTGAGCCAGTGTAACTACAGGCCGCTTCTGTCAAACATCTTAGCTCCTAAGGGGCATTGGTGTGATGTAAGCAATAAATGTTACTTTTAAATAAATAAAAATATGTATATTTTCTTGAAACACGAGGGTAGTGTACTCCTAGTAGGTATTACTGAAACGAAGGAGTAGAATATTTTTAATCAGCTTCAAGACAATCTTGGTGCATTTATAGCCGGTCGGCAATGAAACACGACAGTTCTGTGCGTCTGTATCGAAGCGGTGTCAGCCAACGAATGTGCATCACTCAACCAACCCATAAAACCACGACTCTGTCGAAGCACACTTTAACGACGTCACAAGAGTAGTGGTGATGGTCAACCTGCTTGGCCTATGGCCGAGCTGGGTACGGGTCTCGAAGTTGCCCTCCTTACTCGGACTGTTCCTCCCCCGTAGCCTTAGCTACCGCGTCCATTCTTTTTGACCCAATGGGTCAGGGTCCTATGGATCCAATGAAAAAACGAGATGAGATGATAGACGACATCACGAGATGTTTGACGTAGTGTCTAGTTGTAGCCGACGTCCGCTAGGTGGCGCGCTTTCGTTTCAATTTTCCTCTGGATGCAACCAATATATATACATTTTATTAAAATAAAATCAGTATAATGTTTGTGTTTAACAAAGATATTTAAGATTTTCATTTCAATATCTTTGCTATTTCACTATTGACTAGACGGCGCTACTGTCGCGCTCGTAACGAATTCGGTAGCTCAAATATAATTTTATTGTTCGTTGAAATTTATTAAAGTACTTTCCTTTAGCACAGTGTTTTTAACTTGATATTTCACGGAAGCAATAATATATGTTTGTACAGTCTACAAAATATTTTCTAGACATATTCATTGATGCACAATAAATTTGAATTCGTTTAAAAAAAAAAAAAAGCAATTTGTTAAACAACAAAATAGAATATTAAATCGTACACCAATAACCGTTGACAATAGTTTATTTTTAACTAACATTGGCAGGTTAAGGCAATGAATGCACCCTAAATATCTTTGGCCCAAATGTACAGAGCGGGCGGTAGGAACGCGTGCGGCTCGTTGGCGGACGTCCAATATTTCTACGCACACCAACAAGGTCGCTCAACCACTTCAGGTCAAACAGTTTTAAAATAAAGAGGTTATATAATGAACTTGCAAGAGTTTTTTTTTTTTACAAAGATTATTATATTTAGGCTGAGATTACAACATTAAAAACTAATTTGCTGTTGATACCTATTTATCTATATATTATATATATGCGTAGTTGTGAACAGGTGAATCATAATTGTACATCACGGGTTTAAGCCAATTTAAGAACAATTTGATTTTAAAGACAAGTTAATAATTTTTTTTTTTATTGTTAAACTTGTAGCTGTGCAGACGGATTGTTTTGTGTATATCATCATTATTTTAATTAATATTTAACACAATTTAAGTTTGAATATTTTTTTTATTAATTGTTATACATTATTCGAATGCAATATAAATGCCTGTCTGCAAATAAATCGTAATAAACACAAATTAAACACGTGGCTTATTTGTTTTTATTATACGTCTCGTGCTCAGCGGTGAAGGAACACTACTTATACCCACTTTAATTTTACTTTCAAAGTTCTCATAACCGTCTCGTCGACGTTCAAAACGCCATTTTTTCGCAAATTCATAGTGATTTTCATAGATTCAAGAATCGAGCTCTCGACCACTGATATCGCATCAATTTCTGTCAAATGTTGTTTATTTGGCTTCTATCCTGTTACGGTTCGAATAGAGTATTTGTATTTTAATATGTTTAATGAAAAGCTAGGCAATATATTAAAGAAGTTACCTACTAAAGAAACCGACTAATTTGTTTCGCCTTTCCGAACCGGTGGTAGTGTTAACATTTGACTATCAATAAGTTTAATGCTTGATATGATTGAATTGATATGAACTATATATTATGGAAAACTTGTAGTCGGACATAATAAAAAGCGATTTCAAAATATATAATTTAATATTTATAATATTTTTATAACAACAACAACAGACTCTGAGTTTGTTTGTCATATAATCAACTAGGTACTGATACCAACATCGTACGAGTCAAATAAGATATATTTTTTTAAATTCTTGAAACTGATTCCAGCGCCACCAATACCGAACATCACACAAAAACATTAAAATCAGCACAGCAGTTTAGAGAAAGAGTTCAGTGATATACACACATACAGAAGAATTAATTTTATTTAGCATGAATGAAAATAATGAACTTTTTCATTTATAATGTATTGGTAATCGGTAATTAAAAAGTACGTTCGATCTTTAAATAAATGTATGCATGTTTGGTATTTCAAACAAAATTGTAATTAAATTCTCTTTGATAATAGCACAGCCCTATTTTTACCTCAATTTCGTTATCATAAATCAAGGTTAAACGCTTAGAAGCCGTGCCCTATCATACTGTCACTTGTTGTCAAGGAAAAATATGTCTGATGAGACGATCATGCTTTTTTATGTCTTGTAAGTAGGCAGACTGTCAAATGAACTTGAAATGGAATTTTTGGTGTAGGAAATATTATTGCTCATATCACCAATGTCCCACTAACTTTGGGAACTACTGGCTTGCTTATTTTTTTTTTATTGTACACCACTATGAGAAAATGAATAAATAAAACATGTATACAGCCTAAATGAAAAAGCGTACTATTTCAACGATCCTATCGTATATTATTATACTTAGCTATATGTGATAACTCATAGAATATGAGACGGGTGGTGTTGTAATACTAAATAAAATAACATTGATCTATAATTAAAATTAATAAATATTTTTTTATTAACATAGAATACACATATAATATAATATATCAACAAAATATATATTATCAATACATATAAAATTATAAGTATATAATCTAAGCTTACTCACCCTTCAAACCGGAAAAAATACTATATAAGTATTGCTATTTGTTGGATTTGCGATGAGTGACTTCTAGGATCATACGACAAAGAAAAAAAAAAAACAAAAGAATTGATCACCTCCTCCTTTTTGAAGTCGGTTAAAAATGAGCTTCCGCTATTGATAAGACATTAAGGTCGTCTGTATTTGGTCTGTATTTTAAAGAAATGTCAGTCAAAACAAAATGGTTGCCCTTCTAGCAATTTATTTTACTAAAAATAAATATTTTTTAATAACATTCTATAGCGTGACATCAAATGCTTATTTATGTAATAAAATGAGAACGATTAATACACATTTTTTTCTTGTATTCCATTGAACATAATACAGTCGATTTCAGAACAGAATATATATTGCTTTGACAGTAATAATTGTCACTAAAAAATACCGCGTAAGGAGAAACTAAATCTCTATAGTTTCTTTTTCTGACGTGTATCTACAGTTATCATTGACTGGGAATCAACATTTTTACAATTTCACCTGTTCGTTAACTGTTCTTCGTGATTCAATCGAAATATACATCTATATTATTACTGCCTATTGCATCAATACCTTGGAACGTTACATATTTAAAAAAAAAGAGTGCGCGGTCGCCTGTCACATGTTTACATTTGGCGCGAAGTTTGGGTCCTTGGGACCGACTATTTCTGATTCATAGAAATTTTGTCGTTTTAGTTGGTTTTTATTATTAATTTAAAGTAATGTAATTCATATTATTGTTGATTTTTATTTATTATTATAAAGACGCATAGTTATTAGTGTATTCTCTTTAAAAAAGTCTTTTTAACTCCTGGTCGGTGAGATTTTTTTTTTATTTAATATTTTAGTCAAAGACACGTAACAGAAATGACACACAAGATTAATATAAGGTATAAAATGTTGAAGTGTTTAATGATAACGAATAGAGACAACAGTAGATGTCTAAAATAATACGATAATTAAAATAAAAAATATATTTTTAATTATTAAAAAAAAGTTTAATATTTAACAAAAATGCGTCATAAAGCATTTTTACTGAACGTATCAAACTTCATATGCAAGATATTCTTATAAACAATCTTGAAGCTTAGACAATTAAAAAATATACGATCAATTGATCCTTCATACAATCCGCATTCACAAATGGAGTATCTCTAATATTAAACAAAATGGAAATAAATGAAAAAAAAAAAATCGAAACGTGCATATACGTTTAAAATGTATTCTTCTTTTAAATAAAGATTATGATCGAATTACGTTTAATTGGAGAACATTAAAAATTGTAAAGCATTCTAAAAATAAAAATAATTATTAATTATTTTTTTATTTTTTATATACTATATGGGAACATTTTTTTTCTCAATGAAAACCAGTACCGTCCGGTCCGGTTACGTAACGTCTCCGGATTTAGATTCGAATGATTAATCATCTTTCCCTGTAACAAGTACACGTGAGTGATAAGTGAAGATAAGCAAAAGATAGTCGAAGTATTTCAGATTTATGTAATGGCGCACTGCGTCATATTATCGTAGCGTATAGATAAAATTAACACTATTATTAGGTCTTATTGTTTGTAGGGTTGCCAGTAACAAAATTATATTATACAACTGGCTGACTGAAATCATACAGTCTAATCTAATTATGAAAAAAAAAAATGAAAAATTCATTGATTTTTTTTGTAACATTGACTTGAATATTATGATAATAATTTTCATTCATTCGACGATTGTTTTTTATGAATTCGAAACGATTTGCTGGACTGAGAAATTTACGGAATTATATATTTAAATTAATTAAAAAAAAAACATTGTATGTTATTATACAAGACAACATGTTAATAACACGTATATATTACACATACATATATAAATATTATACATTGTCTGTATGTAAATACGCGGCCTGACAGCCCTGGTGTTTCAGGTACGTCACGCTTACACGAGATTTGCTTTAGTTTTCCTACTACTGATTACGCAAGAATCGATGCGGTTCAGTGGAAAAATAAGCCACTAACCGCGGATCACCTAACATCCAAACGAAGTAACAATAGTTATTATACACTAGCGATACATCCCGACTTCGCACACAAGTTTCAATATGATATCCAATTATATATAATATAAATATATAATACCCTACAGAACAGAACAATGAAGTGATTACATACATACAAACAAACATGTTACGTATTTATAATACTAGTATAGATAAAACATATGAAAATTAGCTAATTTATACGATACTAGTTTGCATGTGTGTTTGGGGGGGGGGGTCGTATTAAATACTGTATGTCCTTTTTTATACTCCTGATGACGTGATTTCATAATTTCATGATGATCGACCGAATGGTTAAACGTATATATATATAAAAGTATGAATTAAAAATAGTTACTGTGTAAATCTTGACCGCGTGGAATGGTGGCAAGAATGCTAGCAGCACTTTCCCATTGAATCGCAATTCCTTTCCTCTGGACAAAAAACGAACCCTCCTGTCACCGTTGGAGGCAATGAGGCGTTAAAAATGCATTAAGAAACTTTCGTATTTATAATGTTAACCTGGATAACGATAGGAAAACGAATTTGCGCGTCTATAGCCAGAACAATTACCGGCTTTTTCTAACATTAAACTTAATACGTTTAAACAATTTCAAATCATAAAAAAAGTAGTCAAATTCTCTGTAATAGAAATTTGGACATCAGAAGATCTACTTCTATGGTATATAGGCAGGCGGACTGACAAATTCGCCAACTGATTTGATAAGTACTGTAAGAAATTTTAATCATGTCTCGGACTTGCATAAAGCCCTACGACCAAGTAGCGGATTAAGAAAAGAAGTATGAGTTCAGTCTGAACCGGATACCTTTTCAAATATACGGGTATATAGTATATATCTATGGAGACATATACGAGGCTAAATACTAGATATATTTCTCATATATGTAGTAAAATTAAACGAATATAGGTTAGTACTACATTATTAGAATTTATAGCTTTAGAGCATGGTCACCAATTGTGACCATTAAATATGTAGTTTAAAAACTACGCGGAACTTGTTGAAGGGGAGACCCCTAATTATTAGTTTACTAATTATTGAAAAACTCAGAAGGTGGGTGGACGATATCAAAGCTGTAGCAGGAGGTACATGGATGAGAGTTACTAATGATGAGAGGAATGGAGGAAGTTGGAGGAGGCCTTTAAGGGCCATTAAGGGGCATACAGACGGAATTGTCGTTGCTTTAAGTTAAGCGAAATAATATAAGAATTGTTGTATATAAGTGTTAGTATTAGATATAGAAATTAAATATATAAAAAAAAACTAAATAGAAATACTGTCTGAAACAAAGGCTATTATTATTATTATAATTATTGAACATTTTAATTTTGGTCAATCGGGTTTGTCAATAATTTATTTACTCTTTGTACCAGTAACGTTTAAAAAAGTAATTCGATTTGACTATATTTAGATATCTAAACGTATATTGCATTAAAATTGTTAACACGTCGGAATTATGTGAATCTCTATAGTACTATATATAGCAGGGGTCTTATGGAGGCCTCAGGGCAGTTGCCCCGATTCTCCCCTAAATCCGGCCCTGAGCGTATGTTTATATTTCATGTACAGAATAATTACCTTATTTTACTCGTTAAAAATGGAACAATCAATGAACGCCACATATAAATCCACGCACGTGTTTAATTCTAAATCTATTTATTACGTTTCGTGACATTGTAACTTAAATACAAAATAAAGAAGAATTCCACCTAATAATAAAAGTTGCTTTGGCTCAATACATCACAATGACGCGTCGCACGACAAAATTATGTAACGATTTCAACGAGGTCGTACTACAGAAACAATTACGATTTACGACAATTTCCTCTATAGTCTTCTACTACTTATATAATATTTTTGTGTGTGTGTGTTTTTTTTTATTTGAATCTAGAGATGATTTATCTAGTTGATCGCAAAACATTCTGCCAATATTTATTTATTGTATTACATTTGACAATATGGATAATTCCTGAAATCAAAAAATGCATTGATTCATAGAGAAGACGCGTAGGAGATTAATCGGTTTCAAATTTTGTTTTTTTTTTTACGATTATGAATAGAGATTTTTTTTTTAAATAACCTAAAATAAAAAAATTTTGAACTTACATACAATTTAATGTTTGACAGAATCTAATATCCGATTTTTTTTAAATGAATGTGTTCTATTCATTTTATGTATATTTGTAAATCAATGATAGATTAAATGAGATTATATTTATTAAATTAAACTTTATTGTTCAGTAAATTTTTGAGACATTACACAACAAACCGGTTTATAATAGATAAGAAATGTTTGGAGTTAGATTATTTAGAAACCTAAGCCTGTGTTAACATAGAAAATGTTTGACATTGCAGCGTCTATTTTAGAATAAATTATTTAGACGATTTAAACGTAAAGTTAATTTTGTTAATGTTAAAAAGTTAATAATGAGTCTCGTAAATTTTCTATTTTTAGAAGGTTTATCGATTTCACGTGAACGATTGGGGGGGAGGGCCGTCATAACCTTTAGTACACAACCCCTCCACCCTCTCAGACCACATCTGGTAATTGATTTAGTCTAGATACCAGAGATAATAAAAATACTCAAAAACACACACAAATATAACCGTCCGCAGTAACTTAGGAATTGTGCATCGTCTAAAATAGAAAACAATCGTATTATACAAAAAACTTATACTTATAAAATTGGTAAACCACAAAAGCCTTTCCATTTTAAAACGGTTAAAAATAAATATTACATAAACTTAACTTGTACTAATGCTAAAATTTCATTCAGTACCGATGCTTATGGGTGACCACTTACCACCAGGAGACCGATTTGCCAGTTCAACTACCCATATGACGTACAAAAGTGCGTGTTCATATATACACAATAGAAGTTCTACTTCTTTGGAGTAATAAAAAATAGTAGCATGCTACTATAAAATAATAATTATTATTATGATAAACGTATTTTCTTCTTTTTACACCACTACTGTCTATAATACTACACTCACGAACAAATTTAAACATTTCTAATTTGATTTTGTAATAAAATAAACGTTGTAAAATAATATACGGTGTGAAGTTGTCTATTTCGAGCGAGTTGACATTTAATTGACGGTTTAGCGACCGACTTCATGATGCAGTCATCCTGTCACCTTGCGCCAAGAGAAGTATAACTTCTGAAATACTTTTTGTTAATACTATTACTATAAATTGAAATATGATACTGCGTATAGTGACAAACTAAAGTACTTTAGAAGGGAGGACCTCTCGATGTATAGGCAACTGCTAACAAGGGCGGTTCGTGAGTTGGTTGGGCCGTTGGTTGAAGTTAGTTAGTTGAAGAAAGTGCCCGAAGGCCCGGAAACCTCAACCAAGCCTACCTTAATAGATACACGCGCCTCGAGGGCTGTGTGAATAAAAAGGCCTCTATTTTTATAACATTGACCTCGAACCTGAGTTTGAGGTCAATGTTATAAAAATATCGCATCGCATCAGAGCCATCGTTAAGAATCTCGAGTCTCACCGCGTAGTAAAACGACCCCATACCAGAACGGAAGTTTTTTTTTATGTTATAGGTGATAAACGAGCAGGAGGCTCACCCGATGGAAAGTAAATACCACCGCCCATGGACATCAGCAACACCGGGGGGCTTGCAGGTGCGTTGCCGGCCTTTAAGGAATAAGTACGCTCTTTTCTTGAAGGTTCCCAAGTTGTATCAGTTCGGAAAAACCTCCGGCGAAAGCTGATTCCACAGAGTGGTTGTGTCAGGCAGAAAATGACTTAAAAATCTACTTTTGGACCGAGGTCCGAATTGGCCGTCGGTCGTTCCGTTACTGTGGTGTGTCAATAGTCGCTCAAATGGTTTAATTGATTACATGGTCGCTAATTTACAGCAGAATTAAATAGTAAACGAAATAAAAATAAAAGTAAAAATAAAATAAAAATAAAAGTAAGAGTCTCGTGAACAAGACATTCGTAGATAATGTCGAAATATCGAGCTCCACCAAATAAAAATAAAAAACATGGTAAATATCCCGTTTTAGATACTGTTAGTAATAGAAATAACCATGTTAATTTAAAATCTTATATAGTAAACGAAATGTTATAGGTACATTACAATTATACTAATTTATATATTTAGATATAAAAAATGATGTGAACTGTGTGACCATTTTAATAATAAACAATACATTACATGCACACATAAATTATTGATAGAATGAAAAGATATGACCACCCTTGCATACTGATCATAGGATGTCATCATTAATTATTACTGCATAAAATTATTATAATCGAAACTAATTATTAAATATTATTATATAGATTTGTAATTATTTTTTTAATATTTTTTTATACTTTAATTAATACTACTTTATGTGGCAGAATATTTAAGTCTGGCGCCACTGCGTTTATTGCTTTTTTTTTTTTTAATTATTGATCTATCACGAGAAATATATTTCTTGGAGATTATTATCAAGTTTGAATTTATTTGTTGTATAATATATTGTCGTCCTGATCTACTGAAATGACAATACCCTATTCTTAAACTAAATTGTGTTATATGTCTAGTAAGAGCTTGTAATAAAACGATCTATTCTAATATATACTGCAATGGGGATATTTTACGCAACGCCACGAAAACCCCGCACCCGTTGCGTCATCTTGTTTTCGGGCAGACAGCCATGTCTTACGTAAAACAATAAAATGTCTACCTAGCGTATTACACGTAAAGAATAACTTTGCAACCGTTTCGTGAAGTTTATAAGAAAAGGAGACAATATACTCGTACTTGGTGTAATAACTTCGATTTGCAAAATTTTAACGTCCCAGGATTAAGACGAGCATATTTACACTCAAACCAATAAACATCAAAACATATTAAAAAATACAGGTTGCGGTCAGAGGCGGCTTTACCTTTACTTTACTTTATACTTTATTGTACACCACACAGAAAATAAATAAATACAACATGGATACAGCCTTAACTAAAGACGCGTACAATTTTACCGACCGTATCGCTACATAGGGATCTCTTCCAGGCAAGACGGTGTAGGTTAGGTTAGAACAAAAATAACATAACATAAATAAATAAAAATATATATAAACTAATAATAATAAAAAGAAATTAAATTAATCGATTGATGTTATAAATAACTTGAATCTATAACTAACACTAATAAATAGATGTAAATATCGAATACACAAATTATATATCAATAAATAAATTATATTATCAATACACCTATGTATATAACAATACCTATACTGCAGGGCGCCGGGTCTTAGGGGGCGCCGAGCGCCCTGTAATGTGTCACCTCCAAAGATGCGTCGCTCGCGGCACCGGCGCCCTCAAAGCCCCTGCGCCTGTGTTGCCGCCGATGCCGGGCGCGCGGTAACAAAGCAATCCGCGCCACCACGAGCTGCCTCTTTCTTTGCCTACTCTACATGATAACTTGTTCGTCATACTCGTACGAAATGTTCACATTTCCGCCCACTCCCGTTTGGCACAAGTTGAATTTTTCGCACAAGTATGACGAAAAATACAATTCAACCCTATGGAGGGTAATTAGACAAACTCAAACCTCTTCCTTCCTAAAAAACACTTTTTACTTCCCGATATATTTTAAAATTGCACTATTTGCACCCGAATTTCCGTTTAAAAATATAACTGCAGGTATTCCATTTCGACCCCGCTCCAGAAGCGAGAGGATACTGGTTGCACGCGGGCGCCACAACGGCTAGAACCCCTCTGGTTGCGGTCTATTTGTTTGAACGCGGTAAATTCGAAATCTATATTTAGATTTTCATAGCGTATTCGCGAATAAATGGAATGTTTCATGAGGAAGGTTAAGGTGTAATCGAAAGCGGATTTAAAGGCCCTAGAGCAACAAAGCAACAGAGGTGTGGAGACCCTAATAATTATATTATGAATTAATTTTAATATTTTAATTTCAATCAGTAAGCTGTAATATATTTACTTGTATCGATAACTTTTGAAACAATAATTACAGTACATTATTATAGTTTTTGAACTTGAGTTGCGATTTACGAATGACTCTTTAAGATTACTTAAAACATCCGGTCTTTTATCAATACGTGTCGAAATGCAACACTTGCTTCACACGTCTTCTGAGAAATCATCCTGGGGTTAATTCTACGAATTTATAACTCAAAACAAATAAACGCCTGTACCTGTTTTAGTGAGGAATCATCGAAGTTGGATCGTAATGGATCGTTAACCTTATAGATTAGTAGAATTTCCCTCCAGTTATGATTCAGAGGAAACTTCGTCCGAACCGCAACTGTATCCTTGCGTTAATAATTGGAAAACAGCTAAACAGTAACGTTTACGCTTCGATTCGATTGCAATAAAAACCAGCGACAATTTGTTAGTAGAATTAACTCCCGACAATTCTGATCAAATTACAAGTAATCACTTCGCATACTTTGTATGGGTATAAACAAACAAAGCTTTATAAGAATATAATATTTTCACAACATAATTATAACGACTATAATGTTATTCTAAAATCTAATAGCTTATAACGCCAAGTTTCCGACTCCGCAGAGTCAATAAATCATTCTTGGGGCAAGGTATCCGCTTCTATAATAAAACTCCGCAGACATTTTTAACTTTGCCGTTTCATAGATTCAAGTCATTTGTAAAAAATACATCAGTAAAGATTATATAGATGATAAAAAAGCGTGGAGTTAAAGCTTGTTGACTTCCAGGCAGGATATATTACATACGTATATAATTGTATTTAACTAACATGATTGTATTTTTAAATGTTGAAAAAGATTAACTGAGTTTCTTGCCGGTTCTTCTCGGTAGAATCGACGTTCCGAACCTGTGGTAGCTTCACTTAATATAGTTTGTTAAATGACGATTCAAAAGTGCTTGTAAAAGCCTACTTGAATAAAGTGTATTTTGATTTTGATTTTGAATAATCGCACGCAGCTTCGTTTGAGTTTTAGGGGTTGGTAGTCAGGAGTTAAGCATAAAAGTTGCATACAAAAGTTCCTACCAAATTCATCAAATTCGGTTAAGTGGTTTGGTTGTCTTAAAACAAACAGACAGACATGCAAATAATTTAACATTTACAATATTAGTATTTGTATAGATATTCAAAACAAAAGTGTATCGGAATATTTCAGTCAAGCGCCTTTAAAAAGAGACATCAGCTTTGTCTTTTAAAAATGATCGTCGCCACGCAAGCCTGCCAACCATTAAAAAAAAACACTAATTAATAACTTTCTAGTTGTTTAGCGGAAAATCATGCTACCCTTTTCCTTATATTGTTAAATCAAATAAGGCAGAAAGGTATTTACTAGCGACCCGCCCCGGCTTCGCACGGCTACAAATGCAACGTTGATACTAAACATACTGCCGAATGTCTTTATATACAACGTTCACAGTTTAACAGTCATTAGACAGTACAAACCGCTATGTCCTTGCGTTTTAAATCTGTAATATCTTCGAAAATATCTATTTAAATAATATGCTTTAAAGGGCTATATTCATCTATATTAAATGCATAATGTATTTAAGGTACTTAATTGGATAAGGGGCCATTCATTTATTACGTAAGACTATTTTCGTTTGTTTTTGACGCCTTCGCCCTATAATAAGAAAAAAAAAGAATAGGCCGACCCCTTCCCTCCCTGTTTAATATTTATGACGAAAGAATCTAAAGGAAAAAATTAATACACGTTTGGTTTATTTTAATGTTTGTTTCAAAGAATTTTTTTTTTTAACTTTTACTCGTAATTTCAAAGATACTAATAATCTTTATTTTTTTTGGCCCGCCCGTTGCCATGAAAATGGAAATATCGTTTTATACCTATACGCATCCGAGCGAACCTCGACAATCGTACCATTTTAAAGTAATTTTAACCTTGCGCATTTTTTTTTATCTTACATAAGTACTATCGAGACTCCTTCCCATCCCCTTGTAAGAAAATATAAGACACGATTGAACCCCCTCACCCCCTCACCCTCTAAATCGTCTTACGTAATAAATGAATGGCCCCTGAGGATTAATGCTGTATTGCTTAAAATGGCTTCTAAAATAAGCCATTTAAAGTAAAATGATAAGAAAATAACAGGAAAGGGAGAGTTTGACTGGAGGTGCATAACGCCTTCCTTACGTAACGATTTCTGAAAGTTCAACTCAACCGTAAGCCTCGTAAAAGAACTTTTATTTAATAATTATTACCAACAAAGATTATAAAAAATAACCCAGTATTGGTATTCTGTAACAAGAAACTCGAAACTCCGGTGAACAGGAGCGTGATATGTCAAAATGTGATGCTATGAATCATTGACTACAATAATAGGCTATTTGACTGGCTTTTAAAATTCATTTTATATTATTTAGTAGAGGTTAAGGAACCCAGTAAAAGTTGTTTTTTATAATTCTAGTCCATATTTGCCGAAAAATATCAAATTACAAATTCCATATTTAAATAGCGCGCGAAAACACTATTTTGACAATATGGCGCTGCAATGGGGTCGGTGACGTCACTTGCCTGTATTGTAATCTGTGGCACATATGTAAAATCCACATACAGTAGGCAAACGAGATTAACAAGCAAGTGATGTCATCATAAGCCCGACCAATCAGGAGCGTTTGGTGTCACGTGACAAACGTTAAAAATATGCATTTTTATTAATGGATTTTTGAATAAATTAAATATTATTTTCAACTTTCGTTAATAAATAACCATTTTTAAGATAAATTATATGTTATATTAAAATCAAAATGATAAACCGTATTTGTTTATTATAGCCCACTGTTGGGCTAAGGCCTCCTCTCCCTTTGACGGGATGGTTTGGAGCATATTCGACCACGTTGCTCTAATGGGGGTTGGTGGAATACACATGTGGCAGAATTTCGTTGAAATTAGACACATGCAGGTTTCCTCACGATGTTTTTCTTCACCGTCGAGCACGAGATGAATTATAAACACAAATTAAGCACATGAAATTCACTGGTGCATGCCTGGGTTTGAACCCGAAATCATCGGTTATGATGCACGCGTTCTAACCACTGGGTCATCTCGGCTCGATACGATTTAACAAAGAATTAATTTTAGAGAGCAATACTATAATTGTATAAGAAAAAAAATGAAGAGCGTAAAAAACATTTAAGTAAATTGTAAACTAATGTAATGTAAAAATTTAATTTAAAATAGTTTTCATAATTTCGGCGCCAATTGTAAGTGACTTGCAGTTTACAATGAAATTAAATCAAAACAAAACCCGTCATAGGTTTCGAAATTCCCATAAAATCGTTTGAATAAACGCGAAGTTTCGCGGGCGACCCACTAGTATATGAATTATTATTGGCCTCTCTTAGCAAAGCATTTTATTTACTTTAAGCGATTCATTATTACCTGTTGTATATAAAGTAACGGTCTGTTGGTGTGTCATCGCGGGGCTTAGCCCCCCCCCCCCTTCGAGACGATTTGAAGCTATTCCCAGCACGTTGCTCCAATGCGGGTTGTAGACACATGCAGAATATAATCGATTAGACACGTGCACGTCCCCTTTACCTCCGAGAACGAAATATAAACACATGTAAATTCAGTGGTACGTATCTGGTTTGAACTCGCAAACATCGGTTAAAATACATGCGTTCTAACCACTCGCTCTGTCAGAGAATCCTATTAACAGACAGACAGACGTCAATTATATTTAATTCGCCCTATTTATGGTGTACCAGTGTACTGTTATTTTTACTTATTAATAATCTTTTCTAACATACCTATGTCAAAAGGATTAACTGAATGTCACATCGATTCTATGTATTATATACAATGAAAATATAACTAAAGTAAATAAAATTGAATGTATCAATTGTTACGAGACTAGCCCTAGCCTCCATACGGTGCTACGTCATAGGATATTATAATTAATTATATCATTAATAATATCATATATTATAAATATATACAATTATTATTGTAATTAATTGATCAATAATTTGTACAATTTTAGTTAATATTATTTTATGGGATAACATTTAATACTGGCATGTAGCACTATTTCTTATTTTAAAAATGATTGAGCTGTCATAAGGAAAACAATTGGAGGATTGTGAGTGATTGTAAAGATATATAGAGAGATTGGAGCATCATTGTAAAAAACATAATTTTATTGCCATCCCGAACTACTGAAATTACACAATACATATTCTACCGCCAAACAGCAGTATATGTTCCAGTATGCAGGGTGAATGAGCCAGTGTAACTACAGGCACAAGGGACAACACATCTCAGTTCCCAAGGTGGGTAACGCATTGGCGATGTAAGGAATGATTAATATTTCTTAAAAAGTAATTGTCTATGGGTGATGGAGAGCTACCATCACGGGGCTCATTTACTAATATAAAAATACACGTCATCCAAAATATTATCCTGTGGCATTATACTCAAAAGCCTTTGCTAATTTTTAATTGTAAGTATTATAAAAAATAACTGTAATCTTAACGGTAAGAAGCATTAAGTTGGCATTTATTTCCAACTATGTAACGTCTTCTATAATAGGATATGTACGCCAGGTCGCGACCTCGCCAGTCGCAACCATCGATTGAACGGCGCTGCCAACCGTCGCCGCCTTCCCCGCAGCAAAGTTATGTAACACGACTTGTATTGAACCGGAGTTTTGTACGATCAGTTTATATAACATTTTATCGTATGACGTTAATTTAGTGTACGATTTTTTATGCGTTTTATTTTTTGCAATAATAATTGAATTTAGGTGGACATTTTGCTTGTTCAAATTCAAATATCTTCATTCGATATAGGAGTTACACTAATTGATTTTGAAAATTCTACCACCGGTTCGGAAATAAACACCTCAGACCTGAGAAGAACCGGCGAAAGAAACTCAGTAGGAATTATTATGAACACTAACGTCGAACCGAGCGTTTAATGAGAAGTCAGTTAGTCGGAACGTGCTTTATATGTTGTTAGTTCTTCTCGATGTCCTCGTCAAAAATAATATGCGTATCAAACGCATATACGAAATTAAAGACAGGATATTTCTTGCAGATTTTTATTAAATGTTTTTTTTTTTGGTAGATATCAAATCATAAAAAAATTGTATAATTGTCTATGTCTAAATCTTATCGTCTTTGAATAGTTCGAATTATATTTGACATTACGCCAGAAGGCTATGTTAGTAGGGTAAGCCGGAGTACTCTGTTACCAATATACTATAAAACAACGCGACGCGTAAGTCTTTTAAACTACGCAACGAATTTTAATGCGATTTTCATCAATAAACAAAGCGAGTCAAGAGGAAGTTTTATATGCATTAACATGCATCCTACAATAGAGAAAAGGCGAGATTTTCAGCTTTCCTAGTTGGAACATATATTTTTTAAATTTATTAATAATCTAAAGGTAAATCCCCTTAAATCAAAATGATCAGACCGCATTGGTTGGTTTGATTTATCCTTCAAAATAAATATTTTATTTAGATAATTATTATTAATAGTCAATTATTTCCATAAACCATACGTTTCGATGTATCACACAAGCTAATCGAATCACCTTATATCTAACAGTAGATTCGTATCCACGACGATAATTTTCACTCATACATAGACGGGGCTTGATTTAGAGGTGTAGAAGCCCCGGGGGCAACACAGAAGTGGTATGGTTAATATTATACAAATTAAATTAAATTATTTTATTTCTGTTAGTCAGTATTTTGAATCATTTATTTGCAAGACCTTTTTACGTTCTCTTCTTTCTGTATCAGTAACTTTGAAAATAATAATTAATAAAATAAAATATAATTAAAATACATATAATTTTTATATTTAATACATCTACTCGCATATTATATTGAAATCGACCGAATTATGTTTCTTTATTGTGATAGGCCCTCTCTTTTGGAGGCCCTGGGCAGTTGCCCTCAAGTTGGTTGGTTGCCGATACATATAAGACCCACATATCAAAATTAATCTGAGACCAAAAATCGACCTAGCTGAACCAAAACGATAACGATTTTGAAAAGATTTATCATTCTCATGAAAAATAATAATTAACTCAATTACATCTTAGTTAATAGTGGAGTTAACTTGAGTTATATTGTAAATTTAACAATAATTCTTTCTTCCAATCCTAATTTTAGACTAAACGAAGGAAAATCACGCAAATTTTGAATCTGAAAACGTCATTCGTACATAAAAAAAAATCCGTCTTGTCACTTCTAAGATTATTCAAAGTGTTGTTAAAAGGAAACTATTTGAAATCTCAAGACGCGAGACGTCTTTCGAGTAGTTACTGGATTACACAGGCTGGGGCGGGACGGTCGAATTGTAAATAATTGACGCTCAGCTCTTCACTTGACAATTTAGTTTACTTTGGGTACTCACAATATGGTGGGGTCTCCCACGAAACTTCGCGTTTTTTCAAAAGAAAAAAAAAAAATAAAACCTGTCATAGGGTTTTGTTTTGATTTCATTGCACTGTAAACTGCAGGTAACATCTACATTTGGCGCCAAAATGATGAAATCTCTTTTAAATGAAATTTTTAATATCAAATAGTATACATTAGTTAAGTTAGTTAGTTTTACGTTTTCGTTTTTTTTTTTCTTATACAGCCGTAAACACAAATTAAGCACATGAAAATTCAGTAGTTCTGGCCTGGGTTTGAACTTTGAACCCACAACTATCGCTTAAGACACGAGCCTTCTAAAACCTGAGCCATCTCGCCTTTGATATTATTAATCGTAAATTAAGGTTGTATAGGACTTGTATAATAAGCCGTCATAAATTAAGAGAAGAAAATATTTTTAAATATGTTTTAAATATTGGACAACATCACAGACATTACTCTGATCCCAATATAAGTAGCTAAAGCACTTGTGTTATGGAAAATCAGAAGTAACGACGGTACCACAAACACCCAGACCCAAGACAACATAGAAAACCGGGAATCGAACCCGGGACCTCGGAGTGGCGTACCCATGAAAACCGGTGTACACATTACTCGACCACGGAGGTCGTCATACTCGTTAAGTATCGAAAAATCTTGACTTAGTAACTACAAATAAATTTTGGTACACAAGACATGTTAAATATAACTCAAACGACGGCCGTGACGTTTATTTACTGAATGTTTTATAACTTTACGTGATAATACCATAGTAAAAGTGATAAGTTATTTAATATAATTTTATATGTCAAATAAGTACTAGCAGTTCGCCGTGGCTTTAGTCATTAAATACATTGATATAAAAAAAAAAAAAAGAAAACTTAACGCACATAAACATACAGTTAGACTACAGTTGGACGAGGTGAAGTTAAGATTAAATCAAAAATAACAATTCATAGTAACACACAACGTCCGCATAAACAAAATAAACCCTTCGCTATTATTATTTTTAATAAAATATTTATTTACAAAGTTTAATATCTAAGCCGTTGACAGTTGATTAGTTCCTTTGTCTGGAGTCAATCCTGAATGTAGAGTCAAGTAATGGCGACTTTTTTTTGTTTTACTTTTTTTATTGGTAAAGGAAAAGGTCAAATGGAGTTATTCTTATGTCGGATGAATGTATCAAACCCCAAATCACATTGGAGGAGTATGGTGGAATAAGCTCCTCAACTTCTCATCGAAAGTAGAATAGTCTTAGCTACAGGACCGGATTAACCAAGGCCAAGGATAGCGGTACGTTTTAATTATGGATAAAATTGTGTTATAATAAATAAAATATATTTTAGGAAGCTAGAACAGTAAAAAGTGGCAACGAGAAGTGCCTAGCAGCCTCGACGTGGTGATAGGGCTTTCTGCAAGCCTGTTTGGGTAGGTATCTGCCACACATCAGATAGTCTACCACCAAACACCTGATACAATACAACATGGCGAATCCAGCCTTAACAAAGCGCATAAGCCTTAAGTACGTATAATAGTCAAACTTTCGCACATATTTTATAAGCAAGCATGATTCCTTCAATGGTGATATTGGCACATAACAAGAGAGTTAGCTTAACTAATTAAAAATAATTATAAAACCACAGAAATCCGAAAATTTCAAATATGATGCTGACGAAATAAAAAAAAAAACAAATCAAAATAATAGAAAAAAATAGCGAACGCACGGACAATACGTCGTGGATAATAGAAATAAGACTGCTTAAAAAAACGAGATCAGCTGCTAACGGTTTTGAAATTTTTTTTTTACGTTAGGCTGCATAATCGATACGCAAAGATGGTGTATCTCCAGTCTTACAGGCCAATATCACGTACAGACAATCTTTTATTATATATGCATGTTATTTGTTTTGATTCTTGACCTTATGCCTATTTGTAATAATTTATATTATGATCAATAAGCGTAAATAGTATTGTTTTTTAGTCATTCAAGCAAAAACGTCAATAGAATATCTTATTTAGTATATTATTCCAATCAAATCAATATATCATTAAAACCTTTTTATTACTAGTATATTTCAATATATTATGATAATTTCTAAGATCTCTCCTATGAAATTAAGTTTATAATAATATCTACAAAGGATGCCCTAGTCACCATAATAATCATGATAGACATTAAAAAACTAAGGTGATTATCGATCTCTTAAAATTCTAATGGCGCCTGGTCTGGTGATAAAGACGTACACTGACAAAGTACTGATAAGTCTACATTGATTTCTAGTTTAATATGCTATGTAATTAACCTACTTATTGAAGGTGATCTTTTAAGTACATATTTAATTGAGTTATATGCTTTAAGTCCTAGCATATATCACGAAAGTATGATCAGGTTGGAATAAAATATATAATTTTTACTATCTGTATGTATAATAATAATTTATCTAAGAGTTCATATTCAAGTGTTCTTTTAATTTAATAAACAATGTTTTAAACTCACAGTATGAACTGAGCTCTACATAGCCAAATTGATGTTTTCAGAATTTAGGATCAAAGTTCATACCTACTCAAGGCTATCTGACGTCACCGGTCACCACGCAGCCGCAATCCTGGATCCGTATTTCATGTATGACGTAAGCAATTCATTCATAGATACTGCCCAAAAATCGTCTTCGATATTTAATTTTTTTTTAATGCTATGTGTAGTAAAGTATATTTATTTGAACATTATAATAATATCCTTAGATTGATAATTTAAAAAAAAAGCTTGTTATGTAAGAAGCGTCATAATTTAAGAAAATTGATTATCATATATGTTTATAATATATTGTAAGTTTACTTGAATTATATTAAACACTTGAAAATCTATTACTTTTCATTTAACTCTTCTTTTGTTGATCAATTTAATAAAGGGATGATTTTGTAAATTAAAGGTAATTTAAATACCAATATAAGATTTTTAAGTTTCAATTATTTAATTATGTATTGCTTGCTTAACAGAGACATCAGTAATGTTCTAAAGTTTAAGGATAACTAAGTAGGTAACAGTAATAAAAACACATAAAATTTTCATATTATAATCACTCGTTTTGTATGAATTTTATTCAAAAAACTCACACCGAGGAACAATTCACAATATTAATGCGGTCCACTCACACATTCACTGTTACCTACTGAGTTACATAAATCCCTGAACACTGAGCACTAGAAATGAAGTTTCACTCACACCCAAAACCATTCAGGATCAGCGTTACATAACAGCTGCCCTCATTTGATTAAGATAATTCACAGCAAATTTAATTCAAGCATTACATAACAACATCAGTCGCTCCACTTATCACTCCCTTTATGTATATTTAGAGGTTATGATTAATCTAGAACAGTTAATATATCACTTCGACTACACTAAGATATTTAATGAGTTCACAGTGAACTTGAATCAAACTTTGACCAATATACTATTATGAGGTTGTTACATAACTGTCACAGTTATAGAAGAGAATTTCATATAATTCTAAATTCAAATTTGGAACAATTACATAGTTAAATTTTATTTCTTTTAATCAAGTTTAGTAGAACATTAAACTGTTTTTATCATTCAGCCTATGTTGAACAATTATGTAACAATAATTTATAATATTAATGAAACAATTTTTTGCTGGAATCATCGTATAACACTTTATTTAACTAAAAATAAGTTACTAGGATGTTATTTCGCGTCTAAATAATACATGATTTCAGGAGAGTGCCTATCGGTGATTTTAAATCACAATTGAAATTATGGTAACAATTCTTACATTAGATTTAGAGGAGCTTCTTGATCTCGTCATATAAGACGAGTACGAAAGCACCACCTGTGCCTCTGAGGACGTTGGAGAAGGCACCCTTGAAGAAGGCGGAACCTCCCTCAGTCTTCGCGATGGTCGCCCAGCAGTGGATGGTGTTCTTGTAAAGGATATCGCCCTTGGCACGTCCAGACTGCATCATCATACGCCTACGGACCGTGTCGAAGGGATACGAGATGATACCGGCAACTGTGGTGACGGCCTGTGCGATGGCCCAGCTGATGACGATGGGTGTGTTCTTGGGGTCGGGCAACATGCCGCGGGCAGTGTCGTAGAAACCGAAGTAGGCCGCACGGTAGATAATGATACCTTGTACGGACACACCGAAACCCCTGTACAGACCGGTCAAACCGTCGGATTTGAAGATCTTGCTGATGCAGTTTCCGAGACCGGTGAACTCACGTTGTCCATCACCTTTGCCGACATCGGCGGCGAGACGGGTACGGGCGAAGTCGAGTGGGTACACGAAGCATAGGGAGGTAGCTCCGGCGGCACCACCGGACGCAAGGTTACCGGCGAAGTAGCGCCAGAACTGGGTGTGCTTGTCTACGCCTCCGAGGAAGACCTGCTTGTACTTGTCCTTGAAAGCGAAGTTTAGCGCCTGGGTAGGGAAGTACCTGATGACGTTGGCGAAGTTACCACGCCAGAATGAGAGCAGACCCTGCTCTTTGGGAATGCGGACGAAGGCGTCGACGATACCTTTGTAGCGCTGGTCTACGGCGATTTGTTTGCTGACATGCTGGACTTGAAGCAGCAGCTTGACACGCTCGATGGGAGCTACTGCTGTTTTGGAGACCGCGGCAGAGATACCACCAGCGAGGAAGTCCTTAGCGAACGCAACTGGATCGGCGAGGTTCGACATTTTGTTTAATTAAGTGAGCTCTTCACTGGATGCTTGCCTCGCGAGCGTCGGGTGGGAATCTGCGAGTTCACACGCGGAATGACAAAATCACGAAACACGAACTCCCGATTTGTTCAATCAGGAGATATAAAGTAATTCCGTGATCTCGGGAGCACAAGGGTAGGTGTGTGCCTTTTTTGAAATTCGATCGATCACGTTCTCTCGCAGTTCTGCCTAGAGGAGCGGCGCAAAAGAAGGAAGGAAGGGGTAGATGTTGCCAACTTAACGACAAAGTACCACGAGGTCAGTGTTTTTGCTTAACTTTAACTAATTTCCTTTTTTTTTTTATTATAAATGGCAACATTTTAAATTACAATTTTAACTTTTGAGTAACTATATATCATAATATAAGTATAAACATTAAATCATATTTTGGTTTTTATAAATATATTGAAATTAAGACAATACTTTTCTTCAAAAAATTATTCTACCGAAATTATAAAACGTATTTTATAATAGTATTGCTATAAATATTTTATACATCGTTTCTTTACAAAAATATTAAATTTATATTCCTTTTGTTATTTGAAAGTAATTGTGAAAATAAGGTCTTACCTAATATATTTATATCGGAAAGTATCAATTGGGGGTAATCAAGTAACAATTGCAACACTTAAATGATAAGCAGTTATTGTCCTATATTATCTATATTTTTACGTTAATATAATTCGTGATTACGTAACAAAAAGAGTAAGTACATTATATATTTGCTAAAAAAGATAATTATGATTAAAATATGAATTCCTAATACACATTTTAAAAGTGTAATAAGAAATAAGAACAAAATGAAGTCCATCAACTACATTAATTTTCATTTCGTTGTAGAAACAAAACGCAATTCAGTGTGTTGCCATTATACACTACAATCAATAACGCTTGGTCATAGAACTATTTTAATTTTGTTAGTATACTTGATGAGGAAAATTAATAATCTGGTAAAATTGACATTTCTTTTTTTTTTAAGACTAACTGTCAAAAATCCAATTTGTACAAATTCGTAGGTAAGTGAAATCGATGATCTTAAAAACGTTATAATTCTGATTTTATTTATTTTGATGTAAAACAATTAGTATGCAGATGAGTCGTATGAGTTCGCCGTCTATCGGGATGGATGAAGACAGCGGTGCTGGTCATGCATTGACCGATTTCCTTCTTCAACTTGAAAATTATAGCCCTTCGATCCCAGATTCTGTTGTTGCATATTACTTGAACATGTCAGGCTTCGAATCACAAGACCCGAGGTATGTATTGTATAAAATGTTTAGATCGACGAAGTTTTTATTCTATATACATAAATAAAGTTTATTTACAATACACAGTTATTGTCTCTAGAAAGCATAGTATAGTAATTCTATCAAAACATTAATTATCCATAAAACATTTGGATTCATATAAATACATTTGTCTATCTTCTTCTTTATATAATTTATTGTCATTTAATATTGTGTATCTGTATAGTTGTCAACAATTATTTTGTAATTTTCATTTTTATAAGTTTTAAAGCCTATTCCAATCTTAGAAAGAATGAAGATAAATAAACCTCATATTAACATATTCCATTACATACAATTTGCTAAAAGCTCAGCTATATTGAACGCTAATAACAGTTCTTAATTTAAATATCTTTACTTCTAAAACAATACTATTTGATTTCACTAATTTTTATGCACTTTTCGATAACAATTTGGTTGATGACACAATTCTTCGCAAATTCATAATGTATGTCATAGATTATTTGTAGCTCTCGACCAGTGATATTTCCTCAATTTGATGTCAAATATTGTTTATTTGGCTTTTGACCTATTATGGTTGGAATATAAAGTGATATCTAATAGACGTGTCTCATGTAGTAAGACAGGCTTTATATGGAGACTTCCCCTCTTGTGCTTCTTGTACTTGCCGCATCACCCTGATGTTTGCTTGAGGTAGCAGCCAGTGTTAGTTGCCAGGAGCTTGCATCCCAAGCAATATTGAACAATATTTGATCCTGCATATTTTTATTAAAACTTTATTATATTTTTTCCATTGCCATGTTTTAATTTTTCTAAAATTATTAATTTCAGATTGATTAGACTAATAGCATTAGCGTCCCAGAAATTCTTGTCAGACATAGCCAATGATGCATTACAGCACTGTAAAATGAGAACCTCGAGTCAAATTAATCAGAGCTCTAAGAACCAAAAAGGACCAAAGGAAAAGAAATATGTCATGACGATGGAGGATTTAGTGCCTGCCCTTCAGGAATATGGAATCTCAGCAAAGAAACCACATTATTTTGTTTAAGTATAGGGAATTATATCTTAGCAATCAAATACAATGTCTAGAGAATGTTGATTTACTTTTTGTTATAATCACAATCTTTAGATTATTCTAAAAGAACAACAGGCTGTTAGTGGGAATTTATTATTAATATTTAAGTTTTAAATGGCATATACCCACGGTGAGACTGGTATAAATTTAATTTTTCAAATAATTAATTATATTTAACAACATTTGTGACAAAAAAAAATTGTAAATATAAAAGATAAAAAATATTCGTTTTATTTTTTGTGTCTGTCTTGAATTTAAAAATAGGTTTAATAATTTTTTTTTTCAATTACATGTCAAATAATAATTATCTGTATACAATTATTGTCTTGTACTGATTAAACTTTTTTTATTACATTCTTTTTTATTTAACTTTTTGGAAGGTAAATCTATTTGTTATTTTTATTTCGTTAACTATTAAATTAGCAATTATAAAATACAAAAAATATGTCCAAAGCAACTTGCAAAAATTTACTTGTTTGGATAATGGAACAAAAGGCAAGCATCGGTATCTGAAGTCGAAATATTCAATTATTAAAATATAAAAGTTAAAAACTTGATAATAAATAAAGTGACAATACTATAACGATTATAGCCTTCACCAAATTCGGACCCAAAAGATTTTACTACGATCTACCCTCAGAGGCAGTAAAGCAAAGTCCACAATTATGTTATTTAATAAACGCGACATCATAGGTCGCGACCTTGATCTTATAAATTCCTTGTATTGTTTTAATTGATTTTTTTTTAATGGCAGTAAACTGAACTATCGTAGACCTACCTTCATCAGTGCGATTCTGTAAGAATTCACTCTGTTTCTCACGCTAATTATCGAGTTTCGAGTTTCTTATTTCAGAATGGCCCTATAGTGGTACTATGACGCTTATAGCATTGCAACTGTTGCTATGCTATAACCATTATAGTCCTACAGGTCTTATTTACATATTATATAATTACTTAAACTTTTTCTATTTTTTTATGTTTATTCAGTATTTTCTATTACAAGCAGGTGAGTCGAAAAGAAAACTCGGCGTTTTGATTCAATCTAGAAAAACATATTAAAAAAGTACTTATATATGTTTTGAACAATGAAACTACAATCTATGTAATTAATAACAAATCATAAGTTTTATTGATACACAAAATACACACATCCCACGCAGCAATCATAATTCAATAAATTAACCGAAATTCCTTCTTAACACAAGAACTTAAAATACTTTTTTTAAAATTTATATTAGAGGAACTAGCAAATGCCACCTGATCACTGTTCCACTTAACTACTAATATTCACTTTAAATTTCCTTCTAAGTTCTAATAGCAAATTATCAACATTCATAGTGCAATTATTTTACAAATCCATAGTAAATATCATAGATATCAAAATCTCAACCATTGAAAATATTATATTAGGACAATTCAATGTTAAAGCTGTGATTCTATCTTAACTCTACTTGTAATTTAATAGGCTAAAATTATTTCTATGTGGTGGTAGAATATGAAATAGAGAGTAATAGATAGATCTCAGACTTTTTTATAAATTGCTGTTAAATGTTCACTCAGCGGTGTATTGTCAGTCTCCATATAAAGTATAACTTCTAAGGTATCAGGCTGCAATAACCGTAGTTCTCTTTTGAAGTTTTTGACGTAGGGTGGTTTTGAAAAGCTAGCCCTTGATACATTCGCTGTGACTAGTTTTATTTCTTTCTTTTCTGGATCACAGGCACCTTCTTCAAGAGACGTGAGGCCAAAGTTATGGCTGATAAGAAAGGCTAGATCATGTGTTCCAGGATTTATACGGAGAAAGCCCCTTTCCTGATGCATAGGCTTCTTTGTTTCAGGATGTCTTGATGTTGAGATGTAATTGAACATAGGCTGTCCTGGAATTAAAGATTTGTATACTAAATATTATCAATTTAATTAAAAATATTGGTGTATTAAGAATAGTAAAATAAATAACTTAAGAAATATGTGGGATATTCCTAGATTATTTGGTAGGCTAAAGCTTCCCTTCCTTTTCGAAATGGGTTTTAGGTAGAGCCATACTATCACCTACATTTCATCATATACACACAGGTCTCTTCCAGATCTTTCTTTACATAAATGAATTATAAGCAAAAATTAAACAAATGAAAAACAGTGGTTTGCTAGGTTTTTAACCTGTAATCTTTGATTTGGATTCACATGTTCAAAGTGCTGGGCCATAATAGCTGTGTGTTGTTTTATAAATACTATTCTACTAATAATAATATACTATGTTTTTTAACTAAAACTAATAAGATTAAAATTGGTTAAAAGGTGTTTAAAATGGAACCTTGTCTAAATAACATTATAATTGAAGCTTTTTTCAGTTTGGATGAATAGCATATGAACAAACTATTGTTTTTAGTCATTCCTGCCCTGAACTAGTTGCCAGAATTTGAATACTTATTTTTTTTATTTTGAATGGGAAGGGAGAGTGTATGTTGTTACCACAACCCAAATACATATGAATTTTAAGAAATTATTGATAATCCCTTACCAATACATATGAATTCTAGTTCTTCATGATATTGAAAATCTTTTAAGGTTGGGTAGTGTCCTTTTCCATCTTCAGTGACCCAACGTCCAGAAAGCCAAGAGATTGGTGCAAGAGCCTCGTGAATTTCTTCATTAGATTGCAGCATTACTATTATCTATAACTATAAATTATTTCAATACATTACAGCAGTAGCCATTTAATTTTCTTTTTAACCTTTTAACTTCAATTTAATCGTTGTTTTCTAATATCAGTAAAACAAGTCACTTTATGATGCTTCTTATACCTAAAATTTAAATTAAGTTGAAAAAACATCTTACGTAAACCATAAGTATATAAGTAGGTATGTACTTATTTTTACAAAAAATATTTTTTACCAGTAATTTAAAATATATTAAATGAATAAAACGCATTCACTGATGATTTAACATAAAAATAAAATATAAATATTAAAAGAATAATATTGTCAGTTGTCACTTACGTTTTTTTTGGTCAACAGACAGAGCAACACTGAATTAAAACTATGAAGTATAAAGAAGAGGTAAGAATAAGTACTTGTCGAATTAATCTGTGTCTTTTTGGTACAAATAAAAGACACAAAAAAAAAGAAAAAGTACCTTTGTGTATTAAAAGCGTTTCTTAAAATGTATGGAATTTATAAGGCGCCTGCCAAGAAGAAATGAACATCTATCTATCGAAAAAAAAACCCAGCAAACATTCAATTTCCATAGCACTACTATTTATTTGTATTACAGGACTGTCTTCTATTAAATAATCCAAAATAGTCATATAACATTTTAACAAAGATTAATATTGAATGAAATTTCGTCAGAACTCCTAATAACTGACTTCAGTATCATGTCTATTTTCTCCTTTAAATTTGTTTTATTAAAACTAAATAATAATAAAATCACCTTCGTTTCATGTTACCACCGTTTCATATTCATCGACTCTATCTTCAAAAGTCGATCTATAGAACAATACTTATTTGATTACGATCTTCGCTAAAATTCATCAGTCACCTTGGATTGTTTTTTATCAAAACATGGAACCTCTTTTATTGTCGATGATTAGCCATTTTCATTATCTAGATTGGGTAATAAGTTTGTTGATGCTCCACATCAACTTGATGATTCGCTTAACACCTGACCAGGCGATATTAGTTAAAGAGCGTTACTCATCTGTCTACCATGTGAGGTCCAATACTAAGTCCTTAGTGAGATTGGTAGGTATTTGGACCAAAAAGAGTACGATTTTTTAGCCCCTCGCATCAGGCTTGCTTTTATTAGCTCCACTCTGGCCCAAAACGAAATAATCCAAGGGGCTGATAAGTATGAAAAAATATTAATAAAAAAATATCTATCTCAAAGACAAAACTACCTATTATTTGACTTTTTGATTATTAAAGGTACGATAAGGTTGAAACAAAATAGAAGCTATTATATTCCTTATTCACTTAGAGATACAAAAAAATACACAGATGAGAAAATAGTTTTGCTACTTACTTACTAAACGTATTCCAACATCGCGTCGTTTCGATTTGATATCACGTTGACGACCAATACAGAGTTTGAAGGATATGATGTTTTTGTGCGTAACTTTGACACGAACTGAAAGTAAATGATCCACTATAATTATTATTAATTTATGATTATACCTTATACCTAACTGAAGTAGCGCCATTCTAGCAATTAATAACAAGCCACATGCTGATGGAGTGCCCTTGGATCTTTCCTCGGCAGCCATAATCGGTGACAAGCTCTCGCTTCCGACGGTGAATTATCACGCTCGGAAGTTCCTCACAATTATGTGAGGATTGAATGGAGATAGCTCGTTCTACGAGATGTCGTAAATGAAAGCTGCGGATGCTCCCATGATGATAGTGCCTTTTTTTATTTCATCAGTGCTTAGAACGCCCTTGCAAACCGAAATACTTACTAAAAAGAGAAAAACAGAAACAGCGGTGCTCACGCTATATTTTCTATACATCTGTGGTATTGTAGCGTCAGCAGAAAATAAAATAAACAGTTATTTTAATTTTATTTATTACTTACTATTTTACATGTTATTACTTATTTTAATATCTTGAATTAATATGTATACAGTGTTAAGAGATAAAAACCTAAAGAATTATAATAATAACAATAAAATAAGAAAATAAACAATTAGATAATATAATAAGCCAAGATATGGGCCATCTCGGCTCTTTGTTCTTCGAAAGTATGGCTGTTGAGCCGAACTATAGGTATCTGTTGAGATACCTATGAGATTTTCACCATACACGTGCAGGTCCTCTCACCGCCGAGCACGAGCTAAGCTTTACGAGTACGATACACAAATTAAATACATGAAAATTCAATTTAGCTATTTTTTCGACATTCATAGATTTATTTAGCCAAGAAGATCAAAATATTGGTAACTGTTCAATTAGAATTGAAATTTATGAAGACGATCTATCAGGTCCGTGTTTTGTGCCATGATTGCAAATCGATTTTTGGGGTTAGCTTTTAATTGGCCTATGAAATCTGGGATTTCTTGTAAGTTTCTCGGGTCGATGAGATCAAACAAAGCTTTTAAATTAGACCAAAGAGCGGGTATTCGATCAATTTCATCAGCAGTATTGTTAACCATTGCTGATGGCGTTTCGGAATTACATTCGGGATTCTGATAGTCCATAGAGGACGACGTCTGAGGCCTTATATCGAGCATTTGAAGATCCGTAGAAGATGCCAGCAACAGTTCAGGGCCTTGATCGGGTGCATGAAGGGGTGTGGAGGACGTCTGACGGGCTGTAACTGGTTCTTGAAGAACCACGGAGGAGTTTTGAGTTGACATCGTTGTTTCTCGAGGTGAGTCTAGGGAGATACGCTCAGAGTAACTAGCGGAATCGCATCGTCGACATTGCCCAAGGTTCCGAGGTTCTTCAAACTTTATGTTTGATATACCGCAAACTGCATTCAATTTAAAAATTAGCTTTCCCTCAGAAGACTGGTCAAGTACAATCAGCACTAATTTGTAAGGCGATCCTGAAATAGGATGGTAAATCCTATGTACCTCACGTACTGGAAGTCTCTGCGACTTTAAGTCCTCAAAAATGCTTTCGCAATTCAGTTCTACCGGAAGGCCACGGATCATCACTTTCAGTTCCTGCGCGAAGTAGAAACCTACTTGCTCTATGCTCAATAACCATGTTAGTCTCTGTTGTGTAATTAAGTCCTTAGGTTGAACTACAATACCATCTTTGGTTGACCGCCCGTATGTATGACGAATACAAGCCATTTTAAACTTTTTAGAAATACGAGCCCAACAACACTTTTCAGGTATAATTATGGGTGGAAGAAGTTTGACACACGGATGCATATTAGCGGTCGCAAGTAACGTGGAAGAAGCAGGGGTAACGGAATTAAGCAAAGCAGGATCTACCCGAGCATTAGATCTTTTAGGTTGCGATTGGTCCCTATTGTTTTTCGCCTTACGATTCGTGGATCGGGGCGCGAGAGACCCGAGCTGCTCCATTGTGTATTTTTTTAAGCTGCCCTAAGATGATAAACGCGATAGCTATCTTCAATTTTGATTTAAAGAAGCGGGTAAAAACGCACACGAGTACAAGAACTCACACGCACATACACAAGTATTTCGAACGTGCACTATTTAATTTTCTAAACACCAGTGAAAAGGACGAGCGTTATAGAAACGGCTGTACTGTTCGGAAGCCAGAGTAAGACTAAATAATAAGTGACGCTGTGACTTTTTATTGACCAGTTGCTAGAGTTACCCCGCACCGGTGGAAAGGAGAGGCTAATTCTGTTAACCAATGAATGACGTTAAACAACAAGACAGAGTGCCTTTGTTCTTTTTCTACCTGTTCATCCTTCTTTTATTGCTGTGATGATCTTATATTATCTACACATGTATCCTAAATCTCCCAAAGTTCACTGTTTCTAGACGTAATTATGGATTTGAATGTGTAAATAAATAGTTGCAAATTATTTAAGGTGTTTTTCTATTAAAAAATGTTTTGTTAGTAATTTAGGTTGATTTTTTCCCGATCAATTAATGTTTCCATTATTAGGCGGTAATTTGACTAAATCTGAACCAATCAGAAGCGTTGGCCAATCACAGCGACTACTTTACTGTTGCTAATGGAGTCTGGCTTGGGCGTTTAACGAGGACAGAATCATAAAGTGTAATAAAATATACAATTCACGAAAGTTAGTACAGTGTTTAATTCAACTGACCTAAAAAATTTTATACAGTGATGTCCGTGTAGATTTCAGTTTAATATACTTTTAATTTCCAACAAAATATACTCACGGCATGGCACAATGTTGCCAATTTAATTATACCAGTAGAAGATCCGTACTTAAAACGACCTTCACCGAACTTATAATAGAATGAAAAATATTTTATAAGATATTTAGTATATTAGAAAATATGTCAAGAATGGGTTGTCTAAAGCCAAGGATTGGCTCATTTTATTTACAAAAGCTTGTTATCAAAAATATTTATCTAGTCGTTTATTTTTGGTTATTCCTACTACAATAACAAGTGCCAGTGATATTTCCTGCACAGCTGAGATGTTTGTACGAAGGCGGGTAGCGACAAAGGCATCCCGGATTTTGATTCATAATACAAGACTGTGAAGAGCAAGTTGACGAACCAACTTTGCGAGTGCAGGATGTTTTTTTAAGTAAATCCTTTTCGTAACTCGACTTACTTCTTCCGTAATACTTAGAACAAGCGCAATCTACATTTGAAACTTTTTCGAAACTGATTTTGTGTGTTTTGTATCGTGATTCCTTTTTCTTTAATATTGGTTTTCCACGACAGCAATCAGGTCCCTGTCGATTCGAAAGCCCAGAACTAGAATTGTGGAAGTCGATTCTATTATTAGAATTTGACGATTGGGGGTTACGACTTATTAATTTACTTTTATTTTGACAATGGTTTTTCCTAGAGTCTTCTTGAGAATACGTGCTATGATTAAAACGTTCGGGTACTGTTGAAGATTCTTGTAGAGCAGAATTGTTATTATGAGTGAAATGACTCGGAGTATCTTCAAATGGATTAATTTGAAGTGATTGGTATAAATTCGACGATTGCGTTGATTTATTCGACACGTGACGTCGACCTGAACGTATTCCTTCGTCAATTTTTTCGTCAGGCGAAATATTATTATTTATATTTTGTTCATTGTGAGTTTCAGCCATAGATTTATATTGAGCTTGGTGTGAATCGTTTTCATGGTGTTCCTTTTTGTTATTTGAATTGTATTCTGTCAAACTTGCTAATTGTTTTTGTGGATTTGTAGCGTTTCTTATATGACTTACTTCCTTTTGTACGTCAGTCGCGGTCTGAACTTGAATGTACGAAGGTAGACAATAATGATTTGATACATCAATCGCAGGATGTACGTCTCTTTTAAAATAGTCGTTATGAAGTGATTTGTTATTATCAGGTCGTGGTATTGTCGAAGTATCTTTAATATCTTGTATTTTAGGTTGTGATGATCCTTTATCAATATTATAAGTACGATCTAAATTTTGTTGTAATTGAGATCGATTGTATTCTTTTACATCCTTATGAAACATAACTTGATTTTCATTGCGGTTAATTTTATCATAAGCTTGTCTATCATTATTGGTTGTGTCAAAATTAATACCGAAACTATTTATATTTGCAGTTCTATGACCTTCTTGTTCTGATACACCTGTATTGTCTAAAGTGTTTACAGGTATGTAGTCTTTATTTCTGAAGTGGATTGGAGGGGAGTGGGAAATTGGAATGCTATTGTTTTCCGTGGATTCCAAATCTTGTACAGCATCTCTATTTAATGGCATTTGAGAAGATGTTTGGTTAGCTTGTTGATGGAATAAATTGTCATATTCATTGTTATTAGTATTCGATGGCAAGACTGTCACTGGTGTTTTCCCTATCCTGCTGTTATTTAGTGCCGAATTAGTTTCACGACCCAAGCGATCACCTAAGCGAAATATTTCATTGATTTCATTGCCTTCCCCGTTGGTTTCTCTTTTTTCGGATTCATTTAAACATTCCCTATGTATATCATCCTCATTTTCGGATTCATTAAAGGAATCCGATATCATACAATCATTAAAGCTGTCACAAAATTGTCCAGAACATTGGTCTTGCAGGCAATGACATACTGGACGATTTATAGCGCTAGATTGGGGATGGGGTAAAATGTGAGCATTCTTTGGTCCTGTTTGGAACAAGGAAGGCCTTGGAATCGGCAAACGTAAGCTTTCGACGCATGGTCTTCTGGCATTTTTTTTATTTTTAAAACTTGATCTCATGTCAATCAAATATCGAACAAAACATTAGGTAATTTTTATATTCATCCAAGCATATTTGCGAATTCAATAATAATTGTAACTCGGTACCTCTCATAATTCGATGGAATTGTTGCAAGTTTTGTATTGTAATTATTAATGAATTTTCTGTTGCATTGTTTTAAATTCTCACATTATATTATGTTGTTAAATTTAAATTAATTACTTTCAAGAAATTATCGATTGAAATTTTATTATACATTTCAAAGAGATTGCTCATTTGTAGTAAACATTGTGAATTGACAGAACTGTCTAAAGAGTTTTAACTTCTCAGCTGTCAATATTAAACAGAATATAAAAGTATAAATACATATATAATTACATGATATTACTTTTAGTATAAGTGTCGCAAATAACTAACTTAATTGGCCATTAATATTAAACAGATTTTTACTAAGCGGCACCGACATATCATTTATTTATTCTGAAACGTTATTAATAAATTTCATTGTCTGCTATTTAATACAAAATACATAGCAAGAGCAACTTCGTTTGACTGGGTGTCCCATGACACAACTCTTTTTTTATAAATAAATTAAATTTTACACTTAATAATAAGTCTAACAATGTAAGCACTGACTGAGAAGTCACTGGTTTCTAAGATACGGTGTCATCTAGTTTAGGGATATAGGGTCTCTTTGATGTATATATCATAAATAAATAAATAATAAAATTCATAAAAAATAATATGAGAGCTTTAATACAATATGTGCTCAAGTCTTGAGGGGAAATGCCACACAGTCCTCGGCAATCTTTATCTTTTAGCTTATCTTGCGTGGTATACTGCTATCAACGAATCATCAACCTCGACAACTCGATTTAAAATGGATGAAGTTCTTTGTTTTTACTAGATGTCTAGGATTCCGTTTTAATGTTATATTTGTAAAGCCTTTACATTTGATACCCGTTCTTGTATTTAGGGAATTAAAAGGAACAATTTGAATTCCGCCATTTTGTGATGGCGGCCATTTTGAATTCACAATGAATCGACTGAAAGGGAGTAAAATTTTAATTAATAAATTTGATTCAAACCACGATCAAGTTAAATAAAATCGTTTATTATTAATAGAAAATACAAGTTTAGTTAATAAAATACATACATTCTAAGTATTATTATAATAATATAAATATATCGTTTATCAAACAAAGCTTTCGTTCGCTTCGTTGCTATATACACAGGCACCGTACAAACAAGGGGGCGAAGAGACATTATCATTAAGACATATATTATTAAGTACATTCTTCAAGTCAGTCTTTAAGTCGGAACACATTCAATGAGTAGGTTCTGCGTCGGCTTTAGTCGGAAACTCGTAATTATTAATATTATCAATAACATTTATATGATCTATAACACCCTGCACGCGTTCTTCGGGAGAGCCTTTTAGTTTATCATTGAGGATTCTAAGCTCATTAATGTCAAATGACTTAAAGAAGTCAAATAACTCCATCAGGCTATAGCCCATTGATCGTATAGCGTTTGCTTCTTTTGTCTGTGAATTGGACTCGCTATTGTTCAGCTCCTGAGAAGCTTCAGTGGAACAATAAGAAGTTTGAATTCTGGTTGAATTGTTAGCTGTAGATACTTCATTTTCATGGTATATGTTTGGTGACTGTACTACGGGTGGTGTTGTTGGAGTATTGTTGGAAGTGGGTATTTGTAGAGCCCTTACAGCTAGAAATAGTTCCCGCAATGAAGTGACCCGCTTTGGAGGTAGAGTATTATTTATTTTCGGCGTGAATTCTGGTTTCCACTTAACTGTCTTCAAGTAAATAGGTCTAGAAATTTTTGTCTTTTTGTTCAAATTAGAAGTGTCTGTGCGCGTCTGAACATTACTAATGCCTGCCACATCACTCCTCTTATCGACTATCATTCCGGCAGTGTTGGTATGAGCTGGTGATGTCGGTGCAACTGCAGCTTCTTTCACAACTGCTGAATCTTCGTGAGTGTTAGCAGTGTTAGGTAGCACTATCATGGAAGCTAGCAGATCTAGTCGCTCGAGAGCGTAAGGAAAATTCTTGTAAAGAATCTGAAAAAGCATCTCTAGCGATATTTGTTTGGACGGATCCATAATTGAACTGGTTCAAATTTATCCTCAGGAGAAATACATTGTTGTACTGGTCCTTTTTCGAAAATTAAACACTACGATCCTTTTTTCACTATACACTATAATATATTCATCAACAAAAATATAAATTAATCACAACACTCATTAGTAACAGGTTTAACATGTTCGTTGACTCACAGAGTGCAAACAAGACATCTGCACAGCAAGCTAGCTAATGCCAAACTGAGCGTGGGTAACAAACGCACGCTGTTTTATGCGACTGTGTGATTATTATTCGGTATCGCCAGCATCAAGCCGATAAACTCCACCACCAATCAGCGAGTTGCATTTCATTTCATACGTCAAGCGTAATTACTATTGTACATCTCTCAGACGTTTACTCTGTACATTTTTTTTATAAATATAATAAATAACTTTAACAATGAAAGGATATCACTGAATAAATAATATTAAATACTAAAAGATCATGACAGGTAGAGGGTTACTAAAAATTAATCAAAGATGGCGATTCCGCCGCAGATAAAATCCCGAAACCATTACCGAGTTTTTATATATTTTATTTATGTTTCATTAGATTCTATCTCGCTATCACAAAAATGGTGAAATAAACAACAAATAGAATTCTAAATTTCAACCTATTTACATTTCAGGATGAAATCACACGTGATAATTTATCCCGTGCGTGTTGTTTATATTATTTGAGTGATTATAAAATCTATGAAGTATACGAGAAGGGATTTTAATGCGTATTTATGTAGCAAACCTAAAATTATTGTGTTTTGGCGACATGCACTGTTTACACGATGGTCCAAATGTGAGTAAGTGTGGCCGCGTCCATTGGACGTAGTTTTGTGGGGCCACGCGCTGTGATAAAGTACCGTATCTTCCTTCATTTAATTTATCTAAAGCCACAGAGTCACAGGTCAGGGCCCAACTCTCTTAACAAATTTACACGTTATCATAATATAATTGAATATCGCACGATATTATATCATACGACGACCTCCGTGGTCGAGAAGTGTGTACACCGGTTTTCATGGATACGCCGCTCTGAGGTCCCGGGTTCGATTCCCGGCCGAGTCGATGTAGAAAAAGTACATTAGTTTTCTATGTTGTCTTGGGTCTGGGTGTCTGTGGTACCGTCGTTACTTCTGATTTTCCATAACACAAGTGCCTTAGCTACTTACATTGGGATCAGAGTAATGTATGTGATGTTGACCAATATTTATTTATTTATATTTATACATACATATGCATATACTACACGTAGTTTCGGGGAAAATTAGAGAATAATTACGAAAACAGAGTATCTTTGTTTATTTATGTCTATTACTTGTTATTGTTTCTGAATGATTTTTAAACGAAGAGTAAATATCAAAAACTATGTAAGTTAACTTAACTTCACGTTAGCATGCGTAAGCGATCACGTGATGCGTCCCGAAGGGATGGACTACCGCTGTTTTTAGTGGGTACTCCAGTGAGCTATGGCGCAACAGCATCCCCATCACCCCAACCCGCTACAAGTGGGGGAAATGCATAAGAGCATTTTTCCAGCAATAATAAGCAAAAACTTAAATAAGTACTCGTATGTATATTTTTACAAGAACCAAAAAAAAGGGTTTAATGCAATTCATATAAGTTTAGCTTTAGCTGCCTGTAAATTTTCCCACTGTTGGACTAAAGGCTTCCTCTCCCTTTGAGAAGAAGGTTTGGAGAATATTCCACCACGCTGCTCCAATGCGGGTTGGCGGAATACACATGTGGCAGAATTTCGTTGAAATTAGACACATGCAGGTTTCCTCACGATGTTTTCCTTCACCGCAGAGCACGAGATGAATTATAAACACAAATTAAGCACATGAAAATTCAGTGGTGCCTGCCTGGTTTGAACCCGAGATCATCGGTAAAGATGCACGCGTTCTAACCACTGGGCCATCTCGGTTCAATGTTTTCATATAAGCCTACTTACTTTACAAATTATATTCACGCTTTAAACGATTTATCATTAAGATCACTGTCCCCATCTGCACCTGTACCTGCGTACCCATTCGTAGTGTATGTGGCTACCTGCGCGTACCCTAATCACCCAAGGATACCTGCGCTGTTACCTGCAGGTTTATAGTATCCAAAAAACCCCAAATCGGCAATTAACCCTTCCGTGAAGTTGTTCAACAGTCATAAATATTCCGACCTGAAAGAGCTATAAGTTATGATTTATTTCGGTACATAAACCTCATTAACACTTGCAAAATGTCATTAATATTTGCAATAAACGATATATATATATATATATATGATAATATAATATTCCTTTGTTATGTAAGTATTTATATATATAGTGACCAACTCTTGAATGTGCACGCACACTAGCATGATACAATGACGTTTCACGAGTGTCAAGCGTTGCTGTAACGCACACTTAGATAGTAAAGTTAGCCTGACCCTGACACTGGCAGAATTGTCAACCTATTGACAGAAGCCATAAATATAATTAATAATAATAATAATCTAAGTATAAGTACTAAAAATACTTTATTTAATTATCATATTCGATATTAATGGTGCACAGTAGTATGTATTATACAAATTGTACACTCTCGCGGAAACATTATGAGGCAGGCCGAGAGTGAGTGCCTTCATGGAGTTCTCGTCTCGTCTCGACATGTCTCTGTTGCTCAAAGGCTAGATTGAGGCCTGAGGATCTGGATGATCTCAATCCGAACATAGAATAATGACATGATCAATTGGAATAGAGAGTGTACCTGTGCTTGCGCATACAATTATGCCCAAGATTTGCTCTATTGCGTTATACGTTGAGAGAACCGCCATGTCTGAAATGGGTCTGAAGACCATAATGTTAGAGAAGAACTACTATCGCAATAAGATATAATGTTAACCGTTAGTGAAAAGGAATAAACAAACTTAAGTTTTAAAATGGTGCTTTTGGGAAATAAGGTTTAAAGTTAAGTTGGTAAACTTTATTATATTCCATCAGTAAACTTAAATTGTGCACCTGCCTGGTAAAAAAATATGCAGACACACGAAAAAAAAAATACAAATAAAAGATTTATTATTAAGGTCACTAATAGTAGCAATAAATAAGATACCAAAGGCACAGACAATATGGAGAAGGAGATACAATTTTGACAATAAAAGAGAAAAAAAACAAATATTGATCATTCATTAAATAAATTATTTTTTTAATTGTAAAGCTGTTATGTCAGAAAAACTCAAAACTCACCACATAGCATGAAAAAAAATTTTTGATAAGAAATTGTTACACGAAATTGACTATACTTACTATAAATTTTAAAGGATATAAGCATCAATATAGCATAAATCAATTTTTAATATTACACAAGTGAGATACGTTGTCAGTTCTTACACAATAGCATAAGTGTACTTACTTATAAGAGTTTCTCACAATTATTATTTTAAGGCGAAATAACAGTGAGTTAAACATGATAATATTTTTTATCGTAGTAACGCCGCGCTTGTCTAATTCGACGTGGTTAGGTAACTTCCGTTAAGGCGCTGGTATCGCCTGCCTTGTTTCCTTTAACACTGTGCGTCAAGCGCGGTGCGGTGTGTGGAACGGTTACCATCGGATTTTAGACATGTAAGTTTATATTTATTATAATATACATCATTATTAATAAAACGTTTAAATCTATTTTAATTTTATTAAAATAAAACACAAATAGTTATACAATAACTTTCGGTTATCACGTAAATTTTACCTTACGTAACGTTTAATGAAATTATGTTTGCACGTGACCTTGCTCTATAAACTTATGATAGCGAGTATTCTGAGTTAAATAATAGGATAATATTGCTTCTTAAATTGAATTCGATTTGGCTAGTAAAAAAACTCGAAGGCTGATTTTTTTTGACATCATAAATTATCTGTCCATGGTTCTCGCCCTGTCGGATGAAGTATTGATTGGATCGAACCAGTTACAATTTAGGTCTTAAAGAACTGTCTCAGTAGTTAATTATGTATTCGAAACGTTTTAAATAAAATGGGAGTAAGTTTTTTATTTACTATTATCTAACAATTTTTGTTGATATGAACCCACACTAATGGCATTTCCATGGTATTGTTATGTACAACTTCTAATAGTTTTAAATTAAGAATAAGCCTGTATTTTTTTTTTAAGAATTCCATGTTATTTTGATTTATTATTTAGCTGTGGTTATTGAAGTTGAAAATTTGATGCAGTGAATATTTAAAAAAAAAAACTTCTATTGTTTTTTCTTCGAATTAAGTTTTTTTTCTTTTAATACGAGTAATGTACTAATTACGTGTGTTAATCTACGTGTCTGTTACTATGATTGGCTAAAATATTAAAATGCATTAGTTTAAAGGCTAAAGGATAATGCTCAGTTACTGCATTGCAGATTATTATGTAAGGTTGATTCTATATGTTGATAAATATGAGTATAATAATTAATGTTGAACAATGTATAAAGTTGCAAATTTAAGAATGAAATGTAGATGTACTTTGTAATTTACTACTATGTAGTTAATAGACTTTAAAATCTACAACTTAGTTTACCCAATAGCAACATTTTATAAGCTGTGGAAATCTATATTTTTTTTTATAATTAACCATTGGTTGGCAGACTAGCAAATGGGCTACCTGATAAGTGGTCACCACCCTATGTGGTCATCGGCATAACAACCTTCGAAAGCTGTTATCTTCCTTGTGCCTGTAGTTATACTGGCTCACTTAGATTTCAAACTACAGACTACTAACTGTAATACATAATGACTGGTTTGTACTTAGCCAGATATGCTTGCACAAAACCTTACCACAGAGTAAAATTCTATACTTACTTATATTTTCCAAGTTTCTTTGCTATGTACTAAGTCTTGTCACGAAGAGAGTCTAATATCTCATGCTCCTGCACTAGTAACCCTACCATGGGTTTGTCGTTTCCACAGTGTCAAACCGGCCATTACTCTTACACCAATCAAGAAAGTGATGACATTAAAAAAATGAATAAATAAATCCACAATTTTTCATATAATTTTGTATCTCTTGGTTTTAAGACTCTGTGCAAGTTCGTCTGGGTAGGTACCACCTACTTATCATGTTTTCCATTGCCAAAAAGTAATACTTACTATTGTTGAGTCAGTAAAACTACGGCACAAGGGATAACATCTCAGTTCACAGTATTGGTGGCTTGGTATGATGTAAGGAATGGTTAATATTTCTTATGGTGCAGTGTCTATGAGCAGTGACCACTTACCATATGGACCTTTTGCTTGTCCACCTACCAAAGCCATAAATATAAAACAAGTAAACAAAATATCTTGTCTATTAATGTTATAAATATATTGTGTTAAATGTATCAGTAGTTATTACACAACTACTCAAATGTAGGTTTCCTCATAATGTTTTCCTTCAACACCAAACATCGGAAGAATTATAAACACAAAGCACATGACAGGTTCAGTTCAATGTTGTTTGTCTACCTTTTATGATTCGTGTTCTGTGATTTTATATGTATATTCATTTGTTACAGTAACATGTTCTCATCCCTTCTGGAAGCGGCGCGGAACTCGCCGTTCCGCGGGCCGCTGTCGACCACTCATTGTGAGCCAGCGCTACCAGCTGCTGAGACACAGGTGACATTTTAACATATATAACATATCTGTGGCCTGGTGCTAAAAGGACCTATCAGCTCCTACTCTCGCTAATGAGAAAAACAATGAACTGATGTTGCTTCTTTATATAACTAGTTATCGCCCCAGGTTTTCTAGGTATGAACAAGTAGCCAGTTAGAGTCTTTCAAGCGTTCTTCAAGCTTGCTTCATACAAAAATTTTATCAAATTCAGTTCAGTAGTTTAGTTGTAAAAACGTAACAGGACAGACTGAGTTACTTTTGCATTTGTAATATTAATATAGATAAGTATTTTTAAATAATACTGTTTGTATGTTCATGTACCAATTCAGCATAAATATATTAATTATTCTTTAAATGATTTGACGAATTGCAAAATGTGGTTTGCATTCAAAAAAATTTAAATCAAAATATACTTTATTCAGGTAGGCTTTTACGAGCTCTTTTGAATCGTCAAACTATATTAAGTGAAGCTACCATAGGTCGGAATGCAGATTCTGTCGAGAAGAACCGGCAAGAAACACAGTAGTTACTCTTTTCCATCATTTAAAAATACATTTTTTTCTTAAACATACTTCAGTCCTTCTAGCACCAACACAAAAATATACTTTATAAATGTATGTATAGCCCGATGATGAGAAATTATAATGGAGGGGTGTGCCGCTGGTCGGGCGTGGTGGTACCACCACTGCGTACACATCGTGCGCAGCGTGGCGGCCTGTGGCACGAGTGCCCAGTGACTAACAGATTATGAGATCTGAGGGCTTGATCGCATACATTTGAAATTCAAAACTTACATTCTTCTAGAATATGTTTATATAAACCTAAAAATTTGGAAGGTATATTTCTTTATGTGTGCATCTGCTAAGACAGGATTTTTAGAAATTTCAACTTTAAGGGAGAAGGGGAAATTAATTTTTGTCGTGAGAAATCACAGTTAAAGAGGGGGGGGGGGTTATTGGAAATGAATTTTACCCGTATTAAGCCAGGACGTCCAGGTGATGTTGAATAAGGATTTTGACGAATGTTTGTGTGTTGTCAGGGTATGGCCGCCGCGGCCGTGGCCACAGGAGACTCCTGCGAGTTCGGCTCCACCAAATACTTCGCACTTTGCGGTTTAGGTGGAATCCTGTCTTGCGGTAAGGAAAAGTATATTAATCAAAATCTACTTTATTTATAGACACTTTCGAATGATTTAATTTTACAACATTGTATTAATTGTAAACTTAAATGTTGATTCCATTGAGCAGAACCTTCGAGAAACTCAGTAGCTACTCTTTTCCAAATTAAAGTATTTGTACGTTATGTCGATTAAACGATTTCAATTTATGAATGTATAAAGTTTATACGTTTCGAGCGCATTGACGCACACGAACTTCTCGTTTTATGTAATAGGTGTCATATTGGGCCTGTGGTGGTAAGTGGTCACCACCGCCCTCGGATATTGGCGCTGAAAGGAATATTAACCATTCCTTACATCAATGATGTCAGAAATATTTCAATTATTAATAATAAAAATATTTATTCATTCATTGAATTTGTACACATATGTGGATTAGCGCGTTCATATAAATAGATTCATCATATTTTATAATGCCAGATAGATATGGTTGTAACGAAATAATCCCTAGTCACAAAATTATCAAATAATCTTAATAAATTCATTGTAACACAATGCATTACATAAACTATATACACACACATACATAAACATATTCACTTTTTATGACGTAAGTTCGCGGACGAGCATATGGGCCACCCGATGGTACGTGGTCACCACCGCCCATAGACAAGCGCCAATGCGCCATCAACCTTGGGAACTAAAATGTTATGTCCCACGTGCCTGTAGTTACACTAGCGTACCGTTGTTTGGCGGTAGAATATCTGATGCGTGGTGGTACCTACCCAGACGGGCTTGCACAAAGTCCTACCACCAAGTAAACATATACATAAAAACATATTTGGACGCGTTCAATCAAATTTGTTTATCTCAGTAATTTATTGTTGCCGTAACCGTAATCTATTCCAATATTATAAATGCGAAAGTTATGTCTGTCTGTTTCAAACAATTGAACTGAATTTGATGCAATTCGCAAGGAACAAGCTTGAACCCAAGGAAGGATATAGGCTATTTTTTAGGTCTGACACTTGACCACCATCCCTTAAAACGCGAGCGAATCCACGAACGATAACTAGTATAAAATAAAGCATCTTATCGTACTTGTTGTGTCACGGTAAAAGATGCAAGAAAGTATCATTACTGAAAAAAAAAATGACATATCATATATTTCTTGAATTTTTAATAAAACACTATATTTAATATTTTAATAAATAATATTAATATCAGACAATAATGTTGACAACCCAAGGGTTACACCTCCCTTGAAGAGGTGTAGATCATATGTAGGCTGCAGCCGATCCTTCTTTTGCTAAAAATATTATAAATGTGGAGCCGCCTTTGTCCAGTGGTTAGAAGGTAAATAACTAAAAAAACCCGTGAATTATCATATTTAATTTAAATCCTAAGGAAACATACATGTGTCGTTTGTAAATCTTTGATCAATGTGGAGTAGACTCCAAAAATAAAAAAGTAGAGGGCCTCAGTAGTAAATAGTAGGACATTTGTTACTTTAATGACTTCAACAACCACCTTTATCACATTTTCTACCAAACACAATATTAAAAAAAATGGTGTCCCGGTTGAAGGATGATTGAGCCAGTGTAACAGGCAAAAAGAAACATAACATCAAGTTTCCGAAATTGGAAAAGAATGGTTAGCATTTGTTACTGTGTCTGTGCACCCTGACAGTCTGCCTACCTATTTCCATAAGAAACATATAAATTTCAGGCAAAACACCGCTTTGTCGGATTTAATACGCCCATCGCTCAATCATCTATAGTCCTCAATCTCGGACAAGGTCAGATTGTCTTATCTTATCAAACATACTTTATAAAACTCGCCTTTAATATAATTATTATGCAATATAATTAATTGTATAACGTTATTGTTTAACATTTAATAATGATTCGAAATCGAAGATCATGTTCAGGGATTCCCCAAAATTAGTTTGTGTCTTAGTACTAAAAGGACCAGAGTACCTTTGTTTTTAGTAGACTAAACTACATTTCGGCATTTTCCGAATCGTTTTTAAAATGAATAAATTTATTTATGCTAAACAATATAAACTATACATTAATACCAACAGTATTATGCAAAACTGTATATTTCTAAATATAAAAAAAAAATTAAAACAAATCCTCCTTGCCTCCTCGTCATTATTATGCAAGAACTTCAAATATTTTTTTATTTAAATGACGTATGTATGACAGTTTTGGAAGATTTCCAATGCCATATTGTACTTATGAAATCGTCAGTCCTAACTGTCGACGCGCAGCCAAAACTACGAGCCTAGGTAGGCGGACGGTTACATGGGCTACCAGATGGAAATGGTCAACCCCGCCCATAGACATGAGAGAGAAATTAAAAAGGCCCATGCATCGCCATGCGCTACCACCATTAAATTAAAAGTTAGATGTTCTATCCCTTGTGTCTGTAGTTTAGACTTACATTGAACACCACAATACAAAGTATTGCTCTTTGGCGGTAGAATATCTGATGAGTCAATAATATTAGTTAGGATTATTAAATTGGTTTTAGTTTAGATCGTGTACTAGAATTGGCACCAATGTTAAGCACGTTGGCTTATTTATAGCCAACATTGTCATTCCGACCCGATCACCTTTGCAGCCAGCGTGACAACGCCTTGACCGAGGTTTAGTAACAAGGTCTAGGTCGTTACACTTTGATAGGATTTATTTTTATTTCATTTATTTTTTTCTAGAATAAATCCAATTAAGATTTAAATTTGAAATAAGAACCACTTCTGATTTTTTCAAATTCGAATTCGAATTTAGAAAAACAATTTTGGTATTAATTTTGCAACGCTAGTTGATTTTTTTTTTGTGCATATAAGGCATATGCAAGAAAATATTCCGCCAATTTTTTCGGTCACATTATATGCGTGAGTAAATTCATACAATGCTTTCAATTTAATGAAATTTAAAAAATATATGACGTTATAATTAACAGTACACTTTCAATAATGATTGCTAACTCTACCTAAACCATAGAGTTAGTATCAGTTTTCTGAACTAACTTGTAAATCATAAAAATAATTTAAGTTAGAGCAAATGGGCATCTAATTTAATAATATTATTATTATTTCTATCAAGTATATTATGTTATACCCCTGTATAAGTAAGCTTGATCTTTTTGACAGATGTAAATTTTTCTGATCGAAATAACTTATATTTAACATATTATTTTCTTAGTTTAATTATTTAAAAAATGTACATATAACACAAAATTCCCCAAAGATTCAAGCGTTATCCGAAAATTTTAAGACTTTTCATTGCTTCATGTTATGTGTTATATATGTTTTGTTATGTATGTTACAAATATCGATTACAAAAAAACATTATTAAAGATCATTGTTAAGTTATTGTTACGAACGGGGGTCTTTGGTTGGGGTATCTTTGGCTAGTGGTTGGGGTCTCTTTCGCTGGTATAACTCTTTTTAAAAAAACACGGTAAAAAATTAATTGAATTTTAATTTGAAATACGCAATAAATTATGTCTACTGCAATAAATAATTTCACACATAATACATCCACACCAGCTTATACAGTTACAAGAATTTTAAAACGTTATTTTTTGAACTACTAAATATTTTCTGTTTCCCATCACTAGCCCGTCGGTCAAAAAGATCAAGCTAACTTGTACAGGGTATATCAGTAAAATAAAGAGCGAAAAACGTCCTGGATTACGTCACAATAATACTCGTAATAAATCAATCAGAGAATTCATATTATTTTAACAATTTTCCCAAGTCTTCTTTGGTAATATATCGAGTCAACGTAAAAATGTGTGTCTATGTGATCGATGCGATTTGTTAAGTAATCGTCTAACCACTGGGCCATCTCGGCTCGAATGTCTGTAGGGCGAGGTGAATTACCACCAAAGACCTTATCACTACAATATCTCCTATGCAGTAGTACTACCATAAGAATGGGTGTTATGATATACATTCTACCAGAAGAGATTTATAAATAAAAGTTTGTTGCAGGTATCACACACACCGCAGTCGTGCCACTCGACTTGGTGAAATGCCGTCTCCAAGTAGACCCTGATAAGTACAAGAATGTCGTCACTGGTTTCAAGGTGTCAGTGAAGGAGGAGGGCATGAGAGGACTGGCCAAGGGATGGGCGCCCACTTTCATCGGATACTCACTTCAGGTCAGTTTATATCAGATATTTATGATTCCAACCAGCTGTGTATATAGTATATACATTCACCTGTTCCTGGATAACTTCTAAACTACCCATTATCTAATGAATTTGTTAAATAAAAAATAATTACATGGTAAGAGGCTTTGTGGCGTCATTTTCAATTAAATATGAGATTTTTGGGGGACAAGAAAATCTTATAAAATGAAAAAAAAAATACCATGTTGGGCGCAAATGAAAGTTCTTAATCAGCACATTTCAAGGATCCTTCTTGTTTCAACACACAACCTATTAATATTCCACTGTTGGGCTACAGCTTCCTGTCCTGAACAGATCATTTGAAGCATAGTATATCAATCTGCTACAATGAGGGTTCTTGATTAATTAAATTACATATGATTAAAACAAAAATCCAATTGTTCCATCCGAGTTCTTTGAAGATACAATATTTATGATTATGTTTCATAAATACACTAACAAACCTACAAACATAAAGATTGTAATACAATTAATTTGTCCAGGGTCTCTGCAAGTTCGGTCTATACGAGGTGTTCAAAGTGGGCTACTCGGGTATGCTGGACGAAGAGACGGCGTACACATACCGTACCTTCGTGTACCTGGCCGCTTCAGCATCTGCTGAATTCTTCGCGGATATTGCCTTGTCACCACTAGAGGCCGCTAAGGTAATTATTTAAAATAGGTAACCCACACTGATAAATGGGCCACATGTTGGTATGTGGTAATCATTGCCCATAGATATTGGGGGGGGGTGAAGTATAAAATAGTAGTCCATGTCCTTGAACCTTGGGGTTCAATATTGCTACATACCAAGACCAATTTCAAAAGTCTAATTTCTTACATACTAAAGATACCCGATGATGAAAAAAGCGCCTGGAGGGAATCGTAGGGAGATATGTTCGTGACGTCACTCATGTCACTCTGTGAACATTCGTTTGCAGTGTGTCCATGTCTCCCGTACGCGATCCCAGTGACTTAAGATTATGAGATTTGAGGGTTATCTAATACAGTAATATTTAAGGAATGTCGGGTAATAAATATAATAAGTAATTATTAGTAATGTTAAAAATTATTTAATTAAACAGGTCCGAATTCAAACTATGCCTGGATTCGCGAACACGCTCCGCGAGGCGTGGCCCAAGATGGTCCAGAATGAAGGCTACGGTACTTTCTACAAGGGGCTAGCGCCTCTCTGGGGTCGCCAGATCCCCTACACCATGATGAAGTTCGCGTGCTTCGAGAAAACCGTCGAATTGCTCTACAAGGTAATGATTAAAACAATTCACCTCAAATTAATAGCTTAGATTCTGAGTCTTGATATTATAGCATTAACAGTCTATTCCAACCACAGGAGGAGTAAACATAAATTAACAACTGGCTTCGAATTTACGCGATATAATTAGTCTTGATCTCTTATGGTTTACCGAAAAAATGTCCTGTTGAATGTCGCCCTTATTATCGAAATTTTGAAAGTAAAATTAAAGTGGATACAAGTAATCAAGAAATGTTTGCAGTGCATAATATAGTATAGCAGAGCTATTAGTAAATCACATGGATTACGTAAATTTAAGGTTTGTTTGTCTTTACTCCCTCCTCGATTGGAATAGGGAATACTTATTATATTGTTTGGTTTGATTGTATATAGACTAAAAAATATAGCAGAGAATTCACACAACCACGCAAAAATACATGCATAATTAAAAAAAATACATTTAAGAAAAACAAATGAACAAATGTACTCACAAAATACACAAGAATTTGACAATTAAAATCAGATTCGTTAATTCACACACAAACAAACATACATGTAACTATACTAAAGGATGATATGTAAGATGAAGTGTTGTTTGTGTGCAGTACGTAGTGCCGAAGCCCCGCGAGCAGTGCACGAAGGGCGAGCAGCTGGTGGTGACGTTCGCCGCGGGTTACATCGCCGGCGTGTTCTGCGCCATCGTGTCCCACCCCGCCGACACCGTCGTCTCCAAGCTTAACCAGGTAAACCGCCTCTATATCATTTACAGGACCATGTAATTCTCGAGTCACGTCCTATATAGTCCTACTTTAAAGCGGGTGAAACTGCAAAACAGATACATATATTCTATGTTGACGCGACCATGCCAGTCGCCATGATTTTTTCCGACATCTTCAACAATAATCGACATATTTCAACATTTTGAATATATTTCTCAGAAATATCGAATCTTATTGCAAAAAGTGTTAGGACAATTACTGTTGTAGTTGATTGCATGATCTAGAGTTATTGTCAGAGCTATTTTCTTCATAAAACTGTTTCGCAAGAAATCCAAAAAAAAAACTTAGACTTTGCATATAAAGTTTTATACACCTGCGATTGATGAGGATTTTATACAATTTCATTAAAATCGTATCTCTAACGTTCTTGGGAATATATGAAATTGTGAATGTCTATTTTGACCTGACTATAAACCATTGGACAAAAAATACATTATCATCATAGACATAGAAAAAATAAGATTTTAAAAATTGGTGTTGTACAACATATAATTTTCCTCCCTCGTGTGAAGGGGGAGGGTTGTCATTTGGCCTTTTCTGTACCCCTGACAAGGTGTATGCAAAATGTCACAATGATCATTTGATTAATTAAAGCGTTATAACGTAACCAACAAACGAACTCATCTACGGCTTAAGAATATATATTTTTCAAATATAGTGCTCCATATACAAGTGTTATGTATAATTGCAGGACAAGACAGCGACTATCGGTTCCATTATCGGCAAGCTGGGTATGGCTGGAGTCTGGAAGGGTCTCGGACCTAGGATCGTCATGATTGGTACCCTCACCGCGCTGCAATGGTTCATCTACGATGCCGTCAAGGTAAACCCGTTGCAACAGTCTCTCTGTACAATAGTTAAATAAAATACAATAATAGTCGTGAAATGCACCTCATTTATATGCAAAGACCTCTCTTAAGGAGATTCGTGACATACGCAGTACTTGAGGTACATACGACAGATTAATTCCTAACCAAAATCCGAATAAAAGCACTACGGTGAAATAAATCCTTCTCATAATGAGAAAAGCCTAGCTGTGAGAAATGTATACTTAAATGTAACTTGTATCTAAGGGCACGTTAGACATACCGTCTTAATTCCCAACGTTGTTGGCACATTGACGATGTAAGGGAAAAAACCCTTACTTTTCCCCTGTCTATGGGTGGTGGTGACCACTTACCATCATGTCGCCCAATAGCCAGTCTGCCTATTTATTTAAATATATATAATATTCAATGATTATTAGCAAATCAATTGTTCCTACCGAAAATAGAAACATGTGGATTTAAGAAATTAGTATGAGAATAGACTCGATAATATTAACAGTAATGTATATGGCAACATTTCAACACAACATCCGTGACAGGTATGGCTGAGGATGCCCCGACCACCACCCCCAGAAATGCCCGAATCCATGAAGAGGCGCCTCGAAGCTGAAGAAGCGAAGTCTAAGTGAATTAGTTCAATTGCATAGGAAAGTAACACCATCGGGCTTAGACGAAATACATACTGGTCAACGTTGAAACTAATAATTAATCTTAACCTCAATCAAACCAGGTTCACACCGTTCAACTTTAATTGATCAATAAAAGTTTTCCATCATTCAACTTTTGTTGATTCAATTCGATTGAAACCTGTTGAATTGATTGATGTTTGAAAATAAACTGTTTTGTACTGTATCATATATTCCATTAGTGATTTACATCATCACGTCACAAACAGTAATTCTGTTGATGATTCTGTATCGTTATGTAACACCGTCTAAGCCCGAGGAGTTAAAATTAAAATGAGGACTACAACTACGTGCAACATTGTATGTATTATAGATTTCAAATGTGATGCAGTATGTTAGTGTTATATCATCGCTATTTATTATTATATAATACATTTTATGATTTATTTATTTGTTTATTATATGTATGAGTTGAAAGTGTAACCCGTTGGTGGAATTAAAACACTAGATACTAAATTTTGTTTTGTTTATAAGATGTTTGTTTTGAAACCTGGTAGGTATCAACCAATGTTGCAGAACTATTGATAGTTTGACTATCGGTAGTTGTACTCGAAAACTATACAGGATATCGATAGTACTATCGATAGTATAGTTTTGATAAATACTATCGATAGACTATCTATATGCAACACTAGTATCAACCACATAAACCTTATCCGCAGTAGAATACGTGATGTCTTATCTACTGCTAAATACTTATATGCATCGTTGTTCGGTTTCGGCTTGAAGAGTGTGTCAGTGTAACAGACACAATAGACATACCATCTTAGTTCCCAAGATAAGTGACTCTTTAAGGGATGATTTCTTCTAATTCCACTACATGTGTATGGTGGTGACGTGTATTTACCCTTAAGAGCGTTTATCCGCCGTATTAGCCGTTTTCGTGAATTTTGTGACGGATTTTGAGTGAAATATTTATCAGTTACTCAAACAAAAAATACTAATAAAGTTTAGTCTCTTATTAAGCTTTTGAAAAAAATCTAAATAAACATTGTTCATATTTGACAAATTATTTGTTAAAAATGTATATTTTCAAAAATTTTATAATTCAGTATAATTTGAACGCTACTTTAACTATAAAGAAGAATTTTAAGTTATTTCTGTAAACACTACATAAAGGAAGAGGTTGTGTATTGATAAATTCCTATATTATTTTTGAGAAAATAAGGAATGAAAACCTAGTTAAATGCACATTATTGAACTTCAAAGTTCAAATTGCTGTCTCAGGCATAGCACTGGGGACTGAGGAGCTGCTGTGGGTGAGGTGACGTAGTAGACAGCTACGATAGATAAGATCAGAGTTTCTACGTTATTTTTTTAAACTAGGCAATAACCTTCACAAAGTTCGGTTATATTTTGCTTCGATTGAAAAAAAGGGTGATTCTACATATATCAAGCCACTGATATGGTATTTTTTACGACGATTATAAATTTATTTTCAGTAGACTGATATGGCAGCACTAAATATTGACTTCAATTATTTTTATTCTGTAACTACTGATTATAGTGATGTCGTTAGTTATCTGTGAATTGAATTCTGTTATTTGTTTTATAATCTGTATTGTGCTATCTCAGGCCTCAGCTGTCAGTTTAATCAGTCGGCACTACCTGGTTGTTGATGCTTGTATAAGCCTTGCCAAAAATCTCAGCCACTTGTCGGATTGTTACAACCATTCCTAAATTGCTACGAAGCCAGGCTGTGATTTGTTGGTCGTAGTACGTACTTAATGGTCGCATGTAGGCAACGTCAGCGACTTGAAGATAGTGAGTGGTATGTGGGGGAAAACATAAAATAATAACCCCGTGGGTTAGAGCTTCAATATTCTTATTTATAAGTTCAATATTCTGCGTGTGAGTACTATGCCCGTCTAAGAGTAACAAAACAGGTCACTCGACTGTTGCTCCATTGAATTCTATGAACTTCTTAAGCCATCCAAGGATTAAGTCTGTTGTCATCCAACCAGAATCATTGCAAACGGCCCAAGCTCCAGGTGCAGAATTGAACACAAGTTGTGGGTCCATTCTCTTCCTAGGATACACCATAATTGGTGGCATGAACTGGCCACTAGCGCTGAAACATATTTCAACTGTTATTGTTGTACCTCTCTCTCCGGATGTTATGGCTCCTACTTGCTCTCGTCCTTTTTTGGCAATTATTTTAGATTTTGTTTTGGTCACAATTATAAATACATTCAGCTGTTCAGGTGAATTTTTGGCATTCATAAAACTAAAAAATATATATAAAATCAGATTATGAAACAAATCGGGGATCAGTGTGATATATTTTGAAGCAATTGAGAACAAAAAAAGCTGGTTTTTTACAGGACAAAAATAAGAGGTTTCTTTGCGTTTTTTTTCTTTTGTACAAACTCTACACGGCTTTCCTGGGATCTTTTTTTCGGTGGGAGGTATTTTTTCCAAGTAATGGAAGTTATCTGTAGAAACTCGATACAGTTGATTTGCTGGTTGGTTTGATTGAAATGACGTGGATGCTCGTGAAGTTGAAATCTGTGTATCGGAGTCCGACATTCCAAGTAAGTGTGTAATAAAATCCTCGCGAAATTTTAGTAATCTCATCTTAGAAGTGCGATCTTGCTTACGCAATAGTCGGTACGCGTTTTGCACGTAAACATCAAATACATGCAAAGCCAACTTTTTGTGCCAACGCAATGTCTTTCTTAGACAGGAATAATAAGAGACCATTTGGTCACCTCGGTCAATTCCAGACATGCCTAAATTATATTCAACGACTATGTTAGGCTTACGTGAAATTTTTCCATTCTGGTTTCTTACGTTTACAATTTCTAGTTTATGTTTATTTGTAATAACCAAAACGTCTCGTTTATCCTTCCACTTACATACAGTTATGTCGTCACACGATTGAAAGGCCAGCTCACCTTGTTTCAGTTTTGCTGAAGTCACTTCCGACGGATTTCCTTTACGGTTACTTCGTAATGTACCACAAACATACGTCTTTTTTTGACCAAGATTCCGTGTCAAATCTACAGAGTTGTAATAATTGTCTGCGTAAACAACACGACCTTTGCGTACATACCCATCGAGAAGATCAAGAACAACCTCTGTACTGTGCAATGTACCAGGTTGTGGTTTTTCACTCTTGCCCCTATAGACACGTATTTTCATTACTAAACCAGAAGACTCGCACAATTCGTAAAGTTTGATTCCATATTTATTTTTTTTGTTTTTTATATACTGCCTGAAGATCAACCGCCCTCTCCATAATACCATGGATTCGACTCTCAGGATAATATGTTTTCGACATCAATGAATTGAATATTTCTAAGACAGGATTTATTTTATGTAGGCGATTTTTATTGTTTTTGTCGTCACCTTTCGAAAAGTGGAGATATCGTAGCAATAACTGAAATCTATTTCTACTCATAAGGGATCGAAATAATGGCAAGTTGTATAATTTATCCATGCGCCAGTAGTAAGAAATAACAACAGGTAACTGAAGAATACCCATATAAAGTAACATCCCAATAAACCTCCTCATTTCGTGAATATTGGTATCTTTCCAATATCGGAATCGCGCATGTTTTTCTAATGGCCCTGTAGTGCGGTTAGCATACTCATTTGTAGCATCAACTAAAGTTTTGATGAACTCTTCCGAGAAAAATAAATCTGCTAATGACGCAGGCGTAAAGTTAACATGAATTTTTATCCCTGATTCACCTACAAATGAAAACTGACGTGGTCTTGAATACCTGTGCATCCATTGATATACTGGGTTTTGATCACATGACGGTCCTTCAGCCACATTTTCATTTTCACCGTTGGAGATTGAAGAAGACGAAGTGCTTTCAGTCTCATTTTCTGGTCGATATTCTTCGCCGGAACCCGAAGAAAAATCACCGTCGTCCTCCCAATCCGATTCTATTGCATAAAGAATCTCTTCGTCACTAAGAAGTTGACGACGCTGCCGTTGGAAATTACGAGACATCTTCATTGACGAAATGCGGAAATGACGCGACGTGCACCAGCAATCGCTTGCGCATTACTGCGTACTCGGCGCGTGCGAGTCGTGCAACAAATTAGCGAGGTCGTGGGGAGCGCAAGTACGCTTGAGTGAGATGTGACGAATGATACATATTTATACGTAGTTGGCACCTGGGGTGGTTTATTATATATCTGATGCTGTGTGTACGTAGTTATACGTATACGTATTTAACCGTAGCTGGCATCCTGGTATTTAATAGTATTCGCAGGTGCCATGTACGAATATATACGTAAAGTGATGAATGTATGGTGGCCAAAAATTTTGTGAGAATAAAAATTTCGGCAGTCAATGGATTAAAATTTCTTTCATATTTTATTTCCCAGAAGACGTCATCTTTTTTCATTATTTCAATTTTCATGTCTACGTAGGTTCAAACCATAAAATTGCATTCGTTTTTTTGGGTTATATGCAGTTGCCCTTGGACCTAATAATACCAGTCACGATTGCGTTTCCAAAAATGGATTCTTTCATCTTAATTTCATTTCATTTATGGTAATCCATGAACATGACACTTAATTTCGATAATTTATCGTTATCCAGTATTCCATTGAGAGTTGCTCCTAAGTAGCCTATTTCTGCATCTACAAATAAACCGCATTTTTGTATGTTGCAAAGAGAACCTTCAATACTTTTCAAGGCTTCTAACTGCTCTACCGCAATCTGTTCATGATCTTTGCCATGTTGGATTGATTTCACATTTTCTAAATTTGCTTCACGAAGCAAACTTTTCACTAGAGTTGCACATTTAATGAGACCTCTTTTGCAAACTTTTTGAAAACTAGCCAAAGCGTTCCATCGTTGTCCTCTTTCTTAGGTCTATGCCATGGAATCTGATTGCAAAATAGTTCTCCTTTCAAGAGCTTTTCGTTCAGCTTCTGTGAGTTTTTTTTTTTAAATGATCAAATTTTGCGAAATCGTAGTCTACTTTATTTAAATCTGGCTTTTGACAAAAATAACCATAGCCATTTTGATTTTATTTTGCGGCTGGATTTTGATTTTAATTGTAGTTCCTTTTTTTAACTCTAGACGATTTATGAAATCGTTTGGGGTTTTGAAAAGTATTTTATTGCAGAGGTACGTATGTGACTGCTTTTTGTTAAATACCACGTCGGACTGAATCGGAATGTTACTGTTGATTTTGTAGATCAAACTCTTTGCATTATTTACTAATATTGACACAATCTTCGTGATAGCATTGTAAAAGGTGCAAGCTTTCATTTTCGGCACTAAGTTTCTATGATTACTCGTCCCATTTTCATTTGTGAAATCCAGATGCTAACAAAAGTACGGCTTAAAAGTTGCTTGATTACCAAACACATAATTTGGTCTATTCAATAAGTCGGTTTTGTGATCTACAATTCTTTGATCAATTGTTTTTTCCGTTTCGGAATTGTAATACTGAACAGCACCAGTTACTGACCGCCTTAAACGCATATAATAATTTGAGAGAGAATTTTTCGGAATGGTAAGGGTTGTATGGTAGTCTCGGTAAGTTTCATCCAGTTCAGTGCAGTAGTTGCAAAGCAAATGGCTTCTGAATTAAATTTTTTAACAACTTTACGGACTATTTTACTTTACCTTGGGGACGGATTAGCGCCTATTATATTTTTGTAAGTACTTGCATCTCCATCAGCAATTAATTTAGAATATATAATGTCATACATAAGATAAGAACTAAAAAGTTCTTGAAACGTTATGTTTTTGCACGAGCTTCTATTCCGCTTGAGGAACCATTTTTGTTTTTAAAACAAACGTGATCTGGGCAATCCTGATTTAGTGGTCTAGCACGGATCATGCAGTACTTATTTTTCACTGCCATGTACAGTACTTGTTTGGTTTTGTAACCGATGTTTACAGCAGCACCTAATCGAGCCGTGTTGTTTTTTCTATATGGTTTTTTACACCAGCATGCATCAGCTATTACGGTGATCATAGGTTTTTTTTTTTAAATCTTTGCTCCCTCTAATTTTTTGCGAAATTTACGTTAAGACAAACGGGGAAAATCCCTCATGGACGCCTGGGAATGGAGGGCCCAGGCAGTGCCGGACTCTTAGGGTTCCCACACAAAACTGCGATGCGATGCGATACGATTTAGTGCGGCAAACCGTTGGTAGGGCGACCATTCCTTCAAGTGTAGTCAGCCGTACTGGACGTGTTTTTAGGAAGCATAAGATGGATCGCAAAAAGATTATTGCACTGCTGTTATTGTTAAATAGATATAAAAGAAAAAGAACATTCTGGGTTCACCCATTTATTACGATTATGAACTCTGATGGGAACTATTTTACTCAAAATTACTATGCGTTGAGAACTGAAGAAGATAATTTTTTTGATTATTTTAGAATGAGCATATCTTCATTTGAAGAGCTTTTGAGTTTATTATCACCATGCCTTCAAAAACGATCGTACAAAGGAAGAATTCCTGTTATGCCTTTGGAAATGCTGGGACTGACTATCAGGTAAAGTAAAACAAACAGTAAAATCAAATTTGTGATTATCAGCAGTTAATAGTAATTAATGTTATGTAAAATCAAACTCTTCTTCCGTCGACAAAGCGCTATAGGTAGAATAATTATCACTAGGTGAATGAATTTGATTTTCCCCTGTGTTTGATGATTGTTCGTGTGATAAATGTGGGCGTGTCAGTGGTGTTTGGTTTGCAAAATGTTAAGTTTGATAGCCTGTGTAGCTCTGGTAGTTGCTAGGCCGATAGGAGGAACTATAGGGTGGGTAGCCTTGATATGCCGGTTGAAGTAAGTCTGTTAAAGTTTGGAGAACACGACTTTGAAAAATAAGTGTTTTGTTCTCATCCAATTTTTCCAGAGACGGTAGAATTCCCTTAAAAAAAGACAAGTGCCTATTTTCCGGTTCCTTTATAATTTCATCTTCAAACTCGTTTGCCTTTCTTTTTCGCGACTTCTGCTGGTATCGTCTTGGAGATTTTTCAGATCTTGCTTGATTCTCTTTTCCAGGTGGTGCTTGCATTTCCGTTTCATTAATGCTATCTGTTGTCTCATTTTGTAATTTTTTTTTAAGAAATAATAACTGCTTGTACAGATGGTATTCTTTGGTAGATTTTGCTCCTGTTCCAGATCGCTTTTCGTCTTTAAGTTTCTTTACGTACTTTTTAAAGGTATCGCTGATCCCTCTCCATTTTTTTAATGCTTCATTACCTGTAAATTATACAAAATTAATCAATAAAAATACATTAAAGTAGGGGTATCCCTATGAAATTAAATATAAAGAAACCATTCATATGTTTAAAAATATTTTATGTATGTATTTAATGTCATATTAGGGTAAGTTTTTAATTGTCTCCACTATTTTTTGTTAAATTTTCTATTTTAATTTCAGATTTTTAGCAACCGGAGAAGAATTCAACGATATGCATTTAAACTATTATAGAGGTGCAAGTACAATAGCGAAAACAATACGATTGGTGTGTAACGCAATATGGGATCGCTGTTTATGTCAAAACATGCCTGAAATAACACAACAGCTGTTTGAAGAAATTAGTGCAGATTTTGACAAGAAAGCCAATTTCCCTAACTGTTTAGGAGCCATTGACGGCAAACATATTCGTATCCGTAATCCCGCAAATAGTGGATCACTGTTTTACAATTACAAAGGTTATAATTCAATTGTTTTGTTGGCTATTACTGACTCTAAATACAGATTCATCTACGTGGATATAGGAGCATATGGAAAAGAAAGCGACTCCACGATTTTCCACAACTCGAAACTTTATGACTCACTGATGAAAGGTAGCTTGCCCATACCAATATCGAAGCCGTTGCGAGGCTTTCAAGAACCGGTCCCGTTTGTTTTCATAGGAGACGAAGCTTTTTCTATTTCAAATAACGTTATGCGCCCTTATTCTGGCAAGCATTTAACCGTTAAACAAAGAATATTTAACTACCGTTTGAGTCGGGCGAGGCGATATGTCGAGTGTGCTTTCGGCATACTAGCCAACAAATGGCGAGTATTTCATCGACCCCTTAACGTCTCAATTGATTTTGCAGTCGATATTATCAAAGCTTGTTGTATATTACACAACTTTGTACTGAACCGCGATGGATTACAATCTCCCGTAGAAATGATCATAGATGATTCTGAACTACAAAGCCTACAGACGTTGAATGCAAGAACAATGAGTGTAAATGTAATAAGAGACAAGTTTTCGAATTATTTTTCTAGTGACTTTGGAGCCTTGAAGTGGCAATTAAAAAAAATTTGAAATTGTAGAAGTACTTGCTTAGTCCTAAATACAGTACGTCCGAAATAACTTGGCGAGCCTGAACATAGGCTCTGCGAACTTTAGCGCATGTACACTCGTAAAAAACTGTTATTGACATTTATTTTTTTAAACCAAAATACGAATGAAAATCTACTAATACAGGGACCAAGTACCAATAAAATAAATATTTAAACACTTTGAGATGGAAAGCTACAAAAATAACTTCTGAATTAAAGAATAAAACTAACACTACAAAAAAAACTTAACAATTTAATAATAACAACCAACGAAAACTTTTGTCACCGTCTGTGCTCAAGACAGAGATAGCAACACGAAAATGACACCAATGCTAACGTGTGAGTGAGATATATTACCGGGACCCGAACATTGCCGAATAAGCACGAAGCTTTACGAAGTTACTAAAGAGAGATGTCCAATACGCGTGTCTGAGTGTGTTGTTTAATCGATTTTTCTTCAAATCGATTTGAATTAAGTAATAAAAATATATTTATATTCAATTTTCTATGGAGGTTTAAAATATTCTCAAATAGTCGTTATTTGTATAGAAGCTTATAAATACTTGATATTTAACTAAATCATGTTTTTCAACCAAGAAAATAAAATTTTATTAATTTTTTTTTTTTATTAAAGTCGAAATCTCGTTTACAAAATATACTGTAGATATACAGTAGGTACTTCAAGATAAATAATGGGCATAGGAAAACATCAGAAATAAGTAATAACAATTTTAAAACGTTATTAAAAAAAACATAATTCAACTTTATAAGCAAACAAAGTAATTGTCAGTCATTTATAAGAAAATCAAAATAGGTCAGAAACACGACATTAGTCGATGCTCATTATTTACCTTGTCGTACACTTTATTCCACTGAATTACATTTATTCATAGAAGTACGAATAGCGCGCCAGATTCTGGAAGCCCTCTTACACGCGCGCACTCTATTTAATTTATACTTATATGCATTGATTGTATTGTTGTAGAGATAAAAGTACTTACCAAGTTTTGTTTTTTCGCTGTTTTCTTTGTCTTGGAAATTTGGAAACAAACTTTCACAGACGCTCTTCCACGCATCTTGCTTAATAAATTTATTTTTATAATGTTCATCACTTGTGTCCCAAAGGACGGGACGCTCCTCAATTAAAGAAATTAAAAAATCTATATCATATTCCGCCATTTTTTTATAAACAAAGAAGGCGGCGCAGGCGCCGCGCGTCTTTCTCTAAAGCTGTCTCAGAGCGGACTAAAATGGCGTTACCAAGGATGACGTATATCGCAGGAATGTGCGATGCGAAGCAGATCGGAAATTCTTGCGGTGCGTTCGTGCGAATTCGCAGATATTTGCGATGCGATGTGAATTCGCAGTTTTGTGTGGGAGCCCTTACTTGGGGCTACATAGAATTTGCGGTTTTCCCAATTTAAACAGACGTCGGATAAAATTTTGACTTTTGGGGATCTCGCTTTTGTTGACGTTGAAGCTGTATTTGACAAAGGCGAAAGCTGTAAATCTATTGGGCCTGAGAGAGGTTTCAAGTTCTCTAAAATATCAGATTTATATAGATTATTTAAAATCATGGACATATCTATGCTTTGTGACTGATCGTTATCGGCTTCATTAGAATTAAATTGATCTACCAGTGCTTCACCGTAATTATGAAAATTAAGAATGCCTTAATGTTTATTATGCACACAAGGCATTCTGCAGTCTTGACATTCAAAGCAACTAAGACTTCGTAAAGCTATTATTTTTCTTTGATCAGCAGTCCACATGACTTGATGAACTTGCAGCGTTTCCTTAAATCTAGGAACATTATGGGGGAACTTCTTTTGTATGATGTCATTCTCTGTTATTATGTCAAAATGTACGTTTTGTATATTTTTAATTATAACAGTCGCAAAATCTTTGAATGAACCAACATCTCCACCATATTTTACAAAATTGTCTGCATTCCGTTTGATAATTGCGCCTATGCCACCTGGGGCACCTTTGCCATGGCCAGATTCTTGAAAATTCCACGTCACTTTATTAATAGTTGGAATAGTATCTTTTAACTTTGTTATCATATAAAAAATATTTTTATTTCTGTATTGGCTAGACGGTGAATCAGATAAAAAATGGACAACATTATATGTCACTAGCCCATAAGCCATCTTTAAAATAGGACATAAGTGAGCCCATACGGCTCCAGCGTCATGTTTTAAACAGTCACTCATTGTACAAAAAGATTTTGTTTGAAAGGTACCCTGTCTGTTTTTATAGTAGAGAACTCCTGTATGTAAGGACACTTGTTCACGACTTCCTCCAAAGTGAAAGGATTGTATCTCTTGATTATATTTTAAGCTGTAATTCTCACTGAAATCTATATGACCTAGTATCTCGTTGTCTTTTAAATTTTCTTTTAATTGTTTAATAACTTCATACTGTACTGTAATGTTTAGATTGTGTTTGAGGAATGGAACTAACATTGACTCTAATTTATAAATGATATCGCGCGGAGAATTTTCAAACTTTTTTTTGTAGTAACTTTTTTAATTTTTTGGACTCCATTTTTTGCTAAATATGGTTTTTTATCTACAATCCACTGATAAAACTTAATTTTTTTGGTATTTTGAAATTTTACATACGCATACTGTGCACGTACGTTCAAGACATGTTTGCTTTATATCACAACAGACACTTTTAATAACGTCTGTTCCAGTAGTTTCAGTGATGATTTCTGAAGATTTTTTTTTTTATTGGTTCATAAAACTGGTTACAATCCTTAAAATGTTAAACTTAATATAAACATGAACATAGATTGAAACTTTCTTGATATGAACACAGCGTGCGTATATATATAAGTATCATGTGGTGTACAATCAAAATTTTAAATAACTAAAGCGAAACTAGGCATTTATATAAAAATTTGGCATTTAACTAAAAATAATAATACAACTGCAATAATAAAATAAGAGAGAGAAAACTACTTAGCTAAATATTTACAATGTAAGAATTTGTTTTTTAAAAGAGGCTAAAGAACCACAGAATATATCACACTCATTTAAGTGGGCATTTATTGTTGAACAAATGCGATACAAGGGCGCGTGTTGGAATATATTCGACATGTGGGTAAAGGTTGTTCTGTTATGTAGCCTACTACTGGGGCGGTGTACACTAAATTTAAGGCGCTCAAGCATATCTGGTGACTCAATATAATTATGAATAATTTTATATAAAAATAATATGTCAATAAATTTTCGACGGTCACTCAGAGACTTCATGTGATGAAATTGTAATCTAGACTCATATGAATCCAAAGTCTGACACCTATGACCCGTATATGCTAGATGATACAAAAAACGTTTTTGCACAGATTCTAATCTCATTGAATGAATATTATAGCTAGGATTCCAAACAGTGCTGCAATATTCTATGATGCTTCGAACCAAAGAGTTATATACCGTAATAATTAGATGAGGATCATTAAAAAGTTTCATTTGGCGATTTATGAAACCTGATAGTTTAGAAGCTCTTTTGATTATTGCTGTCAATATGATCACGAAAAGATAGGGTATGATCAAATAATACACCTAAATCTTTGATAACATATACTTGTTTAAGTAGAAATTTATTGATGTAATAAGTTTTATCAAATACATTTTTTTTCCTTGAAAATCTGATAAAAACACATTTATCAGTATTTAACGCCATTAAATTGTTTTTACACCATAGTTCAATATTTCCGAGATCTTTTTGTAATATCAACGGATCTTTGTCATCATTAATTACACGATATACTTTTAGGTCATCAGCGTAAAATTTGAATTTAGAATTAATAACATAACTGAGATCGTTTATAAATATTAAGAAAAATATAGGCCCCAAGTGGGAACCTTGTGGAACCCCACATGGGACGTGAAGAATATCGGACTTAACTCCAAATAGCGACACTAACTGCGATCGATTTTTTAAGTACGACTCACACCATCTTAATAAAGAGCCGTGAATTTTTAAAGACTTAATTAGAAGATTTACGTTGGAATGTAGTTTGCAGTGACATGTGTCTCGATCGATATTAGGAAAAACCACCCAAAAGGGTCTATGTTTGCAAAATGTTGAATAGCTTATACTACTTTGTTCTTTCAAAAACTTTTTATGCAAATTTTTTAAATTATCTGTCAGGTACCGCTTCTGTTTCTTCACCCCTCCCTTTCTTCCCCGCAGCAACTATACTATTTACGTCTTCTACAAAAAAATAATGAATATGATTTATGAATGACTGTTTTTTTTCTATTTTAATGTCCTTATTTCTTCGAACAAATGGCAATTTATGAAGCAGCTTATATTTTCTCAATCTTTCTTCATTTATAATCTGTTCAGCGAAATGTCTCTTTTTCTTTTTAGAAATCGTTTTGTATATGTCTTGTACTTGTTGCAATATACTTTCATTAAAAAGCAGTTGTTTTTTTACTACTTCTTTCTGTTCTGGTTGTATATAAATTAAAACTTCCCCAACTTTTTTTTCAATAGAATCAAATTCCGGTTGAGCTATGTTACTTTGTTTACGCAAAGCATCCTTTTCTCTTTTTAATTTACTAATTTCTTCTTTCAGCTTTTTTACCGTCTTCATGTGATTGTAGCGCATGCGCCTTATTGCATTGTTGAACTTAGGTAGTCTAATATTTAGATTTATTTGGATTTGAAGACGGTCCTGGTTCAGCAAAAATCAAGGGATCCGGTCTTGATAGGCCTGGATTAACAGTGGTCTCCGAGTCACTTTCTGGAGGTGAGTTTTCTATTATTATTTTTTGTATTTTTTTCTGTTCTTCCTTCTTTTTTAAATAGGTTTGTGTGTTTTTTCTCCACCGTCTTCTTTGTTCTCTTTGTCCTTTAGGAATCATTTCTTTAATACTACAAACTTTTTTCTTTTCTTTTCTTTCTAGATATCTATTTCTCTTTTTCTCTTTCTGTATAGAATACAGCTCTGGGTCATTTTTTATTTTCATATATTTCTCTCTTACGTAGCCTGTCTTTTGCCATTTTTTCTTCTCTTGTTAATTTTTTACGAGTTTTTGCCATTATATTACTGAAATGGATAACGTATGGTACAAACACGATAATCGAGAAAATAATTGATACAAATATACGTTCAAAAACTCAAATACTATTCGTAGCTTTCCTTTACACTTATATTTTCATTTCCTTCCAAATAAGTTCATTACCTTCCAGTAAAAAATGGACGGTACGGATGGGAATGACATGGAGATGAATGAAAAGTTACAACTTTTTACGGTGGTACGTCGTAGGTTTATATATTAAGACAATCAATTGTAAAACAATATCTAAATTGAATAAAAATGCATGTTTTTTTTTTAAAAAATAATACTTTTTATGTTACTGTACCTTGTTAAATCGAAGGAATGTGATGAAGTGATTTATGGACGAAGCATTTATAATTATATAAATATCGTAAACAATTTTAACAGCGCTAGGAGTACGTCTACCTCACTCAGTGGCCTCGGCTGACTGATCGGTATAAACACGTGACTTGTACCGCTCTCAAAGACGTTTAGATCACGTATAGTTCTTGCAACCTACGAGCGCGCGTCGCCCTTAGTTGTATGAGTGACCAATCTGTATACGCGTCAATGTAGGCGTAAAAGCAATCGTGCGTACGGTTAGCAACCAAAAATTCATTAAATTAATTTATGGATTTCACCTATTTTTATATTTTAAATATTTTTTATTTATTTATTTATTAGGAGTGGTCAAAATGAAAAAATAAACAAAAGCGTTAAAGTAACTACTAATTTACATTAGTAATAATAAATAATTACAGGTAGAAAATTAAAATATACACAAAATAAAAAGTTCGTTCAGTTATTATTAATAACAAAAGAATTTAAATTATATTACTATTTTCATCAAACATTTCTACCCTGTCGCTGTCATCATTTTCACTCACATTTATAATAAACTGGAAATCATAGTCGAAATATTTCATGTAGTCTTTTTCAATTTTTTCAACGTGCTTGCATGTATTTCGCCAGGTGGTTTGGTCTATATTATTTATGCACTCATCTATTAAACTTTGAACAACGGTCATGGTTTGGCCTATATTTTTTGAGGCAATTTGGTTTTTTATAATACCCCATATATTTTCAGTCGGGTTAAGCTCTGGGTGATACGGAGGGAGTCTTAAGATTTCGAAACCTTTTTTTCTTATAGAGTCATCTATTTTAAATGTTATAAAACGGTCCTTGTTCTTTTTAATTAAATCATACAGTTCTACTTTTTTAAAACGATTATCAAATGAGATGCCATTCTCTGTCAGCCACTTTTGCATTTCCCCTTTACTGGAATTAGAGGTCGGTATTTTGCTGCTCCGAGTATTGTGATAAGAAGCGTTGTCCATAACAATAACTGACTTCTCAGGTAAGTTTGGCAATAACTTTTCATTAAGCCATTTTGTATAATTATCATGATTCATATTTGAGTGATAATCTCCTGATGTAGAGGCAGCTATGTAGACTAGCGAAGCATTAGGCACAAAACCGTCGCTTCTGCCTGCATGCACTACAATAAAGCGGCTTCCTGTGCTCAGTTTCTTTGAAAACTGTTTATTGCCTTTGGGGTCATTGTTTTGACGCAACCAGATGTTTTGCCGCACGTGAGAAGTCAAAACATATGTTTCGTCAGTGTATACAATAGGACGACCTTCCGAACGGTATTGAAAGATCTTTTTTAAAAAATTTAAACGCCAAAGTTGAATTTCATGTCTTTCTTGTAATGCTTCTCTGTTGTTCCCAATTTTTCTCCATTTGTAGCCTAATTTCTTTAATATCGAACGTAATGTGTTTAAGCATCCATCAAACCCAATCTTTTCTCTCAAAACTGATCGCAATTTTGATAATGTTAGTAATTGCTTTTCTACAATATGGAAATTTTGCACAGTAGTTCGAATGATTTCAAGGTTCATGTTGTCTAAATTAAATTTATTATTTCATTTGCGTCGTTTTTTCATAGGTGAAGTAAAACTTGCAGAAGAAGATGGCAGCTCTTTTTCTTCTTTTAAAATTGTAGTTACAGTTCGTTCACTAAACCCTGTAGCTTCAGCGGTACGTTTCCGTATATTAGCCAAAGGACTCAAATCGCAATGATCCATATTGTTCACTTTCATAAAATTATACTCTTCTTGAAGAAAGTGGTACACGCGGTCAATAATGGCGCGTCCCTGCAAATAGTAGTAAAGTTACATATTGGTAACTACAACAATATCAAAAAACAAGTATAAAAATAAAAAAACTTACCTCGCTATGAATTATTTTACGTTTCCTTTCACATTTGAGGTTTGACATGCTGACCGTACTTCGTGAACAATAGCGACGCGGAAACAATAAGGACAAGTTACCCGAGCGAAGGCTCACTCGCTACTGATCGCTCCGTCGGTTACACACACTAACGCAATTATGTGTTTACGGTTACAAACACAAATAAAGGCCACGCGCGCTCGTAGATTGCAAGAACTATACAAGTGTTAAGTTTTAAGGTATAGATGGTAATGAATTTTTTTTTGTGACAAATCAAAAAATATTTATTTCGTTAATTGTACTACGTTAACAGTGTTACTAAAATAATTTATTAATATGTCATGAGTTTATTAATATTATTTGATAGTCATTATAGGTTTTTTATGGAAGATTAAGATTTTTTTATTGAAATACCATCTAGGGTTCCTAGTTGGAAACAGAGAGGAATGATTTTTTAGGGGTATTTTTCCTATTTTTATAATAATCTAATTAATAAAAGTGTAAAATAACAAATACTACTTTTAAAATGATTATGTTCTAAATCGATGAGCTACTAATATTTAAAATTAATACTAATATTCATAAGCATATTCGCCTGGAAATGATTTTTGCACGAAACTACGGAATGACCCAAAAACTTTTTCTGTTCATTTTATAATGTAATTCATTTTATAATCGATATGTTTTATTAATTCCCAGAAGTTTCATAAGGTTATTAAATAAATTGGTATTAATAACCAAGTTAAGGGGGGTTCCAAGTCTTGTTATCCAACGATTGTAAATAATTTGTGTGACTGTCTCAGCTGATATATTGGCGGTCGGGATTGCTTCGGGCCATCTCGTGCGTCGGTCTATCATAATTATTAGATACCGATAACCTTGAGCGGTTATATCGACGTGTACGTGTTGAAAACGTTCGGTTGGCGGGAATGAATGAACCGGGCTGAATGTGTGACGTTATATTTTGCTTTTCTGGCAATGAATACAAGTTTTTGTCCATTTTTCGAGTTGTTCGTGTTCCGGGATGATTTATGTTGTGTATACTCTTGTATACTTCTCTTCGGTACTCTGTAAGTATATATATGGACGAATATAAGATGTTGAAGTTCCACAATATAGTTCGATGCCGGTGATCCGTATATATATATATATATATATGTTAATGCCGGTGATCCGTATATATATATATTTTAATGTCGTTCTCCTCTAACCTTTTCAATACTGTTCGTAAGTGTTAGCTATGTTCGTTCTCGTTAGATGAGGCACTAAAAACATCGTCAATAATGGGAACGCATAGTCTAGTCCTCGGAATACTTCATCTATTTGTAATGTTTATCCCGTCATCTGTTGAAATGTTTACCCGTCAGAGGGCAAATCTTGTTTTGAGGACCACCACAAACAATAATATTTGTTTAGAATACTTTGTAATACTCATGTTTTAGTATGTATGTATGTGTTTTTATTACTAGATTTGTACTTTATAATAATAAAAAAATCTTACTATTTTATTATTCAATTTATTTATTTTCTTCACAGTCAGGGTCAGATATGGGGTAGCTACCCCATAGGGTAGGGTGGTGTAAGATGACGCACTTTTGAAACAATCGATTATAAAAAAATTAAAAGTCGACGTATAAAAAACAAATATATGTATTTTAAATCTTTGATTAATTGGTAACAAAAGAAAACTTAAATCAAAATCACACCTTTTATCTTTCGGTTAATTTTCAACAAAACTTAAAAAAGTAGAAATGCACCCTTTTACACAACCTGCTGGGTAAGTTGGCGCACGTGATGCTATGTTATTTTTAAATCAATTATGGAAGGCAAACGTCGCATTTAAATACACCAAATCCAAGATATCCTGTACACCTCTCATGCCACCATTCTTGACACACTGAGCATTCAGTCCAATCTTCTTTGATAGGTTCCTCATATATTTCTTGACACCCAGGACATGTCCAAATCTTCTCTCTATTACATTTATTCGGTGTTTTCAGAGATTTTTTAGGTTTTTTGGGCTTTGGTTCAGCTTTTTGCTTACTTGCTGCTTCTAATTGGGTTTTATAAGGTGAACTGCTAATAATTTCAGATTTTTTACGTTTACATTGGGTGTATCTTTTTGTCTGAGATTTAGGGAAAGGTTTGATATTTAGAATTTTATCAGAAATCGACATATCATGTGAACAATCAACACTTGCTTCTTTGATATCTTCTTTTGATGTAGAAGGTTTTATTAAGTCCGTATTTGCCCTGGGAACATTATCAGGAATCGTACACAGTTTCGGTTGGGGCGGTTGAGCATCAACAGTGGTTGTCTGACTTGTGATTTTTTCATTTGGATGGGAATCTTGCGATTGGCTAATTGATTGTGTCGAATTTCCTGCGAACTCATCCGGATTTTCTTGTTCTGTGACAGTACTCGCCATAAAATCGGCTTCGCTAAAAACATCTGGATTCCAAGGCCAAATTCCTGTGACTCTGAAACTGTCTACAGCACATTGAATATTCGCAGCTCTGTTGTAGGCAGATGCAAATATCGATGTCACCTGGAATACTGTTATTGCCCTTCCTGGATGACTCCTCAACCACTTTTCACACTTCCCAGAGTAGTACTTCTTCAGGATGCCGTGAAAACCTCGATCAAGGAGCCCCTTGATCGAGGCTATGTGGTGGTATAGTAAGTGCAACAATATTATTTTCCCGGAAAAAATCCACGGCTTTAATAGAGCAGTGTGACGAGTGATTGTCTAACACGAGGAGAATGGGGTCGTTTTCAGTGGGCTTCGTATGATCTTTGAAATGACTTAGCCAATCAATAAAGAGATCCGTATTAATAAAGCTAGAATCAGAGATCATTCCTATTGATCCAACTGGTGCTCCGTCGAATAATTCAGCTTTCATACGTTTTCTGCCGAATATAAAAGCTTGTGGAACAAAGTGGCCACTCGCAGATATAGCATTTATAACAGTAACATTTATGCCTCTCTCAGCGCTAGCTATTTTATTAACAGCTCGTTTGCCTTTAGTTGTAAGAACTTTGGGTGGGCCTGTTCGGTACGGTAGACAACCCTGTTTCATCCATATTGTATATACGGTGAGGAGGAAAGTTATATGATGTTGATGTAGAAGCGTTCGCATTGTGGTCTATTAAAACCAATAGCACGTGCAATACTTGTTGATGTGGGTTGCCTAATGGACAAATCCGGGTGCCTTCTTAAAAACCCACGCACCTTTACCTGCAGTCTTTGCTTCTCGATTAAATCTGTGTGGAATATTGTTTTTTTCGGCGAATTCATAAGCAAGTGTCCTTTAATCCTTCGTGGTCATGCCAAAAAACATTGCATCTAAAGTCGTCAAATAATCGCAGAAACCTTTTTCGACCTCGGTTGAGAAGGTATTATCATATCTCCCAAGTTTTTTGGGACATTCAGTTTTTTGCAATAATCTCCTTAATGAAGATTCAGGCATACCTAAAGATTTTGCAATAAATCTTTTACTTTTTCCTTGGTCCAGAAGTTTGCGTGCTTCTTCGATAATAGAAGGCGCCCATGTTTGTCTGTTACTTTTTCTTTCGCGCCTTGACATTCTGAAATCGCAAAATGAAGAAAAAATTAAAAAGTAGTCCAATCCCTAAACGATGGAATTGAGTATTGTAAGTTGGCGCGCGCCATCTTGTACACCCACGCAGTGCGCCATCTTACATACTTCACTACAATGTAGAAATCGATACACATACGCCATCTGTTATGAATAGTCGGAATTATTTCGTTTGTTACGCTAAGATGAAGTATGTATTCAATCAATAAATCATTCGAAACAGTAAATATATACTAAGTTTGCGAACGACACTACTTCCAAATGATAGTGAAATTAGATCAAAAGTGGCCAAAATCTTTTGACTTACCTACAACGATTGTTTTGTAAGCAAATTGTTTATTTTTTTGCGAGCATATACCGGCACAAGTGGTAAACAAAACGCGACTGAAGTTGGATGCTTACGTCACACCAGACCCAACCAATCGCGAATGCGCCATCTTGTCGCCCGCGCCGTCTTACACCAACCTACCCTATCTGACCCCCCTCATCAACCCACATATGAAAAACCGCAAAATCTACTTAAAAGTAAGTCTAAGTAATAAAGAATACACAAAAATATTAGTTTTACTCTAAATATAAAAATCTGTGCCGCTAAGAATTAAGGTGGTCCTAAAAATAAGATTTGCCCTCTCGGTAGTATACTCGAACTTTGCATATTTTGCAGACCCAAATTGTTCGCACGGGCTCTTTTTTCGTGCTGCATCTACTGCAACACCTGGAAGTTCCTCGAACTGGCTGATGATTTGCGACGGTTTGGCGAACAGATCTAGGAACTTCAGGTTTGTGTTTTTTTATGGACACCAAACTCGGTGAGGGTGGATTGCCTCTAGATCTGTTTTTCATGAGCGTTTTATTTATACACGCTCCGTCTAAAATACTTTAGACTGAGTTTGTCGAGACACGTGTCAGGATCTTATAGAAGCTTTCGCCGGCGGTTTTTCCGAACCGATACGACTTGGGAACCTTCAAGAAAAGAGCGTACTCTTTCCTGAAAGGCCGGCAACGCACCTGCAAGCCCCCCGGTGTTGCAGATGTCCATGGGCGGTGGTAGTCACTTTCGACTGACGAGCCGAGATGGCCCAGTGGTTAGAACGCGTGCATCTTAACCGATGATTTCGGGTTCAAACCCAGGTAGGCACCACTGAATTTACATGTCCTTAATTTGTTTATAATTCATCTTGTGCTCGGCGGTGAAGGAAAACATCGTGAGGAAACCTGCATGTGTCTAATTTCAACGAAATTCTGCCACATGTGTATTCCACCAACCCGCATTGGAGCAGCGTGGTGGAATATGCTCCATACCTTCTCCTCAACGGGAGAGGAGGCCTTAGCCCAGCAGTGAGAAATTTACAGGCTGATTATGACATTATTCGTATAAATGGGTTTTTAGTGACTTAAAAACAGCACGATCCAATTGCTGATCTGCTGAACTGATCCAAGATGTGTGACTAGGCATTGACAGTAACACTGTTTTTTGTTCTACGTATTCTAACATTTCATCGGAATTACAATGAGTAGAATGGCCATCTAACAAGAGAAGGACTTTTCCTGCAGGTTTCCTTTGGATGATCCATTCTAAAAATATAGCTGACGTTATATATGCAGACTCAGGGGACATAAAAACCTTTGATCCAGGAGTCATACCATCTTCAAACTCAGGTTTTTTTTTATTTTTACCTTTCATAATACAAGCTGGAGGTAAAAATGTACCTTCAGCATTACAGCATACTATGTAATCCTTTCGCAGCAAGTACATGATCTGGACTGTCTATTCATCGCATTTGATCGCGATAAGGAACACCTTCTGATTTTCTTATTGTAAAGTCTGGATGTTTCCCTACAAATAATTTAACAACGTCGTAGCCTGCTTTTTCAGTTTCCTTGTTGAACCTGTGTTTTAAATGTAACTGTTCAGCTAGCTGATATGCTATTTTTCTAACGTGATCAATCGTTAAAGGAAAACCTTTTGCTTGCATTGATTTGATATGGTTTGCCAGTTTATTTTCATTTTCTTCGCCAAATAAGGAGCTTGGACCTATAGGTCCTTTCTTGTAGTTGTTTTGTTTAAAACGCCTTTCTAAAGTTTTTCTTGGAATCTGGTACATTTTCGCAGCAACATAAACTGATATTTCAGCATTTTTCAAAGCGATGATGGCAGCTTTTAACGATTCTTCACTCCACTTCCCTCTAATAGCTACCGCTTTTCTCTTGTATTTATTTGGCATAATTGGCGTGTGGTGGTGGTGACTTTATGGTCAGGTTAGGTTTTTTTTTTTTATGCTCCTTTTGCTGATTGCGCAAAGGAACTTCCAGAAACCTCCTCCGACGTGGTGGTCGGAGACCTTGATTTCTATTTTTATTCTCTTTGTATTTATTTTTGATGTCTTCTTTCTTTCTTTCCTTATATATTCGTGCTATTTAATTTATTCGTTTTCTTTGTTATGTGTATGCAGATTTCTAAGAATTTTCCTCTTGTTAATTTATCTTCTAGTATTTTGCTTATGGTGTTTTTGTTTATTACGCTGTTTATTTGCCTTTCCATGTCATATCTTATTATATCGTATTTTGGACATTCGGTTAATAGATGTATGATGGTTTCTGGAGATTCGTCGTCGCAGGAGCACGCTGGGTTTTCTTTGCATTTAAAGCAGTGGAGATAATGCCCGTATCCTCCGTTTCCAGTCATTACTTGTGCTGTGTAGTTTGTTATTTTTACTTTTCTAATTATCTTGTAGGATTATCTTCTTATTTTAATCTTAATTATCTTCTCGATGTTAGGTAGGTTTTTGTGACCTCTGCTTTTTCTGAGTTTATGTACCTTTTGTCCCATTCCTTAATCGTTTCCTGTCTTATGTGCCATTTTATGTATGACAGGGGGCATCTGTCGTAGTTGGCAGCCTTTTTCGTTCTTAGTGCTGCCTCCTTCGCCAATTCATCCGCTCTTTCATTTCCCCACACTCCGACGTGGGCTTTAACCCAGAAGAAACTTGTTGTTATACCGCTTTCGGCTAGGTCCTTGACGTTTCGCTTTATCACCACTGCGATCTTGTTGGTGGTGGTCTGATCCTCTAGCGTCTGCAGTGCCGATCTCGAGTCACTAATGATCCTCACAGATTTTTTTCTTTGTTGGGCCGCGAGGTTCGTTGCCTGGTAGAGCGCGTGCAATTCCGCCTGGTACACTGAGCAGTAAGGAGCCAATACTATTTCCTCGCTGCTACCTCCTTACCTCCGCACCAAGACGTCAGCGCTGCTCCTACCCGTCCCTCGATTTTGCTGCCATCTGTGAAGATCATCAGCTCCTCGCCATCGGCATCTCCCGTTTTGTTATCGCCGAAATGTGAGAAAGTGATTCTTTGTTCTTCCGCCGGATGCGGTGTCTCGAGGTAGCTTGCTCTCCCCTCCACCTCACGCCCCCTAAGCAGCTCCTGTGGCTTTCCGCGTTTCGCTTCGTATAGTGTAGCTGCCTCTTTTATTCGTAAGTCCAGCGGGAGAAGGCCGGAGAGGGTTAACGCTGCGTTCAATGAAACTGTCCTATAAGATTTACAAACTGGACGCTGTTCAGATGTTTCTGCGTCGATATTTTCTCCGCTGCTGGTGCCCACACGCTGGCAGCATACAGAATGATTGGTTCTATGACAGCTACGTACATTGTTCTTGTTATCTCGGCGCTCAATCCCCATTGAATTTTTGCTGTTCTGACTAGTGGCTTGTACAAATTTATTGCTTTCTTGCTTATATATTGGATGTGGGGATTGAAAGTCAATTATCTATTATTAGTCCTAAAATTTTGATGTTATCTGTTATATTTATATTGGTGGTGCATCGTATTTCAATTTCCTTGTTAAGACAACATCAAGGTGGACAACGCTTAAATAATAATATTTTAATAAATAAAATTGTATTTCTTGGCACTGTAAAGCGGTGCCGAGTTGTCGTGTATGTCAAATTTAAGATTAATAAATAATTATATAAAAGTTTTGTTCTTTTTTGGAGAGCAAGCCAAGATTTTTAACCAAAAATCTTTTTCTGCTTTCCGTCAATAAAATAAAATCGTCAATATTTAAAAAAACAGGAGTGATAAAGCTCCTTAGTTAAGACAAGAATAAATATAATTTGAAATGTCTTAAAGATTTAAAAAAAAAAAACTTTTTTTTTAATTGACAAGAAAATTCAGTCGGGATTTTAGAACTAATGAACTTAAACTTAAAGAACTGGTGTTAAAACCGGTATTTAAAAGTGTTCTAAATATATATAAATTTTAAATAATAATGGTTATTAAAGTTAAAATTAAACAATTACAATATAAATATTTAGATTCTAAAACTGTTTTTATTATATAATTAGTACCAGGTCAAAATAATTTAATAATTAAAGTAATAACCTTTATGTTTTCTTGGTGCTGTAAAGCGGCACCAAATGTCGTGTTTGTAAGATATTAACAATTGGTCAAATATATTATTTATAATTTGTTACCTTTATGTTTTCTTGGTACTGTATAACGGTACCAAGATGTCGTATTCTTTTTTTCTTATTTAAATTTTTAAAACGGTTGGGAAGGGTGTAGATGGCTCCTTCCTTGTCAAAATAAGGTCAACTTATTTTATTAATTAGGGTATGTATAGGTACCCAGGTCTATGTTCAAATTTGTTTAAAAAGTTTCCCTCGTCCAAGTCTTATATTTGCCGTGTCTTCTCTCGGTATCTATTCAGTTATAATAAATAAATAAATAGCCAATACAACAAGAAAAAAAAAAAACTTTTTTTGAAGCAATAAATTAGTTTTTGATAATAATATTATATCGAAGACAACAACAATCAGTAGTCAGTACAACCAATTTTTACAATATGAAGTACAGAAAAATATAGTATAGTAACAACGACGGACACACTGTCCAATGAACACACAACGCCGCTCAACACAATTTTGGCATCCGAACAATCCTTTAATCAGTAAATAACAATGGGCATTATTGTATGGGTTGCGTCCCAACCCTTGTAACATGTTGCGACTAGTTTAAACATGTTCACTTAAGTTTTATTTTTATAAATAATTCAAGTTTTTATTATGATTGCGTGCAGGTCAAAGGTTCTGGGGTGCAAATGAAAAAAGAATTTTTGTATTGAATAATGCTTTAATCATATTTTTTTACATTTTGTGCTACGTACTCATATACTTTTTACGTTCATAATAATTGCAGAGTCAGTAATCGTAATTTTAGACAGTTATTAATAAACACAGTTGAAAATAGTACAATTATAGCTGAATAATTCTCTTATATAACTTAAAGAATCCACTTTATACACTGGTACTTGTGCTACAACAATCAGATTCTTTATCGTATCACAGTATTTATATTTATTTATGTTAATATACAGTACCTATCTTTTAATAATGGACATTATCTACAACAATGTCGTCCAAATAGGTCGCCGGTAACAATATGCTTGGCTGGTGTCTTGCCCAGCCAAGGTACCAAATGATACTCATTATGTGAGCGCAAGTACCTACTGTTCTCTTCCCAGTCAAACAAGAGCAATAATAATGGGAAATTGACTCTCTCGCTGTTTCTGCTCTATTGTTGATCAAAATGTACGAATAATAAATTCTACCAGATACGTGTCGCGATTTTATCCGCCCCCTTAAAAGAATACCATCTACAATGTTTATATTGTATCGCACAAGGTTTGGAATAGCTCCTATGCATATTTCTATTGTGTATATGCCGTTTCTAATGTGTTCGCTCAAATAAGACCGTGCAAGTTTTATTTGATAAGTTCCTAATGAAATCAATAAAAGTTCTTCTTCTGTTAGTAATGGAAATTGCAGTAATTGATTGTCATCTGCGGTGATAGCACAAAAAGATACTCGCTGTCGATTTATATTCTCTTCGATAACATAGTCACTTAGACTGTTGGCCATATGAATTCTCTTATTTAGCACTTCTATTATTTCATGAGCTCGAGGATGGTCTTTTACAGGCTCTCTAAAAGTATTTAAAAGAGCAGCAGCAATGCGTATATCAACGAATAAATGCGTCATTGCCCGATTAAAATATTCTTGTCTGAATATTTTAAAATCGCGTTTAATCCACCCATTCACTACCTCTACAACCCATCTCACGATTGTAACTAATCTTGATTTATTAGCTTCTACTGTACTCAGTTGGCTTTCACTTCTAAGTTTTGTTGGAGGCATGTGGGCTTGATAGCCCCAAGTCTGTAAGGTTGAAATTGCGTCTCTGAAACCTCTGTTTAATACAAATACATCATTATTATGAAGGGCATAATGAATTGGATTCATTTCATTTTCAATATAGGCATTCATTATCGTCGCATCTGAAGTCGTAGCAGCATGAGGGCCAGTCACATCTACTATGTAGCCATCTGTGCATATTAATAGAAAAGGTTTTAGCAGGTTTCTGAATTTGTACAGACTATATGATTGCTTCTGAAATAAACAATTACTACTTTTCTGGATGTAAATGTAGGTTCCGTCGCATATCAAAATGGCTGGTGGCACTTCATTGTCAACACCAAATATAGCATTTGGAATTGTTGAGTTTCTTGCTACAATTTCTTCACGGCTAATGTGGTCCCATCCGAGATGACGAGGAACAAACTCATTTGTTAAACATTCACGTGCTAACTCCAATTTTCGCTCCAAACTACGCCGGCTCATGTCTAAACGGCTTGATAATCGTTCATTTGGTTCTCCCGTTCTTATTTTCATTAAATAAGCTCCGAGAACAGTTTTAGGACGTTGCGAGCGTTGGGATATAGAAGGCGTCTGCTCAAGAAGTCTGTTGAATTCTTCATGATTTAGACCCGTACAAAAATGAAGCTCAGATGTTGTTATAGATTCAATATTGTCGAAATTAAATCGAGATTGTTGGCAGGCATTTCTTTACATATCTAGCATGTCCTTTAAATGTTCAGCCGTAAAAGACGAATTATTCAGCTCCTCTAACTCATTCCATTCGTTCAAAGTAAAATGAATGTGACAGATGAGGGCACTTGGTGGAATATATAACTTATATTCCACTAACATCCGAGATTTTATAAAACGTGGTACTCTTACTGGATTATCTGCCCTGCAATTCGGGAAAAGACAGCTGTTGGATGTATTTGCAGATCTTTTGTAACCAGTTATAGACATAACATCAACTGACGGTTGTTCCGGATTGTGGGGTAAATCTTGAGGTTCCATGTCAAGTTCGTTTAATCTCGCCTCATGTCGAGTAGCAGCCACCCAGCAACGATGGCAAATGTGTTGCCGATCATTCAATAGGGCCTGCAAAAAAATAAAAATGCTGATAATGATAGATGATAATCCTTCGATTCGCTTTATAGAGATTAAATAATATCCTAGTGATAACACTCGTTGCTATCACATAAAATCAGAAGATAATAGTGCATAAATAATTGTTGCTATTGATATAGATAAGATTGTTATAAATATACAGTTGTATGTGTTATATATATTTACATTAAACATACCTGGTCTATTCTCATATGCTCCAAAATATATTCAGCAAAACGTGGTCTTGCTTCTAATATGGGTCTTGACACTTCATGTCTCACTCGCTGCCGTCTCAAAGACCGAGTACAGGTCACACACAAATGTTCCATAGTTAGTAATAATTACAACAATATCAAAGTCCACAAAACAAACCAAAGCCGATCGTTGTAAACGTAGAAGCAGGGGTCCTTTATCAATGCGTAAGTCGTCAAAAATTAATAGCGGAGTAACAATTTTGAAAGACGATAGTACAGCACAGCTACAAAACTACACTGCCACTAAGTAAATAATGGCATCTAGAAGGATCGCCGGGATCCATCTCTTTCCAACATGTAGCGCTGTCTCATGAAATATCGTTCGTTGCCGCTTCTCCTGTGCTTACAATGAAAAACAATGGCAGCGCGTGGCGCGCGGGGTGGTAGAGGGGCTGTTGGGTCGAAATAGGCACTACCTGGTCGATCGTGTGTTTTTTTCCACTTTTTTTTAAATCGCTTTAGTCCTATAGTTATTAAAAAACGAATTAATTAAGTTATATTTAACATTTTTGTGAAATTAATAATACCACTATAACAGTTTCCCTGCACACGATACGGAGTTATGCCGATACAAAAAAACATAACACTCGTTGAGATCTTTCAAATGATGTAGGTAGAAAAATGTTACAACACTTGGGACGAAACCGCCCATTGTCCTTTAATTATAAAATATAAATTTATAAAAAGTAAATGTATTTATAATTTTTTAAAATGTTGTGAATATTGAAAGATGACTATGCGATAAGCTTAGTCATAAGTTCTAAGCGAGCGAGCGAACAATAGACGACGCCGGTCACACAATAGAACAAAAGCGAGCAAAAAACAGCCCGCTTCGAGTCCGAGATTAATAACAATTTGTAAATGTCAAAATTGACTGCACTATGTTATCACGGCGACCAGATGACCCAGGAGTAACGAGTTTGGTATCACCAGAAAGGTCTTTTCGTCACGATTTACCCTAGATAGGTTCCAAATGCCTCCGGGAAACCTGGAAAAAGTTTAAAACCACTTAAACGGTTGCAGCCCCGAGGTCTTTAGATGTATTTAAAAATTTTAAACGGTTTTTAACTCTTAAAATTGTGGAAAAATCTTATATTTTGGAAAATTATTAGTCTAGTGGATATGCAACTATTATAATAAAAAACGGGAGGGGGGTCGTCGATCGTTTCGATTTTTAACCCTACAATGCATGATTTTTTTAAATGTTGTCAATAAAATATATGTGGTTTTATATAGTGTCTAGAGATAATAAATGGTAACAATAACAATTAAACTTTATTAATTTTGAAGATATTTATTTTTTAAATTCCGTTCCTTATGTGGTACAGTATGCATTAACATTAATATTTGGCTCTTAATTAGGAACAATGAAAATAATCTTATATTTAGATTCATGATAACAATATCTCTACTTATTGATGAAATTTATAAAAACAATTGTTGTCTTTGTTCAAACACAACTCAACACGACACTTTTCGCATAATATGTAAGTTTTTCCCTTGCATTGTGGATATTTACAGCGTTGTCTCTTCTCGCTCCATATAGGAAGATGATCAAATTTGTCCAATCTGACATCTCGAGGGGGAAGGATTGCTGCATTTCTTTTATTATTCTTCTCAATCATATCTTCTATGGCAGAAGACGGTCTTCCTCTTTTTCTTTGTAATGATGGACCACACATACAAAGACTTTTAGCGATTTCCAGTTTAAAATCTTTCAATTTAATCACAGTTGGTTCATTTTTTTGTTCTCCCACCCTCTTGTGCAGTAGCCAGCTATTTATAGTGGCAATATCTAGAAAATGGTAAAACAAACGCAGATACAATTTTTTAGTGCGCATTTTTATTTTGTACTTCCCAAGAAAGGAGTCCAATAAATCCACTCCCCCCATATGCTGATTATAGATTTTGACTATTTTAGGACAATCCACTTCAATATTTTTTTTTGTTTTTTGCATTATCTGCTAACCTTTTCAATGGGCTGTTGACCTACAAAGGACGAGGACAAAACGACAGGCTTATTATCATACCACATCACTGTGCCAACTTCCGTGCCATCTACATCAGCTACCCATTCTTCTGAATGCCCTCGTTCTGTTTTAGTACTCTACAAGTCTTTCAGGGATGGGATTTTCAAATCTTTGCCTAGTCGACCTTTGTTGACCGTTCCCAGTAACTGGATACCTTGTTTCGAAAGGAAAGAAATAAGTTCAGCTGAAGTGTAGTAATTATCGAAAAATAATTTATATTTTTGATATCTCGGAATAGTTCGTGCTAAGCTGACTACTATATTACTACTTGCACCCAAGTCAGGCTCATTAGCATATCTCAAGGCAGAATTATTTTCCATTCCAGAGTATATCTCGAAGTCGTATGCCATGCCTCTATCGTCACGTAGCACGAGAAGCTTATATCCCCATTTGTGCGGTTTGTTGGGAAGATATTGACGTAAGAAATTTGCAGCTTTCGTTGCGCACATCTGTTCGTCTACTGATAAAGTCTCCCTCTTAGGTATACTCTGGCATTTCTTTTTTAGACTTTCGAGTATTGGCCTTATTTAATGGAGGCGATCATGTCCTGGATGACATGATGGTACTTGTAAGGAATTGTCGTAAAAGTGCAGGAACTGTCTTATCTTCTCAAAATGATTCACGGTCATAGTCTCTCTTACTAAAGGTATACCTAACTCAGATTCCCAGGGAGGAGTGGGTAATGGGAGTCACTTAAGCAATAGTATAACTTAAGTAATAATAACTTAAGTAATAACTTAAGCAATAGCAATAGCAATTGCAAGGACGCGAAGGTTCAAGACTCCTTCCCATACATGGCATTCAGTAATGAGTGCCCTCAACGCTTAATGTGGGACAGATTAGCGCGTTCCAAGATAAGCTATTGCTAAGGTCAGCCACGACGACATGAGGGCCCCAACAAAAGTCGACAGGAGAAGTGGAACGAGACTGGAGATTATACAATGTAATCTCCAGCGCTCGAAACAAGCAACGGCTGAGCTTCTGAAACTTAATGAGGTAAGGGGTATAGCCATGGCACTGGTACAGGAACCATATACGGGTTCCTGCGGTAGTGTCAAACAATACCCCGGCACAAGAGTCATCCAGTGCACTCAAAACATCCACAGCCGTAACCCAGTGAAAGCTGCTATAATCGTTTTCGACGACCGGTTGAGAGTTATCCATGACCCTCAGCTGGTTTCCGAAACAGAGGCAGCAGCGATACTGGAGATCGGAAGCTTCAGACTCGGAGCAATCTCGGTCTACTTCTACGGGAATGTTGACATCGGGCCCTACATAGAAAGAACAAAAGCAATAGCGCACACCTTGAACACGCCAAATACCCTTGTAGCGGGAGACATCAACGCTTGGAGCGACTGGTGGGGTAGCGCCTCAGAGGACCAGAGAGGGACGGAATACTGCGCCTTCCTTAACGAGATGGACTACCACATCCTCAATACCGGACGAACTCCGACCTTCGAGGTTTGGAGAGATAATAGGCACTGCACCAGCATTGTGGACGTAACCGCCTGTAGTTCGTCTCTGCTGGGGAAGATAAAGGACTGGAAGGTGGATGCAACGCTGATCACATCAGACCATAACGCCATAACATACACACTGGTTCTAGGCGGGGGGCTGCAACCAGCACCCATTCCAACGACCAGGGTGTACAACACCAAGAAGGCGGACTGGTCAGCGTTCAGAGACATTCCTTTCTTCACTCACAGAGACGAACGTTACGTCAGAGAGGATAGATGCCATTGAGTCCGGAGAGGAAATGGAGATCCTGATCGAAGCCTACACAACATCCATTCGGATAGCATGCGAAATCACTATTCCGAAGTTAGGCAGAAGGCGTAAGGGCACCGTCCTTCCCTGGTGGTCCGAAGAGATTGATCTCCTCAGAAAGAACGTCTTGACCAAAAAGAGGAGGATCAAAAATGCTGCACCCCACCGGAGGGAATCAGTACTGCAAGAATACCTTGAGGCCAAGGACAATTACATACAAAAATCCTTGGAGGCACAAACTCAGAGTTGGAAGGAGTTCTGTATCAGGCAGGACAGAGAGTGTGTGGGATGGAATTTACCGTGTACTCAGAAAAACAGCAGGTAGAAGAGAAGACCTTCTGCTAAGAGGTAACGACGGTAGGACACTAAGCCCCAAGGAGTCAGCCGACCTCTTAGCTAATACATTCTACCCTGAAGACACGGTGGAAAACGACACCCTGCACCACACTCAACTGCGCCGTCTGGAGGAGGACCTACCTGAAGAGCAAATGGGAGAAAATGACCCACCGTTCACCGGAGCCGAAGTGGAAGCTGTTCTAGCAGAGCAGAATCCAAAGAAAGCTCCGGGACCGGACGGATTCACATCGGACATCTGTGCCACGGCTTTCCGCTGCGCGCGGGAAGTATTCCTAAAGATAGCCAACAAATGCTTGGCTATCTCTTACTTCCCGAAACGGTGGAAAGTAGCCCATGTAGTCATTCTGAACAAACCTGGCAAAGACGACTAAACCAGCCTAAAGTCCTACCGCCCTATAGGCCTACTCTCAGTGCTAGGGAAAACGGTAGAGAAACTTTTTGTGAGAAGACTACAGTGGCACCTACTCCCAACTCTCAACTCGAGACAGTACGGTTTCCTGCCACAGCGCGGTACAGACTATCGGTAGAGGAGGTACACTGTCAGGCATTCGCGGACGACTGCGTTCTGGTGTTCTCCGGAAAGTCCATAGAAGAGATGGAAGATCGCATCAACAGAGTGCTGGAGGTAACAGTAAACTGGGGGGAGGACAATAAACTTAAATTCGCAGCAGCCAAAACACACGCCATGCTGCTAACTAAAAAACTAAAATATACCCCCCCGCACCTCACCATGTCTGGTACCCCACTGGCCCTCGTTGATGAGATCAAACTTCTCGGACTAACCATCGACTGGAGACTAAATTTCAATAAACACGTACGCAACATCTGTACTAAGGCAGCCAGCATTTATAAGCAGCTGGCTTGCGCAGCAAAAGTCTCCTGGGAACTGAACGGAGAAATCACCAGAACAATCTACATCGCAGCCGTAGAACCTATCATCACCTACGGAGCGTCCGCGTGGGCAAAAGCGTCTGAGCTACAAACCAACAGGAGGGCATTAGACTCACTCCAGAGGGGCATCGCACAAAGGATCAGTAAAGCATACAGAACAACATCACTGAATGCGGCACTGGTCCTAGCCGGTATCCTACCGTTAGATCTGAGGATAAGGGAGGTGTCGTCTCTCTACGAGGCGAAGAAGGGTTTCTCCACCGTCTACTTACCACCAAATCGCAGACTCGAGGAGATAGTTAAAGCTACGACTACCACACCCAGCAACTCGCCTCTAACTAGAGTATAGTCTCCTCGAAGACACGTCGGAAGCTACTCAGGCAGCCCTTAACATCTCGGGCCCTCAAATATACACCGACGGTAGTACAATGGAAGGCAAGGTGGGAACCGCGCTCACATGGTGGGAAGACGGCAAGGAGAAACTCAATGAAGTCTTCAGCCTTGACCCCTCGTGTACAGTATTCCAGTCAGAGCTATATGCACTCCACAGAGCGGTGACCAGAGCAATGCACAATACTAACACGAATGTCAACATCCTCAGCGATTCAAGATCGTCGCTAGAACTGTTGTGCAGCGTTAGGCTCAGTCACCCGCTCATAAAATCCATACCAAACCCAATAAAACAGAAACTTATTCGCTGACATTATAGTGTTGGTCAGTACCTGAACTTTCTGATGAAATGCTTGCAGGTTCTAAATGTTTTGTAGGTGGGTCGTCGTCAAATTTTGCGCAGGTAAACTAGTCCCTGAGTCGTGTAATTTTTTAATTAGGATTATATAATACACATCATCGTATAAAAATACATTAAAAACACAATACGTCACATAAATAAACGCTGTTTAATAAAATTAAGATTAACTTTGATATTATTAGTTTTTTTTTAAGTAACAGTGTGGTTGTTTCTGGTAACAGAGCGGTTTTCCTTACAAAATCAACGTGTCCCTAGTAGGACTCTGTTACAAAAAGTTTAAAGTAATGTTATTTCTATTATATGAACACACTTTAAATAAATTATAACTACTAACAGATTATGGTTAATATTACAAAATATTTCTCAAAACCGGTAAGCAGTACAATTCTAATTATTAATTATTTTCTAAAACTTTGTCCCGCGTATGGTGTGAATCGACTGGAATGTTATGTTACCAACTAATTTGAAACGCAAAATAGAGATGGCGCTGCTTAGATTTTGTACTAGATTGGGCGGGAAGTGGGCATTCATTGTGGATGATCGGGAGATCGGTTGCCGGGGTACGGAAGGTGTTAGTCGACCGCGAGGCGTGGATCACACCGCGTGTTTTTATTGTGTATCCACTTTGTTACCTACTATTTACGTAAGTAGATGAACGTATTTTTTATTTATTTTATGTTGAGTATGTTTCCAAAGTGGCAATTAATCTAAATATGAATAAACTATTTTTGTTTTAATCCTTTTTTTATGATATATGTTTTATAATATGTAAAATTTACTACTCTGTTACTATGCAACTCTGTTACTACCGCACGGTAACAGAGTTGTTAACAAAATAACAGAGTGGAATTATAACTAAATTCTATAACTTTGCACTTAAATTCCATGCTTAAAAGGTTTTTTTTTTTAATAAATTGATTTTTTGTATTATTTTATTTGCATTAGTAGTATAAATGACATGTATATTATTTAAATAAATTCAAAAATCTTGTTTCAGGTTAAGTACTGTGTTTCTTTCATTTTTTACTTTTGAGACATTTCAAAATGCCTCTCACGCCTGCTGAGAAACGGCGACAATACCGTGAAAGGCGTAAAAATAATCCTGAAAAGGAAGAGGAATCTAAAAAAAAAGATCGAGAGATCAGCTCGTGAACATAGAGCGATAAAAAAGAAATGGCGATCTGCAAATGCTAGACGTAAAAATAGGGTCAGAGCACTTCGTATTGTTATGCACACTCCTGAGTCGTCACCCTCCCGTTTCAATAGCCCAGCCCCTTCAGATCAACATGAGCTTATTCCAAATGCTGATCATCGTTTGTCTACGCCACAGCCATCTGATTCCCGTGAATTAACTCCCAGCTCTATCACATCGGCAGCTTCTCGCGGCAGAAAGAAAGTGCATAGAAATAGATCCAAGTTATTCAGAGACAATATAAAATTAAAGGAACAATTAGAAGCAATAAACAAGAGATACGAAAATTATAAAAAAAGGTACAATAGAGAAAAACGTAAAAGATCTAATATTGAAGGTAGTCAAGAAAATCAAAAGAAATACGAAATTTTATCAAAAGCTATTAAAAAACGTTATGGAAATATAAAAAGCCGGAAGGAGAAATATGCTATTCAGAAGATATTTGAAGAACAGGCTGTTAAATTCTCTAGACAAAAGAAACAACTAATTCAAGAATGTCTTGCCGTGGACCAAGGCTACATACGACAAACACAACCTTTGCTTAAAAAAAAAGTTTTAAGTACCAAAATTAAGGATTTTTTTGAACGTGACGACATATCAAGAGCGACTGCTGGCAAAAAGGAAACCGTTTCTCTTAAGAAAAATAAGATGCAGAAGCGCTACGTACTTGATTATATGAAGAACCATTACCTATCATTTAAACGTGAAAATCCTGCATTGAAATGCAACTACAAAACTTTTACAAGATATCGACCATTTTATGTTTTGCTTCCGACTGTTGCTGCCAGAGAGACATGTTTATGCCGAATCCACACTAATATCCAATTCTTAGCAATTGCTTTGTGCAAAAACAAAATGATACCAATCTCAGATTTAAACAGGATTATTGCAAACCAAGTGTGCGACTTTGATTCACCAGCGTGCATGACAAGCATTTGCTCTGTATGTCAATCAAATACAACAAATTATGATACATCCAAAGATGAAATAGTAATAAAATATCCTTAGTGGTTAACTAAAACTGAAGTGATAGAGAAGTCAGGAAAGAAAATCAAAGTTACAAAAAGTATCAAAGAGGAGAAAGAGAGTACAGGAAAAGATTTAATAGATAAGTTTGAAGCTACACTAAAGGAATTTAAAAGACACATATATTACATAAAGACACAATACAGAAACTACAGAAAATGTATAGATGACTTGGGCAAAAATGAAATTGCGCTGCATATTGATTTCAGCGAAAATTATAGTTGCAAATTTTTCGAAGAAGTGCAATCTCATCATTTTAGAGGCTCCCGAAATCAAATATCCTTACATACGGGAGTGATTTATAGTCGTTGCTCAAATAATAAAATAGATATATCATCGTTTTGTACCCTCTCTGGAAACCTTTCACACAACCCAGCTGCAATCTGGGCTCATCTTCACCCCATCTTCGCTTCAATTCGTGACAAATTTCCTGAAGTTAATATTCTGCATGTATTTTCAGACGGCCCAGCTACTCAATACCGCCAAAAACAAAACTTTTATCTGATTTGCACAAAACTATTCTCCGAGTACAAGATCACTAAAGTTACGTGGAATTTTTTTGAAGCGGGCCATGGCAAAGGTGCAGCAGATGGGATAGGCGGATTTTTGAAACGTACTGCTGACCAACTTGTTGCACGTGGAACTGACATCTCTGATGCTACAAAATTCTATCTTAATTTGAAAGACGTTAGTAAAGTTAGATTACATCTGATAACCAATGAAGATATTGAGCAAAGTTCAAAGCAGATCCCGGAGCATATCGTACCGTTAGTAGGTATCATGAAAGTCCATCAAGTTTTCACTGACGAGTTTGGAGTTCTCAAATATAGGAATTTGAGTTGTTTTTGTCAGCGTGGCTTTTGCTCTTGCATGAAACCCAAACGGTATGTTCCATTCCAAAATACCATAGAAAATTCAATTCCTTCCGCTTGCTACAACGGTTATCTGTCTGATATAAGCAACCTGTGCCAAAAGCGAGTAAAAGGGTTTTACAGCATTGTCTACAGTTCAGATTCCGAAGATGATGTTCCTCTAATGTCATTAAAAGAAAAATCTTCCAACGCTTATTTGACAGAACAACCCAGCACATCAAAGCAAAGTCATGATGTTTTGATTGAGAAGGAGAATATTCATGTTAATAAGATAAAACAAGGTGTTTGTGTCTTGGTTAAAATTTCTAGCTCAAAACAAGACTACATATATTTGGGTAAGGCCTTATCTGAAGTAGAAGATGATGGTGAGGTTAAAATTGTGTTTTTTAAGTCAATGGATCATACTGCAACCAAATTTAAATTAGTTGAGTCTGATTTATCTTATGTGCCTTTTGATAATTTAATTACTATTGTTCCAGAGCCTAAAAAAGTATGTAAAGGTACAAGAATATCATACTACCAATTTGATAGTCCTATAGACATATTTGAGTATTAAGAAACTTTCACTTTTCAGTTATGTTTTAGATTTTTTTTATTTTTGTTTTCGTAAAGTTAAGTATACATTGGTAAAAACTTACCGTCGATAACCTTGTTATTAATATTAAAGTTTATGTTAATAATTATGATCTCAATCATAAAGAGTCTGATTAGTAAAGTAAGAAAAAAAAAATAACAACTATGTTACTGCGCTACAACTCTGTTACTTTTCAGTCCCAAAAATTAAAGGACTTAATTAAGATTTTTATAAAAAAATAGTTGTCATAGTATGTTATTATATAAATACTTTAACTTGTTAGATATTTTTACAGTCATATGTTTCAGTTAGCAATTAATATATAAATATTTGTAGTATTTCGATACAATTTAATGGTTGCAAACGTTTAAAAAGTAACAAAGTTGTTTAGAATATAACTTAATGATTGTTAAATTAGAAAAAAAAAATGTTATTTCAAGTGTATTTATAAGAAAAAATACTGTAGTTTCCATTAATGCTAAAATTATTGCGACTGAGTTGTTTTAATTTCATAATAAAAATTAATACGTTGTGATAACAGAGTTGTATTTTTTTTACACTCTAAGCCACAAAATCTGGAATAAATTATTAATTATTACTTAAACCTCGCGGCCAACAGTAATAGACCATGTTCAATTGTTTTCACAGGCATTGACGAAAAGAAAACTCAAGTATACGTATTTTTATTTTTTTATAATTTTATCATTTTTAGTCACGATTACCTGCGCTAAATTTGACAATGACCCAGGTGTACTTTTCTCTGCAAAATCTTTTTCACTTTCTTCAATTAGTATCCTTCTTTGTTTCTTAAGAACATAGGGTCGCTCTGTAGTATTAGAAGTTCGTTTTCTTCTGTCCGATTGGCATTCAAATCTTGTGGGCATACACCCTGAGTTCATGCGCATTTGCGATGCACTGCACCCATCACAAGATACTGAATATAATTTTCCATATCGTTTGGTAACTGAAACAAGAATAAAAGTTTTAGGAAGTTCTAAAATACATAAGAGTATTACAGGAGTAATAAAGGAATGGAACATAACCTGAAACGTGATCGCCAATATTATTGACAATTTTCTCTAATGATCCAAAGTTTACTTAATTATTATATAGGGAAGGCCGGGCAAAGTGAATACTCCCCACTACTCCTAAATTATTAGTTTGTCATTCAACACGCAACTACTGTTACGTTCGGCCATCTTGATTTAGTACGCGGCAAACATCGAAGCGAGGGGCCGCGTCGCGTCCCGTCCGCGGAACGAAGATTTGTGTTTTCGTAAATAAAAGATTGATTTTACGCGGTAAGTACATTGATCATTTCTCCTGTATTACTAGTTCTTGATTTTAAAGGAATGTCTTAATTCAGTAGCATATCAAAGTAGGTTTTTCTGGTATATTTAACAGAGAGTCAGAATTATTAGTTTTTGTTTGAAATCTGTTAACCTCAAAACTTACCTAGTCGGGCAAAGTGAATAGGGCAAAGTGGATATGGTATCCACTTTGCCCGCTATATCTCATTGCTTACTTATTATCTAAAAATGTCTTTTATTTGTTTCAGATGGTAAATAAATATAAAAAAAAAACTAAGCAAGGGACGTGGGAGGAAAATGCTATGCAAACGGCTATCAGTTTGTGCAAAGCTGGAGAATCAATAAAAAGCACAGCTAAAAAGTATGGTTTGGCTTATGCAACCCTGTATAGGCATGTAAAAACCGGCATCGCTACTTCAAAACTTGGTAGATTCCGTCCTGTTTTTACTGAAGATCAGGAAATAGAGTTGGTGACATATCTCAAAGATATGGATTCTGTATTTTTTGGCTTGACTCGAGATGAATTTAAACATTTAGCTTTCATCTACGCCAAGAAAAATTTGAACTACCCGAAAAACTGGGACAAGTACGAAAAAGCTGAAGATGATTGGTTATCGTCATTTTTGTCTCGTCACGATCAAATATCCCTCAGGACTCCAGAGGCAACATCGGTTGCAAGGGCAAAAGGATTTAACAGACGTGAAATTGGACGTTTTTATGAAAACCTTGAAGCTTTAACAGTAAAACATGATATTGATGCATCCAGATTATATAACATGGATGAAACTGGTATATCTACAACCACAAATAAGCCGCCTAAAGTGCTATCAACGAAAGGAAAAAAACAAGTGGGCATAATCGCCAGTGCAGGACGTGGTCAACTAACGACAGTCATAGGTTGTTGTAATGCCGCTGGTTCATTTCTTCCACCATTCTTAATTTTCGCCAGAAAAAAGATGCAACCCAGACTACTGGATGGTGCGCCTCCCGGCACTCAAGGAACCTGTACTCCAAATAGCTGGACTTCAGGTGAGGTGTTCTTTGATCGGATGCATTTTTTTGTGGAACATGTTCGACCTACCCCTGAGAAAAAAATACTTCTATTATTGGATAACCACGAGAGCCACAAGTATTACCCAGCTTTAGATTACGCCAGCAAGAACAATGTCGTAATTTTATCCTTGGCCCCACACACAACTCATATAATGCAGTCCATGGATGTAGCGGTCTACGGCCCACTGAAAACTTACTTTGAAAGGGAGGTAAATTTCTTCCAAAAATCGCACCCAGGACGCATTATAAATCAATACGATGTAGCCAGACTGTTATCACCAGCTTTTCTGAAAAGTGAAGTAGCTCAAAATGCAGTTCATGGATTTGAAAGACCTGGTATTTGGCCAGTGAATAAATATGCTTTTGGTGACGAAGCTTACGAACCAGCCGCTGTGATTGCAGGCACGTCTATTATGAATATTGGCACAGAAATTACAAACTCAATAGAAACGATCGATATTCCCAGACCTTTTGCAGACACTTCTTCAACTCCATCGCCTTCACTTCTTCAAGAACTGATTCCATCAAATTCAGTAGATCCTTTATCAGAAATATTTCCATCTCGAACCAGAACTCCCTCTTGTGAGTTTCAAGACTTTGTTGCGCCCATTGTTAACACGCCTGAAAAAAATCGTAGCGACGGGTGTACACCTGAACCAGAACCTAGATGTTCTCGAATTGACTCCGCTTTTGGGCCAGATATAGCTACTCAGAAAGGTGACGCAGTGCTGCCGGAAACTGAAGTAAATATTCGACTAAATACTAGCCGTGACAACTCACTTGATCCGAAACCGGGATGCTCAGCCTCCCACTGCAGTCCCTTGATGTTAAGACTTATTCCAAATCCTGCCAAACCAATGACCACGCGTAAACGGAAATAACAAAAATCGGAAATATTAACCAGTACCCCGATCAAGGAAGATCAAAAGCAGAAATATGACAAAAATAAAGTTAAGAATATTACTAAAAGACTGAATGATAAGTCAAAAAATGTTCCTAAGAAGACTAATACAAAGAAGACTAATACAGAGAAGAAAGACAAAAGAACTGCTAAAAAGGTTAAACAGCGAGAGAAAATGAAAGAATTTAAGGATATTTTATGTTTTTTTTTGCGGTGAAATATATATTGAAGAAGACGGTAAACCAATTGAAAACTGGATTCAATGTGACATTTGTCAACAATGGTGTCACGAAGATTGTTCTGCTTTTGATGGCACTCAAGGGTATACCTGTGATAATTGCCAATCTTAATTTTCTAATTTTATGGTCAAGTTATGGTTTTTTTTTCAGTTTATCAAAGTTATTTCAGAGATTGAATATGGGTATTCACTTTGCCCAAGTACTGTGTTCACTTTACCCGGGGTACCGGGCAAAGCGAATACTTTCGTACTTTTTTTAAATTTTAATTGCAGTTGATTATTGTTTAAATATTAATGTTAACTGGTGTACGTATTTGCAAGAGCAATAAATAAAGACTGATTTGTGATAATTATTTTGTTTTTGTATTGTATACCTTTTCTGCTATAACCTTAAATACCTTAAGGTATCCACTTTGCTCGACCTTCCCCTAAGTATTTTTATGACAATCAAGGCAGCTAGTAGAATTTATGGCGTTCCCCGAGGAACACTTCAAGATAGAATTCATCTTCGAGTTCCGGGGGGTCCTAGAAGAATGGGTCCCGAATCAATTCTCAACAAATATAAAGAAGCCGAAGTTGCAACCTGGCTTAAAGATCTTGCGATGTGCGGTTTTCCCAAAAAACCAGACAACCTACTAAATTCTGTTCAACAAATGATGATCGAAGATGGCAGGCCCAATCCTTTCATAAACGGAAGACCAGGAAAGATGTGGATGAATTATTTTTTCAAACGGAATGAATTTCTTATAATTCCATGAGTAACGTTAACTTCTGACTCTCGATACACTCTCCAGCCTTTCTTTTCAAAATCCGGGCAACTTATAACTTTGCTAGCGTAGTCATCATTTGGAACTTCCAACTTAATTCTATACGGATTAATATATTTTATTTTTATTATTTCGATAAAATTGAGTGATGTAAATAACTTGGCAATAGCAAATTGTTTTGGTAATTTTTCTCTACTCGATATAAAAATTTCAGTTCTAATTTGGCCTTGTTTCCTAATCTTCTTTTCCACCTTTGTCCATCCATTATCATCTTCCTCTCTGCTTCGCTTTATCGGTCTATCTAAAGTGATATTTTCTTTCTCTTTAACGTCCTCCTTCATGAATACATGCTCATAATTTTTCTTATTGTGATCCATTAGAATTGGCGATATCCAACCACGTAATTCTTCGTCCTGACTCATGTCTGAGTTTTTCTCCTTCTGCTCACACTGACAATCATCCGGATCCATACCTTACAATCTTTGCGGAAACCTGCATAGCAGACCCGCCTTAATAAACGTAAACAACTAAGATAAGAATACGTTAATTATACTCGTAATAATCGGTCGGCGCGTGCGACGTACACGAGTACCGTGACAGGAATGTACCTCAATGTTGTGTAGGCTCCCTGAACCATCTATTATAATTATGGACAATGCCCCATACCACTCGATGCAAATTAACAAGCCACCTGCCCAAACCCAAAAAAAAGCTGATATCGTCGCATGGCTTAAAAAAAATGGCGTAGATGCAAACATAACAATGTTAAAGGCGGAATTATTATGTCTTTCAAAAAATAACAAACCAACCAAGATCCGATACGTCATTGATGAAATAGCGTTAGAACATGGACACAGACTTATACGGTTACCGCCTTACCATTGTGAATATAATGCAATTGAGTTGGTGTGGGCCCAAATTAAGGGATATGCTGCAAGGCAGAATACAGAACCCCCATTTACCACAACAAAAATGCTAAAAATTTTAGAAAAAGCTTGTGAACATGTGACTAAAGAAGAATGGGAAAAGGTTGTAAATAGAACTATTAAATTAATAAAGGACGATTATGAAATAAATGTGAAAATAGATAATATTTTAGAACATGAACTTATAATTAATGTGAGTGACGACAGCAGTGAGAGTGAAAGCAACAGTATGGACGACTCCGATTAAATATAGCCACTAGTGTTTTTGGTTTCTTTTTTTGTATCAATTTATTTCTTGTATGTAATGTGTTTATAAAGTTATTCATTCTAATTCCAATTTTTGATTTAAATTGATTTCGTTCGAATATATTACTTAAACTTATTTTATATTTTTTTTATTAAACCTTTTTAATCAGATACTACTTGCAACAAAAACTTGAATTAAATTACTTGCAAAAAAACAAAGATTTGAATATATTATATCGATAATAAATTTACATTTCACATCACTTTTTAATGTGTCAAACCGGCCATCGTATCTTGCTGCTAGAATAGTTGGATCACTGATGTATCTGTCAGTTCTAACTAGGCCAGACATTTCGTATAGTGTAAGCTTTCTGAGCCAATTTAACACATGTTATAATGAAACACACTGGAAGCATTTAAAAAGATTGTTAAGATATTTGCAAAAAACTAAGCATTTTGGTTTAATCTTCAAGAAAAATAATAGTGATTTACATGGTTATGTTGATGCTGACTGGGCATCTTGTAACATTGACAGAAGGTCTTACACAGGATATTGTTTTGTATTGTCAGGGTGTGATAAGTTATGAGTCTCGTAAGCAACAAACAGTTGCCCTATCTAGTACTGAGGCCGAGTATATGGCACTTGCAGAAGCTTGTAAAGACGCAATCTATTTGAAAAGTTTAATGTCTGAACTTGGTAGGTATAACAAAAATAAACCTTTAAGCTTATATAGTGACAGTCAAAGTTCTTTGAAATTGGCTTCTAATCCTCTGTTCCAGAAACGTACTAAGCATATAGATGTACGCCATCATTTTGCTAGAGTGTGTTGTGAATAATAAAATAAAAATTAGTTACGTTCCAACCTCTTCTATGCCCGCTGATATATTAACAAAAGCACTATGTGCAAATAAACATTACAAATTCATTGATATGATCGGCATAGGGGAAGTAAAATAAAATAAGTATACAGTTTGGAGAATTGTTTTTATTGTTAAAATACTTGTAACATTAGTGATAAACTGAAACATTAGTGTCTTACTAATAGAGATATTTTGTTAAGAGAGGGTGTTAAAATAAATTGTATCTTTTATAACAAAATATCATACTACTAACGCCATCTATTGGGATAATATAGTAAACCTGTGTACCTATTGTAAAATAGTATCTGAATAAAATATTTTTAGTCTGTTGCAAACCTCCGTACGAGTTTTATTTTATAAATATATGTATAGTAAGTTCGTACCTTGTAGAATATTTTAACGATTTTTGTATTCATCCTATATTAAAGACTTTGTTGCTTGCTTAGATAATATGAATGTCTTGAGCTCCTTGATGGTGGAAAACCACTATGATGACATAACACATGTAAACCAACATATTTGTACTCATTTGAAAGAGCTCACGGAGACCTAGGTGACTGTGAGGAACTGACTGACCTGATGGTGGACTCCGAAGGTAGGCAGACCTCAATCATGGCACACATAAACCAACATGTTTGTACTCATTTGAAAGAGCTCAAGGAGACCTAGGTGACTGTGAGGAACTGACTGACCTGATGGTGGACTACGAAGTTAGGCAGACCTCAATCATGGCACACATAAACCAACATGTTTGTACTCATTTAAAAGAGCTCAAGGAGACCTAGGTGACTGTGAAGAACAAACATACCAACCATATATAACTAAAGTTCGTTTTCCCAGGCAATTAAGAAAACAGCACAAATCTGTATTACAAAATCAACAATTGTCGGAATCCGACAAGACAATATGTGAACTGTCTGATAAGCCATTTGAAGAGGAGACAGTGCAAAATGTGCCGGTAACCTATTGCATTATTTTATTATTATATTTTATTTATCGATTTCTGGATATGAAAATTAGATTTTAGGTTAGGTTTTAGAAAAACTTGATCATAAGAGGTTTGAGGTGCCAGATGGTAAAGTAAACTAATGATCCTACCGTTATTCCCGATTGCATCTTCCATCATCATTCTTAACTTCTGCTTTGAATAATGGAGTTCACTATCTAGCCTAGCCATATTAAATTGAATATTGACCTTTTTATTAATTAGCTAGGTACTTAGTCTGTATAGGCTGTACAAACTTATAAGATACTGTGACGTATACTTTTATTTGTGACATCAAACGTTTTGTTAACAAGAATTTTGTTTTAGCTTGAACAAGACGAAGCTCTTTTACCAACATGGATTGTTGAGGAAGAACAATCACAGACGGAAATAAAAACTGTATCCGGAAGAAGAGTAATAGACATTGACTTTTTTTTTCTAAAATTCAAGAAATAGGCAGCCATAGTGCTTTAAACTGCGGTATACAAAGTCTGAAAATAATAGGAGACAAACGCGTTGGACTTGCTTCTAAGTTTACATTAGAATGTTTAATGTGCAAAGAAAAATTTTCTCTTTGCAATGTCACTGGGGATATGGATATTAATACTGCTACGGTCGCAGGTGCAGTTTCAGTTGGTATAGGATATTCACAGTTAGAAGATTTTTTATCAGCATTTGACTTGCCCGTGATGACTGAGCCTGTGTACCAGAAACGTTACAATATAGTTTCTGACACCTTTGATAAAGCACTTATCAAATCTATGAACGAAGCTGCCCAAGAAGAAAAAATCATCGCTTTAGAAAAAGGTCACGTCAGTAACGATGGTATTTCCATTATTGATGTTGTTGTAGATGGATGCTAGAGTAAAAGATCTTACAGAAAGAATTACTCAGCGTTATCAGAAGCTGCAGCCATAATTGACAGACAAACAAAAAAAATTTTTTTCCTTGTCATCAAGAATAAATATTGCAGCATATGCGCGCAAGATCAAAGCAAAAATCAGAACCCAAGAAGTCATCAATGCTTTATAAATTTTACAGGATCATCCACCGCTATGGAATCAACTATAATAGTTGAAGGCTTCAAATCATCTGTGGAAATGTATGGATTAATTTATGGTCGCCTCATTTCCGACGGCGACTCTAGCACTTACGCTAAAATACTGGAAGCGAGACCTTATCCTCAATTTACTGTTGAGAAAGTAGAATGTTGGAATCACCTTTTAAGAAACCTTTGCAATAAAATGGAAAACTTGATCACTGACACAAAATAAGGTTCAGAAAAATCATAACAAAAAAGCGCATTATGGCCATTAGGTCAGCCATACGAAAATGTAGCAAAAACTATAATAACTCATCGGAAGATATAGATAGAGAGAAGCACACAAAAAATATTTGAAGACATCCAGACTGTACATTTACATGCTTTTAACAATCACACAAAGTATAAAAGTTATTTCTGCAACAGCTCACAAATCGAAGAAAACATACCACAAGATTTTTTTACAAGTGCCTTTGGCAAAAAATATGTTACTACATCAATACTATTGCAGGACATTCCAGAAGTCTCGTACATGATGTAGATAGTAATATTGTGGAAAGTTTTCACAGCGGTGTAGCGAAATTTGTTGGTGGTAAAAGGGTAAATTACTCGTGCCGGCGTGGATACAACACTCGATGTTCAGCGTCAGCTGTTAGTTTTAACACAAAAAGGAAACCTATGACCATATTATACAAAACAATAGTTGGCGAAAGTCCCAAGGGCAAAATGAACACCAGAAAATATCGGAAAAAGAGGAGAAGCGTGAAAAGTCTCCATTATTCAAAACGGCAGAAACTTGCAGACGCCGTTACGAAAGATTCGGAACAAGATTATGGCGAACACAGTGTTAAGCCAGATGTGAGCGATGATATTTTATAAGAAATGGAGAAAACGTTTTTGGCTAACTTACAAAAAACGACTGAACAACGAAGACAAATTGAAAGGCGGACCATTTTGCAGAGCGAGTCAAGTGAGTGGCTTGAACTTCGATGCTCCTTATTGACGGCCTCTAATTTTGGCAGGATAATTAAAATGAGGCCGGATTCTAGTTGTGCCACTTTGGTCAAACAACTGCTATATAAAATTAATATAGATGCTGCACCTTTACAGCACGGCAGAGAAAGCGAAAAGAAAGCGCTGGATCAGTTGTCCAGACAAGAAAAAGTTGATTATGCTGACTTTTTATTGACCCCGAAATTCCGTACCTGGGTACTACACCAGATGGCCTTATTGGCGAAAATATGATACTGGAAGTGAAATGTCCACTATCGGCGTTCAAGATAGGGCTTGAAGCCATATTCAAAAAAAAATGTTAATTTTTGGGTAGCAGATAAATCGGGTGCTTTACAGATCAATAAAACCCACAATTGGTATTACCAGGTTCAAGGTCAATTACATGTGACTCGAATGGCTAATGTTTATTTGGAGTATGGGCCAATTAGTTGAAGCCCTTAAAAGTTGCATACTTCAATAGAGATGATGACTTTTTTGAAAATAAAATGAAAGTAAAATTAAGTAATTTTTATTTAAACTGTGTTTTGCCAGAACTGCTGGATCCACGTCATACCCGAAATATGCCAATTAGAGATCCCCCGTATATTTTAGAGACTATAAAAAAGAAAGAAGATAGAAAAATCATGCAAACTTCTGAGGAGTCACAAGAACCAGATATAAGTGAACTTCAAGAAACCGAACAGTCGACACAGTTCCCTAACCCAATTAGCGACGAACCAACCTGTTCACGGTTTTTAGATTTCACTGATTTTTAATTTGCACATTTTGTTTTAAGTGTAAGTTATAATAATCGATAGAAAAATATTTAAACATATATTACAACTCTGGAGATGTATATACGTGGCGTACTCATGCATATTATGACGATTACAACTCTTTGAATCGTTGTCTCAGAAACGGTGGCTCGTATGAAAAAAAGTATTTATACCTTTTTTTATAGATTTTTGTCTGCGGTATTTTTATGATAAAACTTACCGTTTTGCTGAAAATCGCCTTAAATAATTATTTTTTCCAAACAGGGGAGGGATGGGGAACTTTCTAATTTTACTTATAATTATATTTTGAACAGTTTCACCGATTTTCAGCTTATTGGGAATTTATGTAACTTCGAATGTCTAATTTGAACGGACTATCAGTAAACGAGTAACACTTGTTAAATCTTTTTCAGATCAACAGCAAAAGAGTGACAACCGCAGCACTTTTCGATGTCACGAAAAACGGGCGTCCGAAGACCCTTAATGATGCCGCCATTTTGTGTATGATCGCAACAAAAAGTTTCTCACCTTGAATGCTTTAATAAAATTATTTTAAAATTTGAAAATTATTAAATTTTTTACCCTCTAAAAAAATCCTCGTAACCTATCCACCTACCTATGCTATCCTAGAGACCTTTTTTTCACGCTTCCAAAGGGATTTCTGGCCTTAACAAACTATATGAAGTGAAGCTACCACCGGTTTGGAATGTAGATTCTCCATTCCGACGTATGTATAGCTCTTTGTTGGTGCCTTATTCACCTGGACAGTATGATAAGGTGGAGGACCCATAACTATTAAGCAATTTGGGGGTAATCTAGGTATAAGATTTTCGTGCAGCCATTTCATGAAATAGGTTTAATTCATGTCATCGCGATAATCCCCTGATTTTGATTGCGATTTAAATATTAATTGTGCATTTGGTATGAAACCCATTTCACCTCCGGCATGTACTACAATCTAACGAGCACCAACACAGTCGGAATGTCTCATCGAGAAATACACAGGTCGGCCTTCGATTCGGTTTTGCCGTAATAAATTTAGATAGCAATGTCTCCAAAGTACTATGTCAGATCTTTCCATCAGTATTTTTTTCTTTTAGAGCCGCATTTTTTAAATCGCCGAATAGTTCCACCATGTAGTTCGACTACCTTTAAAGTCAATATAAATTTTTAACTTTGCTAAAAGTTTCGTTACAGTCGGAACCTCTTTCCTGGCTGCGTACATTTTGTGTATTTTATTTCTAATACCACAAAGACCAAAATCGTCTATCTGTATTACTTTTTGTTGAATGCGTTCTCTTCTCGGTGAAGAGATTTTTCGATACGTGGAAGCAGCAATTTCACCTAATGTAATGGTGCTGATGGTTTTCACAGACAAATCTGGAATTTTAAAAGCCGTAATTAATAAACCTACATTTCATTTACACTTAATAATAACCGTTCATCATTAAATTAACGATTTCACTTGTACTCACTTAGAAAATACTTTTTGCCTTGAATGGAAGGTGAATAATACATATGACCCATATTAGGACAAATCTATTCATTTGTAAAAATTGTTATTTTATGTAATAATCATTGATCTTAAATTATAACATTTTACTATAGTAGAGAATTATTTTTAAACATACGGGAATTGTTTAATAACCGGTAACATTATTTTACATACCTGTCATGGCAGCTACCCGTTTCAAACGGTAATACAGGACCTTTACTAGCTTTTCCTTTTCACAAAATTCACGTACAACTAGCACGATCTTTCTTCCACTACTCTGCATTCTTTTTGACATGATTAAATGTAAATTAATCACTGAATTTATCATATAACTCGAGGAGCTCTGAAAAATTAAACAGTCAGTAATGCCAACATAACGCAGCCTCTTTGATATATGTCAAAACAAATGAGATATGGATCTTTAACTTTTTTACCACACACATTTTTTTTCACATGTGTTCGAAACAGATATTGAAATTAATAATCCTTTGCACCAACCTGCCACAAATTTTTGTTTTATGCCAAATTTATTCATTTTAATTTTTGTTAGCAGTCAATCCATTAAAACTGCAGTATCTGTCTCAATATATTTTTCTGTGGATGTTGATAGATTAATAGACATGTCATCTGTAATAACAAGAATTATGTTATAATCTTTCTCTATCAATAATATTTTTGTATAAAGTCTGCAGCTTTCTTCAGCAAGTGACTACTGCTGAAAAAGTCTTGAACCTGATAGACTGAAAGGCAGTGAGGTCATCTTGAGTATTTGTAAAACGGGCCAGAAATGTTCTGTGAGAGGCAGTTATAGGTAGATGAATATAAGACTGAGATATGTCTGCTTTGATGTATGGTTGCTTTGAGTTCCGTCAACCAGTCACCTGGTTGACGGAACTCGGGTACGGTGGCGGACTGATAAGTTGAAAATGTCTTCACAAATCTGTTCAGCTCACGAAGGTCGAAAGGGGTCTGAAGCCACCATCGCTTTCCTTTACAAGAAATACCCGGGAGTCAAAGAAACTCACTTCTACTCCTCGATTTGCAAAGTCATCTGCGCAGATGGTTTTGTAGCACAATTCTTTGCTACCGCTGGTGAGGGGTAGACTAAAGGAGGTCTATGAGCAAAGGGTATCCGAGACCCTGATTTAACCTTCAGGATAAAATGTGTTGCTCTGAGCTCCTCCAACCCTTACCTGCAATTTTTTAATTGGCCCCCTATGAATCCCAGTTTGGCGTCACTATCTCGACTGATCATATTTGGGTTTCTTTTTTTGTTAAAACAAGAGAACTTTACCAATGCTGTGGCCTACCAACATTTTGAATTAAAATATTTTATTTTATTTGATCAAATAGGGAAGTTTCTGAAGGAGGAATATTTTTAAGTGCCAACTGTATGCACTTGTTAGGAATTTCCAGAATTAACCTTTCCCTGTTCCTTTACCGACCGCTGAGGTAATCTTTTCTACGAGGGTTGATGCTTGTAACTCCTCCAGGTATTTATTTAAGCCCAGTCAAACACAGACTGAAAACCAGTTCGAAGAAACTCATTACTTTCAAATATTGCATTTGATAATGCTACCATAACATTCTCAGTACCCGCTAAATAATCTTTTGTTTCGCTGACGTGGCACAATTCATCATTTATTACTAAGTCAGAAAAGCCAGGTGTGGCAGCAAATGATAGTAATGTTTTACAGTATCTAACATTACGCCAGGTAGGTAAGCCAAAATTCTAAAGCAAAGTTTGATTCACAAATTCACAAAAATTTGTCAAATCATCTACTTATATTTACTGATGCCTCTAAACTATCCCCTGATAGCTGTGTAAGCTCAGCCTGTTGGATTCCCAAATTAAAACCTCTTGAAACATCCATCTTTTCCATTGAAGCTATTGCGATTTTGGAAGCCATCCTATTTGCCCACTCCCATGACCTTAGACATACGGTAATTCTGACAGATTGTTTGAGTTGTCTGTTGGCAATTAAGGAAACTCCGTTTCGTAGTAAGCGAAATTTTTATCATCTTAAAGATCAGGGAAGCGTTGTTTTCCTGCCATGGATGGAAATATCGCTTGACTGGATACCAAGCCACTCTGGTATAAGTGGTATAACCAACTTGTCATTGAACTCATCAATGTAAATACATAGAGCATAATAAAATTAAGTTTTAAATATTTTGTCTTAATAATAATTTATGTTTATCTAGTTATTCATTATTGTCTTGTTTTAGGTTATGGGTTAACAAAGAGTCTACTACTATTATGCCTTTAAAATTAAATTAAGACTGTCATCTCGACCATACCGTTCAATCTCCATCGTGTATTCTCCATCGCACATGACACTGTCGAAATAACCTGTGCCCTCTCGGCACAAATAAAGCCCATATTAAAAAAACCATGACTCATGATGACACTGCTGCTTCATAATGCGCTGCTGTGTTTTCCACAAGGCACATAAAAAAATATTTTGATTCTATAATTATGTTCACAGTGAGTGACTGAATAAAATAATGTTTATAAGTCGACCAACCTTTCTTTATATACAGAGTTGGAATAGCATTTCTCGTCAGCCTGTTGCTTGGTAATACGTAATAATTTTCAAAATGTTTATTGCATAATCTCAATTGGTTATAGATATAAATATTTCCTTTTTCTGTAGAGTTATTGTCTAACACTGTTTTCCAGACTTGAAACCTTTCATCATCTCTTTCAGGCTTAGGGAAATGATGCAGTGGACCTGGAATAAATTTTATTTTGATTTAAGCCAGAGAATTTAGTTAAACATGATAAAATTTATAATACCTATGTGCCAATTATACTGATATAAATACTATTCCAAATAGGTAAAAATTAAAAAAAATAAATAAATGATAAAATATTTAATGTAAAACTAGAGAATCCACAATATATTAGTTATTAGTTTATACAAATTAATTTAGAAAAACATTGACTACTTATATGGTCAAAGGTAATTCTGAAGAAAAGGGTTTTTACCGAAAGGAAGCAAGGAAATGCAGAAAGAAAATGAACTAGTACTTTTTATATAAAATGACAGGACAACAAGAGTCGTCCTGTGCACTTGTTAATAATTTAAATGAATTACTTACCTTCTGTATCACACCCGAAATAACATTTAAATCGTGGGCTTTTCAGTATCTTCGCCATCATCGTTGGTCTAAAATCGTTGCCTGCTTTGCTCAAGTGAGGAGTTTGAGACTGTGTCTGTAAAAACAGCCAAACATCAATAAAAGAGGCACTATCAGTCCATAAAACACGCAAAAGCCAAAATAAAAGTGAAAAATATATATCAAAGCAAATAACATGAATAATTTCATACTTTTCTAACATTTTGTTTTGAACTTCGACACATCACATAGTATTGACATCGCAAAATTGTGACTTTGAATAAATTTATTCATAGTATAAATGTACAATGAGTTTGATTTTAGTTTATAAACAATATTTTAATATTGATTTTCTCAATTTCAATGTTTAAAATTTAAAAAATAATAAAAAGATAAAGATAGGTTATTCGAAATCCTGATATAACCTTCAGGATAAAAGGTGTCGCTGAAATTTTTTAATTGGCCGTCTTTGAATCCCAGTTTAGCATCAGTATCAACTGATGAAAGGCCTCTGGTCTTAAAGTCATTACCCTGAAAATTAAAGTTCCTCCGAGGAGCCTCATATTTGGGTTTCTTTGGGGCTGAGCTGGGAAATGTGTAGCTTAGTAAGAAGGACCCTTCCTTTTATATGCGGTTACTGAATGTTTATCTGTTAAAACAAGAAAACTTAACCAATGCTGTGGCCCACCAAAATGTTTAATTAAAGTATTCAATTTAATTTGATCAAATAGGGAAGTTTCTGAAAGGGGAATATTTCTAAGTGCCAACTGTATGCACTTGTTAAGAATTTCCTTAATTAATAATTTAATTAATCCTACCTGAATAATGAGAGCTTCCAAACGTGGGTCTTCTGTTGAAATTCTCCTTTGAAGAGATGGTCTCTCACTCTCCGTTACTGAAGGCCCTGACGATGAATCCGAGTCTGAACCATCTTCGTTAGAAACTATTACATTCGGATTGTTTTCTGAAACTATTAAAATTAAAAAACAAACAGCTCGGTGGCAATTAACACACGCAATGACTTTGACAGGCTGGTTCACACCTTGCGGTGCCAGAGGAAACAAATAAGGCAAAGGATTAACATGATTGGGCTTAAAACACACAAGTGCAAGTAAAAATATAAAGGTGAGTTGACACTGCTTCTTCATAATGCGATGCTGTTTTCCACAAGGCACATAATAAATTATTTTAATCCTCTAATTATGTTGACAGTGAGTGACTGATTAAAATGATATTTATAAGTATGTCGACCAACCTTCCTTAATATACAGAGTTGGAATAGCATTTCTCGTTAGCCTGTTGCTTGGTAATATATAATAATTTTCAAAATGTTTATTGCATAATCTCAATTGGTTATAGATATAAATATCTCCTTTTTCTGTATTAGTGTCATTGTCTAACACTGCTTTCCAGATTCCAAACCTTTCTTCATCTTTTTCAGGCTTAGGGAAATGATGCAGCGGACCTGGAATTTAATTTTTATGATTTAAGCCAGAGAATTTAGTTAAACATGATAAAATTCATAATACCTTCATGACAAGTATACTGATATAAATTTACAAATTAGGTAAAAAGTGAAAAATAAATAAATGATAAATTATTTAATGTAAACTAGAGCATCCACAATATTCGGCCATTGTTTAGTTTTTACTTTATACAAACAAATTTAGAAAAAACATCGACTAAATATAAAGCCAAATGTAATTCGGAAGAAGAAAAGGGTTTATACCGAAAGGATGCAAGAAAAGGCGGTAAGAAAATAAACTGATAATTTTTATATAAAATGTCAGGACAACAACACAGTCGTCCTATGCACGTGTTAATAATTTAAATGAATTACTTACCTTCTGTGTCACACCCGAAATAACAGTTAGATCGTGGGCTTTTCGGTATGTTCGCCATCATAATCAGTCTAAAATCGTGATTGTCCGTAAAATACAACCAAATATCAATGAAAGAAGCACTTTCAGAGTCCGCAAATCATGTCAAGCTCAAAATAAAAGTGAAAATGAAAATGTTTATCAATGCAGAGAAAACTACACACGATGACGGAACGAACTCGACAAGAATAATTTCAAACTTTTCAATTCACTTCAATTCTTAGTTTAATGATTCAAACTTTTCTAACGTTTAGTATTGAACTTCGACACATCACATAGTACTGCCATTGCATAATTGTAGTCTTGAATAAATTTATTCATAGTATAAATTTACTATGAGTTTCATTTTATTTTATAAACAATATTTTAAGTTTTTTTTTTCAATTTGGATCAGCGTTGCAGAACTGTGGATAGTTTGAAACTTTGAATATTGATAGTTGACCTTAAAAACTATTCAGGATATCGATAGTACTATCGATAGCTCTCCGTGAGCAATACTATTGATTATGGCTATACTATCTATACTATCGATAGTATCGCTAGCTCTCTGTAAGCAATACTATTGGTAGCAGAGATACTATCGATAGTATCGACAGTTTTGGACTATCGATAGTGTAGGAAAGTTAAGGTTTTTGCAATACTATCGATAGTATTGCTCATGGGGAGCTATTGACACGTGACAATACTATCGATAGACTGCGATGCTATCGCTAACACCTTAACTATCGATAGTCTATCAATAGGCTATCGATAGTGGACTATCAATATTCAACACAAATTTGGATATTTAAAATAAAAATAATTATATATTGGATTCTGTAGCGACATCTAGTGTCATGTGACTTAGATGACTCGTCCTATATGTTAGATGGTGCTAGTTTCCATACAAATATTTTTTGCGGTCCTTACCCCATGGTTTTGCTTTTGACTTCTGAGTTTTCCGCTCCGTCATCTTGTCTGATTTCTTTTTCTATATCGGAGTTTGGTCAGTTTTGTACTTTAGAACTTTCGTTTATATTTAATTGAAATTAAAGTGCTATAATGTCACCAAACAATTCATACGTAAGTCTCAAAATTTATTGTGTATACAATATTATAATTTTTCAATCTTGTCATAACCATGGCAATTCGTATTGACAAAATTCATGTCTTCATTAAGTTAAAACTAAATTCAAAGATTTTATTCATCAAAGTGTCACACGTTTATTGTTAAAGCTGTATACTATTTCAAAGATTTCGTGAATTTAATATTCTATATTTCAACTGCCTTGTACATTGTCTACATCAGTTCAAACTACCCACAATTCATTTCATTTTATTGTTCTACTATATTCATAATTTACTTTAAGAGCATTTTAATAACGTATATTATTGATGTTATGATTGATTGATAACATATAGTATAATTTTCTATTTGTTACAGTAGTTTATGGATAAATTGAACTAGCTAAGTTATATTGTCAAATTGAAATATGTTCTTCTCAAACAATTCCGTGTGGATGTTTGTAGCAACCATATCATATAATATTTGACCGCTTAACAGCAATACTGAGATAAACCTCTTCAGGGTCATTGTTGGTTCATATTTCTTTCAGCACCGATGACTACAGGCGATAGTTATTATCATGTGGTACCTTAGCCAGCTGTAATAAAACTAATTAAATCAAAGTTTCAACACTAACTTTATAGATATGTTTTATAATTTGAGCATTTTTTCCAGATCATCACAGCTTGCTTTGCAGACAACCGCAGCAGGCGGCAAGTAACATATCTTCATGACCTTGGCTGATTGGGTTCAAATGTGTGAGTATCACTTGAGTGTTTGCAAGGAGTTCAAGCTGTTAATTTATTTATACATTAAACAAAATACAAGCTAAACAAATAGCTTCAAATTAAACAAGAGTGTACAATCATCATTTAAAAATTGTAATTAAATATGATCTATATATATATTTTTTGAAATGCAAATTTAGTTTAAAAAATGTATTTTACTGCCAAACAACAATGCTTAGGATTGTTGTGTTTCAGTATTAAGTTTGGGTTTGCCAGTGTAAGTGCAGACACAAGAGACATATCATCTTAGTTTCCAAGGTTGATGCTATATTGATGAAGAATGATTAATATTTCTTATAGTACCAATGACTATGGATAATGGTGACCACTTACCATAAGTGACCCAATTGCCTACTAAATGACTTAAAAAATTAAATAAAAAAACTATATAACATTACAGTTATATACAACTATGTTTTAACAGTGTTAATGTTACTATGAAATTGATTCTCTCTTTTAAATCATAGTAATTTTCGCTTGGGTTGCAATGTTTCCGCACAATATAGTCCTATTTATTACAAATACAACTTAAGTACATGAAAATTCATTAGATCTTTCCAATTTTGAACCTGTAATCTTTGTGTAATTTTTGTGCCTGTTTGTTGATCTTTCAAACCACTAAGTCAAATTTGATAAAATTTGGTATAAAGTAAGCCTGAGGAATAGGAGATAGGCTACTATTTATGCTAACCGTGGGCTATAATTCTCATTTTATATATTTAAACTATAATTGGTGTAATTGTTACAGTATATTTGTAAATATATATTATAGATTAAAGTTCCATTAGTATTTTTTATCATCTCATGTTATGTTATTTAATAAACATTGATGTTTTAATTTGTTTATAATTTGCATTACAGTGTGAGAACAAAGTCCTGAATTAAACAATTTGAAAGTCTTCACACTCGTGATGTCTGTGAGTACAAATTGTATTATTGATTGTTATAGGCTATTCATGTTCATATTTTATGAAGGACTAGATTCCCTTACCAATTTTCTATAAGTAAAATAAACATATTATTTATTTGCAATAAAATTTTATCCTGGAAACTGATAGAAGCATCACCAACCTTTCATCTCAATTGGTCCAACTGTATACGAGGAGTTCAGTTACATATACTCATACAGAAGTTTTATATATAAAGTTATATATTATTAAATGAAAACCTTCAGCAATTATTCCAGCATACGCTTTATGATTTTATTGAGGATATACTCTATTATTTACATGACACAAAGCATGTTGGTTTGTATGCAGTACATGCCAGTTTATACTAAAATGATAAATGGGAAAGTTTCTCTTTCACAACCAAAACATTGAATTGATTTTGATGAAATTTGCTAAGATGCAAGCTTGTACCCTAAAGTACTCCAGACGACCAACTCCTACAACGCCAGCTAAAGCTGTTGTAAATAATTAATATTCTGTATTTAGTGAGAGACAATATGGCCCCATAGTTACACGAGAAAATTAACTAAGGATTGCGGGCTCAATCCCAAGCAAGCACTGCTGAATTTTCATAGGTTTAGTTTGTGTTTTAATAAGCACTGGTGAACAATGATTATCTAGTCACGATTTTGTTGATACCCTGAATCTCCTCGAAAGGAGAGGGGGAGAACTTACTTCAGCAAATAGGACGATTAATGGTTGTGACTGTTTTTAATCAGTTCAAAGTGGTTTTTGAGTTCCTCGCCGTTTACTGGAACCCCCAGTAGTTTTATGCTTAATCGGTGAAGGAATATTATTAGTTGGTAAATGATGATAAACTACTTTAATATTAAACCTAGCAGTCCTAAATTTTGTTAATAAAAATTTAATTCTTATGGCTTTCGACTTTAGCGCCGTAAGAAACTTTAGGGATCGCCAGACCAATCTTGATAAATGGGGTGTTATATCCCTTGTGATTCGTGTTACACTGGCTCACCCTTCATACCGGAACAAAACAATACTTAGTTTTACCGCTTGGCGGTAGAGTATCTTATGATAGGGTGGTACATGTACCGACGCGTTAAAGTAAAAAATGGTGCAAGTAAAAAAATACTTGCACCATTTGCCAGACTGCTAGCAGTTCCGTTTAAAAAAAATAATACTTTGATTCTATATTATTTCTAAAAAGCTTTTATATTTTCATTCCAGGTCCAATGAATATATTCAGTATCGAAGGAGTGCTTCACTTCACTACGTGACTGCTTTTTGTGATATTGAGTTGAATTATAAGTTAAACAAGCGGTGCCCGCGACTTCGTGCGCGTTTGAATTGAACAAAATGGTTATCGTTGTAGCCTAAGTTACTCCTCATTACATCAGCTATCTGTCAGTGAAAGTCCCGTCAAAATCGGTCCAGCCGTTCCAGAGGTTAGCCGGAACTAACAGACAGACAGATAAAAATTTTAAAAATGTTAATTTGGTGTATGTACCGTGTATAGATACATATGCATTTAGTAAAAAGTAAAGTTTAGACACATGCAGGTTTCCTCACGATGTTCTCCTTCACTGGCGAGCACGAGATGAATTATAAACACAAATTAAGCACATGGAAATTCAGTGGTGCCTGCCTGGGTTTGAACGCGAAATCATCGGTTAAGATGCACGCGTTCTAACCACTGGGCCATCGCTGGGCTGGGCTGATTTCGCGCACGGTTAATATCAACGGAGAGTAGTCAACCACGGAAGACATATTATATATGTTATACCTTTGCTGTAGGTATTTTATATTAAGTTATTTAAATATTATATGAGGTGCCAGAACAAACTACTAATCCAATTTCAAGTATTTTTATTACGTTTTCTGTAAGACTAAAGGTACAGAGGTCTTACAATATCAAGCGCGACTATATTTTTACAAAAATATAGTTACCAAATTTGGATACATATTAAATAGGTATGTGCACACGGCACAGTGTTATATATGTCAAGCTGAGACAAATGGGCCACTTGATGGTAAATGGTCACCACCTCGCATAGACAATGGTGCTGTTAGAAATAATGACCATTGCTTACAACGCCAATGTACCACCAACTTTGGGAACTGATATGGTATCTCCGTTGTGCCTGTAGTTACACTGGCTCGCTCACCCTTCAAACCAGAACTCAAAAATACAGAGTACTGTTGTATGGCGGTAGAATATCTGATGAGCGGGTGGTACCTACCCAGAAGAGCTTGCACAAAGCCTTACCGCCAAGTAGCCCCACTTCCAACTTACAGACTAGGCTGTCTCTTAGAATATGTGACCTTATATCGAGCAACTGCACCGACGAGGTCGTCTGTTGACTATCTAGTCAACTGTATAATATTAGTCGGTAGTAATACTTACGTTATTGTGACAAAATAAGGTTTTTGAATAGGAACTGAGTTATTTATCTTTCAGTAGACTGATTTGGGTTGTTTTGTTTTTCTATCAGTTTGTTTTGTGTTGGTTGGGAACAATTTGAATTACGTTGTTGTAGGCAATCTCTAATGTAATTTTGTTCTGTTGTGTGATGTTCAAAATGTTATTTTATAGCTTACCAGTTTTCGTCAGTTCGACTAAGGGGGAGGGGGGCGTGTATGTGTCAAATTGGCTGAAAATGTCGGATTGGCTGAGAAGTTAAGATATTAAAGTATAACAAATAAACAAACTCACGCAATTGGTCAGCAGTGCGCTGGTAAATACTTGCGACTTGAAATATTAATTCTGGAACAAAAGTTGCGTTCTATTGTTTTGTACCATTCTGTCTCGTATCATTACCAACCGAATGGCAGCGATACAGAGGATTGCCGTTGGAGGCAGAATAGGTGAAGAGGTGGCACTGATCCGGCGCGGTTGCTCTGAGCTCGACTAACCGTTGAGGTATATTTAAAGTTGTCAAGATTGTTATTACCTTTGGTTCGAGCTTCAATGAATTGATTGTCTTCAGATTTGACTTCGGACATTAAAACAATTTTTAAAATATTCAAAAAATGGCACTGAAGATTTTTTGTTTGCAGATTGAGATCCTGTGTAGTTGTGGATTGGATTTAATTTTGTATATAAGGACGTTCTCGTTAGCAGAAGTTTCTTTGAATTGTTGATTGTAATGTAAGAACAAAATTTACAATGCTATTGTCTTGTTCTTTTGATATCTCTATTCTTTGAATTGTATGTCGCCTGCCCCTAATCTGTGTTGAGTTATTGTGAAGAAGCCTCTGGAGTTCGGCATCGTTTTGTTGTGAGTAGGCTAGCTGTTCCAACGTAGGTGGTGAAAAAGCTATGGCTTCGATGCGCGTCAGTGTGTCCGCGGGGATGTTGTCTTTTCCGGGGATGTATCTAATATCTGATAAACTGTGACACAAAAGCTAGGTGGTTGAATTGCCTAGGCGAGCAATTTTTGTTTGTTTTGATGAAATGCAAATGTCATATGTTTGTGGTCCGTACATATGACAAAGTGTCTACCTTCAATCATATACCGGAAATGCTACCCTATCATATGCGCTGTACAGTTGCTGTACTGCCCACTAGCATTCTTTGAAAAAAATGCTAGTGGTTGGCACTCTCCTTTAACTGATTGTTGTAGAACTGCGCCCAAGGCCGTGTTTGAAGCATCGGTCACAAGGACGAACGGTGCGTTAATGACTGGATGTGCTGGGAGAGTACGCTTGGAGATAATAGCCTTGCAATTATCAAAAACAGCTAAAAGTTCAGGTGACCAGGTTAGTGGGTCAGTACCTTTTACCTTAGGTCCAGATAGCATGGCGTGTAAGGGTGCTTGGTCTGTGGCAGCGTTCGGAATGAATCGACGGCAAAAATTAAGCATGCCCAAAAATCTTCCTAAGTCGTTAACCGTTTTTGGAGGTGTAAATTGCGTGATAGTATTAATTTTGTCTTCCAGAGGTAACGTGCCATGCTGATTGATATGAAAGCCTAGAAAATTTACTTCGTTATGTCCAAATGCGCATTTTCCTTCGTTGATGCGAAGTCCGTAGTGGTTGAGGCGTTTGAAAACTGTCTTCAGGTGCTCTAAATGCTCAAATTTAGATTTTGAGTAGATCATCACATCGTCCAGATAGAAAAAGCAGCAGTAATCCAGGCCCCTAAGAACTTCATCGAGAAACCTCTGAAAAGTTTGAGCAGCATTACATAAGCTGAATGACATGAACGGAAATTCTATCAAGCCGAAAGGTGTTATTATTGCGGTTCTAGGTCCAGCTTGGAGAAAATTGAACAACCTGCGAGTCTGTGTGATTAATCTTCAATGTGTTTAATAGGGTACCTGTCGGGTACGGTTCTTGCATTAAGTGCTCAATAAAGTGCTGGCAGAATGGCAGGGTCGCCATCCATCCTTCTTTAGAGCCAGATGGAGTGCTAACGCCCAAGGCGAGTCCGACGGGCGTGCTTTGCCCTCCTGGATCATTTCTATTTGCTCTTTCGCGGCTTTGAGGCGGTCAGGAGCTAGGCGACGCGGTCTGCAAAATACTGGGGGACCAGGTGTTGTGATATAATGGACAGTAGAATGTTTGACCTGGCGGAAGACTCCTGACGGTTTTGTTAACTCTGGATACAGAGATAAAAGATCATGCAATTCTGAGTTACCGGATATCGCCTTAATGCTGGCCTGGGTACAATTAGTCTTTATCCCGTTTGTTGTTAACTCTTTTAGTCACGCTTTTAGATTAAGAATATTTTGAATGTTTGAATTATTGTTCTGGCATTATCTACAGCTAAAATATCACTGAAAGTATGAAAAAAATCTAGGTATGAAGGCTTTCGAGGAGTGAGGTGGTTAGTGACACTAACCACCGTGACTATTGATAGAAACAAAACAATTATGAGTTACTTATATTGTTTATTAAAATTATATGTTATAATGAAATTTACCACAACGAAACTAAGGTAAAAAGTATTTTTTATGAAAATCTGAAAAACAAGCTTTTCCCTTGCGTAGACAAAGAGGCACTTTGCATGTACTACACTGCCATACAGTACGCACTGGAGATATTTTAGTGCTACATAGACAGCATCTTCTTGATGTGCTTCTTTCAGGTTGATGGCGACTTGAATAAAGACGAATTTCTGAAGGGACTGTTGGCTTGTGACATTTTATAAATGCAGGGCCTGGAGAAGAAGCTGTAGAATTGCGGTTGTTGTTCACTGATTCGGGCCTTCATTTGTCTCTGACATTTTACTCCACCCGCATAACATCACATACAGTCTTCCTAGTGTGAACGCTGCTCTGTTGCAGACTCTGGTTATATGAGAGTTGAAATTTAATTTTCTGTCTAGAGTGAATCCTAGATATTTGACTTCCGATTTCCACGGTATCGGTTTGTCGAATAGTTTTATGTCTCCCGGTTTGCCCTGGTTCCATTTGATGTATGGGGTTTCTGGTGAAATGTACTGCTACGCTTTTGTCGGGGTTTACCTCGATTCTCCATTTCCTAAACCAGTTGCTTAGTGCGTTGGCTACGCATTGGAGTCGTCTGGTGATGACTAGTTGAGGTCGAGGTCGAATATAGTGCGGTATCGTCCGCGAAGAGGGCTAGTTTGACCTTTTGAGTGACGTTCGGTATGTCGTTCGTAAAGAGGCAGTATAGAATCGGGGATAGCGCAGAGCCCTGTGAGACTCCAGCCCTGATGGGGCGAGACGAGGACAGGGTGCCTTCGACTCGGTAGCGGAAGATGCGATTCGTCAAGTAGTACCGTATGATGAGAACGAGTCTATCTGGCAACCCTAGTAAATGTAGTTATATAATAAACCGTTGTGCCAGACTTTGTCGAATGCTTTCGCTATAGACGTGTATCTTGATAGTAAACCTGCAATTTTAGACTTACGCAGATCACTACCGATTGGAAAGTTTTCGGCAAACGATTTGTATTTGGTATCATAATGTCGTTTTATCCGGCATTTGGCGACCCCTGCTCTATTCCAAGGATTAGAAAAAAGGTAAATTAACAACTTTGACTTTGAATGCGCGTGACATTTGAGTTAGACTAGTGAGGGGGAAATTATTGAATGAATGGTAAAGTATAGAACGATATATTTTATTGGCTCTAAACGTATAACTTTATGTTATTTTTTTTTAGTAAATATTATATGTGTAACAAACATTAAATCAGATTCTGTTTCTGTGCTCTCAGAAACAGTAGTGGTAAATTTGATAGGGTCAGACGTCGTGGCATCTAAGATCCCATCTATTTTTTAAATTTTTTCTTCTTCCTTTATTACATGGTCAATGCACCGCAACCACTTATTTTTATCGGTAAATTGTAAAGCCTCAGCAGTTTTCTCACCTCTATCATTTTAAAAGTTTTATTTCTTCGGCCAATAAATGATTTTAGTTGGGCCCAAATTAAAAACAAAAGTGATATTTTTACGAAACGTTTATTTTACTATATTGTTTACAATCAAATAAGCATAAAAGTATGAAAAACGTAGAAAAAAATAATCATGGTCCTTTAGAGGGTATACTCTATTCCGTACAGCGGCGTACTATAGGTGAAAATTTTCGAAATATTGTTTTTCTACGCACAATGTTTTGAGACACTTTTTGCATTACCAGCGTCTTCAATCTTGCGTGACATATAAAACTTCGTAATGGTTTTCCAAGTTTTTGAGGATAATGTCCTATAGCGTCTTGAGGCAAGCCTAGGACCAATGATGACGAAGGTCGAGCCTTATGTTGTATTTTCTCGCAATGGTACCTCGAAACAGTAACTGATCCATGCTATCACTGTGACTCATTATCCACCATATAGGTAAATAAATCCCTCCACCACTTTTTTCCGTGAATACCAATCCTATACAGTGAAATAGACTGATCCAACTCATCCACTCCATCCATATTTTTGTTATATGTTTGAAACAGTTTTGGTATATTGGCATCAGTTTTTTGACGCACCACAGGAGACCATCGTTATATAACTCCTATCGGTTCAATGGTATCATAATTTGTCGCTATTGTGCGAACACTCACTAATAGGATTTCATTTTGTTATCAAACTTGTAATCATACGAAGCACGGTGTATTTTCTTCACCTATGTAGTACTTTTTAATTGGACATTTCTTAGTTCTGTTTTCTCTTATTGATCCAGACACACGATATCCTTCTTTTTTAATATCTACTAAGAGGTTATACTTATTGTATAAATTGCAGGTAAAATAAAAAAAAAGCAACAATTGTTACACAAACATTTAATCAGATTCTGTTTCTGTACTCTCAGAAACAGTAGTGATAAATTTGGTAGGGTCAGACGTCGTGGCATCTAAGATGTCATCCAATTTTTTAATTTTTTCTTCTTCCTTTATTACATGGTCAATGCACCGCAGCCATTTATTTTTATCAATAAATTGTAGAGTCTAAGTAGCTTTCTCACCTCTATCATTTTAAAAGTTTTATTTCTTCGGTCAATAAATGATGACCCAAATTAACTCTATTGGGTTAAGGTCGCAATGGTATGGACGAAGACGACAATTTTTTTTTTCAGCTATATGATCGATGTATTTTATTTAAAATTTTTCTTTATTGATTTTGCTTAAAAGTTCGGCTTTTATCTCGCCCTGTTCAAAAGCTATGCCTTTGTTTAAAAGCAATGATTGTATGTCGTCTTTTCTCCAAGACATTTGGCAGTCGCTCCACTTGACGTGAGTGGCACGGTGCATTGTCCATTACGACGACTGAAAACGAAAGCCTGACTTCTTTTACGGGTTGACTGTTGCGGATTTTGTCGAACTGAGCGTCGAACTTGCTCCACAATGTCGGTCATTCTCGCAGAAACTGGACGTCCGTGAGACACTATTGTTACGGTCGATCCGGTTGTCTCGAACATTATTATCCATTTGCGAATCACACTGGCGCTTGGAACTTCACTCAAATTGCGTAAACCGTATTCCGAGCGATACAGCCGTCGTGCAGTAATCACCGATTTATTGTTTTCGTAAAACGCTCGGACACAAAATGCACGCTGCGCTCCCGTGTACGGCTCCATGGTAACTAAATTTCCTAGAAATGGCGCGCCTAGCATCATACATTCTGCACTCCCCGCGCTAAGCGATTCCGAGAAATTTAGGAGTCAAATCGCCAACCCTTTTGGCCCACTCTGTACTATTTCCAATACCTAGACTTAAAAGTACCTTCAGGAACTTCGTGTTATCATAATGTTAGGAACTTTGATAGAAACTACAAAAGTAATGAGATCCAATATTGACTTAGTATTAATTAAATTAATAGGTTTTAATTACAGATTAATCTCGTGGTATTCTACAAAACAATTTCGCTTTTCATTTACACATAAAAACACGTTGCAATGCAAACATTTACTATGAGGTTTCGACTGAATCTTCTTCAAACTAAAAACCTTCCCCTGCTCTGCCAACGTAGTCCAATGGATACCTCTATTACCCAAGTGTACGTCTTTTATAGTGGAATAGTCAGATATGCGCCTTTTGGAAGGGCCGCCTTACGCAGTATTATCAGTAGAAGTCTTTGTTTTCTGACTAGCATCTTTCATGGTCATCAAGCCTTGAGTAATAGACCGTCGAAAATCTTTTATGGTAGTCTCTTCCATGAATGACATGAATTGACAAATGCGATGTCCAGAAGACCCCAAAACAACCTGTGCCACCATTTCGGATATTTGCGATATGCTATATGCTCTAAAACGATCGGCTGTATCTACGCCGCCCATATAACTATTGTAATCTTTGACAGCTACAGAGAATGCAATGGCAGACTTGATTCCATTTTTTTCTTTACGTGACACAGTTATCTCTTGGTTCCCATGAAAATTAGATACTAGATGAACCATTTCCAATATCCAATGTCTGAATTTGAAAATCGATGATCATTGTCGCCCCTTTTCATTTGAGACTCGGCGAGCATTTTCCCAGCCAGACCTTTTCTCTTACTTCGGATAGTTCCACATGCATAGGTGTTTTCAGTTTTCAATTTTTCAAGCAAAGCAACAGGCGAGAAAAAATACCTTCTATTTACCCCAATCTTGTTCCGTTAACTCCAAAACTACTTTCTTTCCCAAGTCATAGCCGGTAAATTTTGAGTTCAGTTCTTCGTCTGTCCCTTGTTAAATTTGAAAATTCTTTATAATTATAGCCCCTCTGGTCAGCAAGGCTTCATAGGTAGATATTGTTTCAAGACAGACCTATCTTTAAATTTAATCTACACTCAGTTCGCGAGTACCATTATAAACCTCATGATTTTTTTATTGAGTGCATCAATCATCTTTCTAATTTTATATAACTTATCTTTGCAGTCTAGGCATTTCGGAGTCATCATTGCAATGGAGATGAGTTGAATGAAAGAAATGATGATTAATCTATCTCTTGGCATTGTTTTGCAAACAAGTACATTGTTGAGATCAGATGCCGAAGAGTAATGGTCTCTCCACGCCGGACGAGTATTACTCATAAAAAAATTCATACCTATAAATGTTAAGAGTTCCTTCTTTTTTAGGTTTAATATCCGAGTAGCATAATGGTTAGTTTGGTATACAATATTGTCAATAATATCTCCAAACAATACTAAAAATATATCAGTCGGTGTGGTACAGTGAGCAAAACAGACTTCTACTACTCCAGCAACTGCAATGTATTCCGGTAAAATTGTATCTAGGTCCCTCTTTTTCTATTTACGGTTGGAAAATTTTAAGTGTTAGACTTTATAAAATTGCCTTTCATAATTAATATTTTAAAATATTTCTAATACAGTAATACCCCGGACTTACGCGATAGGTGGGACTGAGCGCTATCCGCGTAAGTCGAATTCGCGTAAGTCGGGGTACAATTTTGCATATAAAGACATACAAAGTATGTTTAATTGGGACTGGAGACTAAATAAAACAATAATTTAGGAAATAATTAGTATCTAATTCTAGATAATATGACAAACTATATTAATATAGTGTATAAACACAATCCAAAGTTATTTTGATGTAGAAGGTTTCATAAATTGTAACAAAGTCGTCTGACGAGCCAATGATTTTTTCTTCTCCCGTAATATCTCCTCGTAGCATCCTAGTAATTTTTTTATTCCATGTTTTTAACAAAAATGCGCTCTTCATTGGAGTCTATGCTTTCCAAAATTGTTAACCCTTTTTCAATCGAACTGAGGGCATCTGTCAAGTTTCCAACTGTCATTTGATCCTCTAATTGAACTGGATCCAAAGAATCATGGTTATCAATTTCTTCCTCTTGTTCACGCATTGATATGAGCTCATCAATTGTAAGCTCCTCATTGTGTGAAACCAACAGCTCTTGAACATCATCACTATCCACTTCTAAATTTATTTGTCTACCAAGTTCGACAACGTCTTTGATCACATTGCAAATTTCATCAGGCCCTAGCACTGATTCCGTCTGAGTCTCAGTGGAGAAAAAAAACGGACAGAGTTTTTTCCAGACGCCATTTAAAGTTTTTTGTGAATTTTTTTATTTTTGCATCGTAGTCTTTAATAATGTTAAGTTTACACTCCAAAGATAATGTTTTTCTCTTCTTGTTTAAAGCAAAAGAGTCGGTTCTACTTCGTTTGGATGCCATAGTACTTAGTAAATATCTCAGGTCGTCGCACAACGCACAAAAAACACAAAATCGTAACTTATGTACCTACGCGCCGATTCCGCACTACACGTCTGTGCCTGTTGCAAACTGAACGAATAATAATGCGGGCGGGGGGAGTCAGAAACAAACGCCGCCGCTTGACTTTGACTGCGCGGCGTTCAAATAAAAAACGAATAGACGAGAAAATTAAATCGCGTAACTCCGAATTCGCGTAAGTCGGGTTATTACTGTACTGTATTGGTCATATAAAATGTACTTATATAAGAAGATCATAAAGTTAGGTAATTCATTGATTATTTAGTTATTTTGTGATATAGGCTTGGTCAACTTGTGATATCATTCAGGTCATTATGTGGTATAATGGAAAATGTAAGTAAAACACAAAAAAGGTTAATCCAATGTTATATTTGGACTCCTAATCATTAAGACAATACTCCACAACACTTAAAAGAAACTATAATGCACGGCTTTGGTATGTATTATATTTTTGAGGACCTTAAATGAAAAAATAAATTGCCAAATATCTGATAAAATTGTAGAATCATTGGGCCCTGTGAGTTTCCAGAGAATTTGGATAGCGAAATTTATTTGGATTTCCTACAAAATCAATTGCCAAATTTACTCTAAGACGTACCACTTAACATTTACCGAGATATGTGGTTCCAGCAAGATGGCTGCCCGGCGCATTATACCCGCTCAGATAGAGCATACCTCGATGGAGAAAACCCGGGCAGGTGGATAGGGCAGTCTGGCACAATCTCGTGGCCAGCCCGTTCCCCTTATTTAAATCCACTCGATTTATTTTACTGGGGAGCAGTGAAAGAAGAAGTATACCAAAAACCAATAGAAGACTTGGCGGAGCTACGAGCAAGAACAGCAGAAGCAGTAGAATTCGTAAATAACGGAAGATTCTTCCGTCTGATAACCCGATCTTTTCTAAAAAACCGATATGCCGATAATTATCACCCCTTTCATACATCAATAGATCTCCAAATCTTTGCAAAAACTTGCTTCGACTCAACCTTCTTAAAAAATATCTATTACATGTTTCGTGTTTAATCTCTTACTAGCCAGTACGTGTTTAATTATGCAGTGGTAGCTAATGAAGTTTAAAAAATCTTTGTCTTTGTGACAAAGAGCAATAAAACCATTATGAATACCTGTCATTCCAGGAGCTCCATCAGTTGTCATTGATACGAGTTTATACAAGGGTAGCTTAATCTGGCAAATATATGCTTTGAATTCCGTAAATATATTATTCCGTATATATTGAAATTTACGAACAGCGAATCTGATACTTCTTCGAAGATTTCCTTGGAAAAATCGGAATGAGGTTTGCGCAATTGTGTTCAAATCTAGCTTACTCGGTAAGAAGTATCACTTGCAGCTTTACTTTGCTCAGAAAACATGTTTTCTTGGACTTTAAATTGCGATTTCAATGCTTGCAATTTACTCTTTCTTATTTCGCTGTTAGGTTTTGCTGAAAGTCAGTCTGATATGTACTATGTATTGTGTTAAAATGTCGCTCTAAATATCCTTTTTTGGTTATTTCCATAGATGTAGTGCATATTAGGCAGCAAAAGTTTTCTTTCAGCATAGTAAAGTAGTAGCCCAATTTCCATTCTTGGTGAAAGTTATAAGTTTTTGATTTCTTTGGAGTACACTTATCAAGAATCTGCAAATAATAAAATTAAAATATTAGGAACATAATTCGTATAATACATAGAAATATCCAATTTATCCATAGGCTGTATTTTTGATGTGGTATTGTCGTGCAGATATTGGATTTTAACAGCTTTCATTTATGGAATATCATTATGGGCTGGACAATTATCAAGGAATAACAAGAATTTTTTTTCTTTGGCTATATTCTTATCAATATTTACGAGCCAGTTTTGAAATTGAGTTCAGTTGCAGAAGGCATCCATGCTTTTGTATTTGCTTCATATTGCAAAGGTAGTGATTTACATCTTGAAAAACGAGGTTTTTTAGATTTGTCGATGACCAATGGTGAAAGATTTTCTGTGCTCGACATACAATAACCTAATTTCTAATGTAACATTTATTGTGTGTTAATGTAATGTTATAAATGATGTTATATTCCTCTTGTTTGTAACGTCTTCGTTCTTCTTTACTTCTTTGCCTGTTCTTCAGTTAATGCATTTTTGCTGGCGTGTCGGTCAATACAGCCGTCTTTCTTATAAGGCGCTTTGTAGCCGTCTGTAATCTGTTGTGACTTTGTTAAAGGTTTTACGATTTCAGGGTTAAACACAGCTGAAGCATTTGTCTTTTCTGGTGTTAATTAAAGTTCTTGTCCACTATTAATGGTCGAAGCCAGGGGTGAAACGATGCCTTTGAGGTATCGATATTGTATCGGTCGTCCAGTATCGATACTTACTCAGTATCAATTGAAAAGTATCGATACTTACTCGAATTAAGTCGTTTTTGGAGAATTTTGAACTGAATTTCTCTTTGAATCTGAATTTTGTTCGAATAAGTTAGGTTCCTCTGCCACGAAAACCACATATTACATTAGCGGACCCAAATGCTCGAATACCTTGAATATTAGATGACCTGATTTGTTTTTTAATTTTTTTTGTGGATTGGTGCACATGACTTTGTTTGGTTTGTCTCAGCATTATAAGTTTTGTATAAAATACTTTTTATTACAATGTAGGTCTCAAATTAATTTACAGTTATATTAAATTTAGTTACAGTGGTTAATTTGTTCCATAACTAAAAAATTATGCCAGCTAGACTTAGCGTAAGTCACTTGGGATCGAAGGATCGTTTGAAAAATCAATGAACTATGAAATAAAATAATTTATCTGATTTAAAATTAATGTTTAGGCGCCAATGACGATTAAATGACTATATTTATAATAATTGAGTACACCGTTCGCCAGGCCGGTGTAAACTAAGTTGGTACATAAAAAATAAAGAGGGTACATCACCAAATATCCAGTTACACGTGGATAATGCTAATTCTTAAGGAAACAGCATGCCATCCTTGGAGTAGTACTAGCAGGTATCTGGACACACTCAACCAGGAAACTGCAGGCGATAAAATACACTTAATATTTCAGCTTAAGATTTCTCCTCCTGTTATACGAAATATACATGTTTAACAATTAAGTACATTACCAAAGGTAAATACCTTGAACGAGTAAGCAGTAATTTACCTTCTGGAGGTACAAAGTCCTGCTTACTTTAAATGACGATTTCAACTTCGGAGGAAATTCCAATGGGTCAAAAATCACTGTAAATCACAAATTAAACATGACTACGACTTTCTGAATTTCAAACCAACGCATTTAAGCAAAAACAAGAATTAAAGACTTACAATTTTTAAAGGTCGGTAAAATCAAGTTGTAAAAAGTTTTATCAAACTTCAAAACTCCGTTATTAATATATTCGATATATTCAGTATATCGAATTTGAAGTTTGAGTTCGGTGTTTAACCGATGATATAAAAATGCAAAAAGAACGAATAGTCCATTGAAATGTTACATTGACTGAACATTTTCTAGAGGACGCAATTTTATTTGTGGGACATGTAGGGGGTGTTAATACAACCTTAACCCCAAGTTTGTAGGGTTTCCGCCCTTGTCCCCCGCCCGCCATCTTGAAAAAAGTGGTGGAAACATATTTTTAACTATATCTCCGAAACTATTAATTGTACAGAAAATTTGTAAAGACATAATTTATAGCAAATCTATCTTTGTGACTACAATTATGTTTATGTGACTTTTTACCATAAAGTTAAAATTTAAAAAGTTATATATTATAGGATTGTTATTTATACCGCGGTGAAAGAACACCGCGGTACTTTTATCGGGATTTATTTCGAACGCCACTTCCGGAACCAATCGCTTAGAGCGTTGATCGCCGACTGTAGGCGGGATGTAATGACTTTAGTTGACATGGCGGTCGTATACAATGCAGTATCGTCCGCGAACAGTGATAACTCTGTATTCCTGTATTTCGGGATGTCCGAAGTGTACAGTGAGTACAGTGTGGGCGAGAGCACTGAGCCCTGAGCACCGGTGGTTAAAATGCGTGCATCTTAACCGATGATTTCGGGTTCAAACCCAGGCAGGCACCACTGAATTTTCATGTGCTTAATTTGTGTTTATAATTCATCTCGTGCTCGGCGGTGAAGGAAAACATCGTGAGGAAACCTGCATGTGTCTAATTTCAACGAAATTCTGCCACATGTGTATTCCACCAACCCGCATTGGAGCAGCGTGGTGGAATATGCTCCATACCTTCTCCTCAACGGAAGAGGAGGCCTTAGCCCAGCAGTGGGAAATTTACAGGCTGATTATGATTATATGTTATGTATCATCCCTTTTTTTAAATAGTAAATCACACTGTGACCTTTAGTTCCTGGAGCGTCAGCTGGAGTTGTTCCTCCGCCTGACGTGCCTTGGTACTACGAGTTTAATAAAATTAAAAAAATAAATTGTATGATCAAATAATATATAAGGCAGCAGTGTGCAGGCAATTAAACAGTTACTGTAATATTTTAGTATATAAAGATGTTAAATAGGGTTTCTAAAGTGAGGTAATAGGATAACAAGTAGTCGAACAAGAAAACTTTTCAAAATTGAGTTCGTTACCTGCGTAATGTCAGCTGACGAAAACAACACAAAAGTAACACTACGCACATTAACGCACGGCACTCAGTCTATTGTTATATTTTTATATAACAGACTAATACATTGATAATAATATGAAATCAAAACTAATTATAATTAATTTAAAAAATAAAATAATAAATAAATTTATTGAGAGAAGTTTTTTTATGACATTTAGTTAGTGTTGCCACAGGAAAACATCAAACAAATCATGCAGGTAGGCGTCCTAGGTGCAGTCGGGTCCAGTAGAGTGGTCCCCCGTAGGGGTTATCGCTGACGTCAATGTTTCCGGGCTAGAGCATCGTATAGTGTCGACGTTTTGTCGAGGAGTAGGCAGGAGGCGACACGGCAGTCGGCTTCCGTTGAGGGCGTCATTGTTGATGAGGTCTCGTGGGTAGGCCCAGCCGGCAGGTGGCCGTGACTAGTGTAGGGTGTGTTTCATGGATCGCAAATGAAAAGATACGCCAAGTTGCTTCGTTGATACTTACATAGCGACACATCTGGTACTGTGATACTTCATCTTTTGCATTGGTTACAGCGAAGACGTCCTTATATTAAACCTTTGTTAACATATTTACATATGTACTTTATAGACTTCACATAGTTACAATATTCTACATTGATGTGAGTCTCAAAAGCTTTGGACAATATTGGCGAGTATGACACAATCCAACGATTGTCTACATCAACATTTTGTACTTTTACCCTCACAACTACCGATCGACCATTGTCCGCAACTGATCGCCGACGATTCAATGCGTATCCATCAGGTATTTTCGTGATGGTTTCAGCAATCAGGTCTCTCGGGTATCGCTTGGGTAATTTGTAGTTGAAAACTCCGCAAGGTCCATGTATCATGTGTTTAGTAACTACTGCATGCATTTTTGGGTGAACTGTTTAATCAGGAATTTCAGCTGAAATTATGGAATTAATCTCATCGGGCCTTATTTTGTCCACTAACCAGATTAAAAGACCACGCTTTTGCCATTGTACAGAGTACATCCAACAACGAACTTGGCCATACACGCGATGCTTTATGAAGAAATTAATGACAAATTTCAATTTTTGTTTAAAAACTCTTACAGTGATGTCATGTCTATCAACTGGTGTTTGGCTATGTAGCAATTCCTTCTTGATATCGGAGCATTGTGGGTTACAGGTGAATGTAACAAATAAGTCTGGGCGACCATAATGTCTAACATATGTCATAGCATCTTGAGCATATTCGTGCATGTGGCGCGGACTTCTACACGAATTAGGAAGCATCAAAGTAAGTGCCTGGCAAAATAATCGTTCTTCCCAGATTATTCACATTGTCATCAGCATTTATAGCATCGCGGAGATGAATCTATTCCTCTGATAGAAGCTGTCGTTGGTTCAAACGGATGGTTGTCAATCGTTCCTCACATTTAGAAGGAGCCTATCAAAGTGGTTGCTTTGTGTCAGAAATAAAAAACTAAAAGAGGAGACCCAATATAAAGTATTAAATGACAAGCAACTTATTATATTTCAGATATTAAATATTTAAATAATGAAATATGTATAATTGTATACATAATAAATTGTCTGTTTACAAAATATATTGAAATTGATTAGTACTTGTTTTATTTAGATGTTATGGTGTAAATGAAAAGACAAATTAAAGATGTAAAATTATTTATTATTTTTATTGATTATTTCAATCAATTTTTGTACAACATTTTGCCACTGAGCTTGCTGTTTCAGCTCCAGCTCTCTTATTCTAAAATGCTCAGTGGCATATTCTTTTATAATTTTACGCCACCGCTCGTCGCTCTCGGCAAATTGCCGAGATGTTGCTTCCACAAAGGAAGGCCGAGGCATATTGCGCCTAAATATAGGCCGAAGGTTACTTAGTGGGGTAGAGCGACAGCAGCGGCAGGAAGTCTGTGATGTCGGTGGAGGTGTATGACTAGTCGATGCTGAAATAATATGAAAATTCAGGCCATTACATTATTTTATGAATCAACTTAAATTTAGTGGGTATTTTCTTAAGTTATACATTTGCTAAAATCATAATTATAAACATTAAAGCATACTATAAAGATTCTATTAGTGGGTCGTTTACATGTTGATACATTTTTATTTAATATATTTTGTATTTTTAAGTAATAATAATACCTATAGGTATAAAAGCCTCTTCATTAGGCGTGCTGTCCACCAACACATTATTTATTTGTGACTGTGGTGTAATTTCAGCCAAAGCAACAACTGGTAATCACTGAAACAAAATATATATATAATAATAAATGTGTCATATACTAAGATAATAATAAGATATTTTTAACGTCAGAAGCGTAATTTTATTAAAAAATAAACAAATGTCAGGATGAATAATTAATTTACTTCAATTTACAATTTAACCAATTTAATTAATAAATAACCATTTTACAAAAAACACAATAAATCAGCACAAAAAGAAATATAAAACGTCCACAAGCAAAAATGTGTGTATCTTGTTTGAAGTAGTGCTGTTGGCTCTACTGGCCTTTACAGCTTCACCGAACGTTGGGGCGAGTGTTAAAACTCTGCCTTAAGTTGAATCCTTTTGGGCTCGAGAGTGACGTTCGTCCTGAGGGTGTCTCCTATGAGATCGCACCTCGGCTCAGAACGTAGTCGGTGGGGTGTGAACACTTGAATTTAAACACTGATAGAATCTACTGACGTCACGGCCGCCTCCTTGACGTCACTAGTCTGGGTCCTCGTTTCCGCCGGCGGAAACGCTGTGGGTGTGAGGTGTGTAGTGTATATTTATTCACTTCTAATGGCGCGTTTGCGATAAGGAAGCTATCGTCTTCGTCGTTCAGGACGTGCATAGGTCGCCTGAGTCTATTAGGTAGATTACCTTTGAGGGAGGTGTATTGACAGGCTTGTGCTATCAACGGATTACTATGTTGCTTGGCTCTCTCAAAATACGCCGTGGAAAGTATTTTGAGGTGTTTCGCGATCGAATCGATGTCGAAGTCTTTGTGTAGGTCGACGTTACGGATGTACCACGGCGAGTCCGTGGCGATACGAAGAAATCGATTTTGGATGGTCTGTAATTTTTTGATTTGTGACGCTTTGATGTGGGCAAAGACGGGGCTCGCATAGGTCATGATAGGACGAATGTAGGCTTTGTATAGTGTCGTCTTATTTCTAAGGGACATTTTACTCCACCCGCATAACATCACATACAGTCTTCCTAGTACGAACGCTGCTCTGTTGCGGACTCTAGTTATGTGGGAGTTGAAATTTAATTTTCTGTCTAGGGCGACTCCTGGATATTTGACTTCCGATTTCCACTGTAATGGTAGGATGATTGCTCTTCCTAAGACGATCGCCTGTGCCTTCTCGACGTTGACGGTTAGCCGCCATTTGGCTAACCAGTCGGGAAGTTGATAGAGCAAGAGCTGCATCAGTACTGCAGCTTGCTTCCTTTTGATGGAGGTGGTGATGTACGCCGCGTCATCGGCGTATAGGGCCAGGACGGCTCCGTCCATCAGTGAGATGTCGTCAGTGTAGCAGGAATAGCATACCGAAGATAGGCAAGTTTCCTGTGGGACACCGGCGGTGATCCGTCGCTCTGTGGACAGAGCTCCTTCAACATCGACTTGGAAGCGTCGGTTTTCAAGGAATGACGCTATGATGTGTACGATTCGCTTCGGCATGGATGGTCGAAGAGTCAGCTTGTACAGTAGCCCTTCGTGCCATACTCGGTCAAAGGTTTTCTCCATATCGAGGAATACTGCCACTGGGAACTCCCTCTTGTGCAGTGCCACTGCGGCGTATTGCAGTATTCTCGCTATTTGGTGCGTGGTCGAATGTCCAGCTCGAAAGCCAAATTGTTCCAGCCGAGGTTCGACGTGTGGTCGTAGGTGCTGAAGCAGCAATCTCACAAACATTTTCGAGATAGTTGGCAGAAGTGTGATGGGCCTGTAGCTTTCCGGTAAAAGTGTGTTTTTACCGGGTTTTGGTATCATGATGACTCGGCCTTGCTTCCACGTAGATGGAAAGTGGCCCGTGCGGATTATTCCGTTGAATAGCCGCGTGCTCGCGGCTATGCTACGCGGTGGTAGGTGGCGGAGGGCGGAGTTTGTGATTCCGTCGCACCCCGGGGCCTTACGTGGGTTCGCACGCCTTGTCATCCGTAGTACTTGTCCTGGTGTGATGACTATGGGGTCATCGGTGGGGGACAGTGGTTCTGCCAGGTATTCTCGAACTTGTTCTTCGACTGCTGTGCTGTGTGCGCTGCTATCTCAGCGCGATCCGCTGGAGTGGACGTCTAGGTTCACTCGAGTTGGTGAGGTTGCGGTTGAGACGGTGAAATGTCTTCATGTCATCTGCTGCAGTCTCGATGGTTCTCTCCCATATTCGGGATCGGTGGTCGCTCACTGTCTCTGTGGCTCGATCGTTGACGCGGTTGAGTTGTCGCTTTAGCGTGGGGCAGCGGGTTCGCTGCCACAGCTTGCGTAGTTCTCTCTTCCTTGCTAGAAGCTTCCTCATATGGCCAGGTAGGGTGTGGTATCGGTGTGATACCTCCTGTGTATGCGTCGCTGCCTCGTAGGCGTGACGCAGGGTGTCTCTGACGTCTAAGGCGAGGTCTTCTATCTCCTCAGCGTTGGTTGCTGGTTTCATCCTCGTGTTCTCCTCCAGATGTTCCCTGTAGGTTGTCCAGTCGGTGCACCGGCGAGGTGGTCGTCTGGCTGCAGCTAGGGTTGCTTGCAGTGTTAGGAGAACCGGTTGGTGGTCGGACCCCATGTCGTCCGCCAAGACTTCCTGCGAGAGTCTCTGTGTGAGCCCCCTGTGGACGGCTATGTCTAGCACGTCGGGTGTTAGGATTGATCGGAACGGGTAGTGAGTCGGGGTCTCTGGACCGCTGACTGTGTATCCGTTCTTTTCAGCGTCTTGGCAGAGTCGTCTGCCATCCGTAGTGTTGGTGGTCGAGTTCCATGAGGTGTGCTTGCAGTTCAGATCTCCTGCGATGATTGTTGGAGTTGGTGAGTCCAGCAATGATCGGATGTCTGCAGGATCCATTCTTGCTTTGGGAGCTTTGTAGCAGGCGAAGAGGCGTAGGGCTGTCCCTCCAGTGCACACTTCGATGCCCAAGGCGTACATCGTCCCTAGCGATGTAGTCTGGATAGGTGTGTGTACAATTCTCCTCTTGACAAGTACCGCGAGGCCTCTAAAGGGCTGGTTGCTCACATCCGAGCGTTCATCCTTGCGGTATGTGTGGTAGTTTGCAAACTTCAGTCGATCCGAGTCTGTGGCGTGGGTCTCTGATATGAGAGCCACGTCTATGTCCTGCTCTTGCAGGAGGGTTTGAAACAGCAGTTGCTTGTTTCTGAGCCCGTTGGCATTCCAGTGAATAACACGGAGTTTGTTATTCATTGCGGTTGAGCAGGAGGGTGATGCCCTGTAATATTACAGGCACTGGGTCACGGTCTTCTAGCAGGGCGCTAAGTACCCCTTGCAGAATTGTGATGGCGGTCTTGATAACTTCCTTATCTTTGCCAGTGGTTGTTGCTTTCGACCGCGTGTGTGTCGCGGTGGTGGCAGCTGGTTTATGTGCCGGCGCTGGCGCCGGTGCAGGTGTGGGTGCAGGCGCAGGTGCGATTTTTGTGGTCGCACTGGGCTTGCTCTCCGGAGCAGGTTTGTTTGCCTTGCTCTTCTTTTTGGGGCGTCGTTTCTTCTTCCCGGTGCTCGAGTTTCGAGCTGTGGGAGCGTTCGCTGGAGCCATGAGCGAGGTCGCTGGCTCTGGTGCAGGTGCGGGTGCGGGTGCAGGTGGTGAGACTGCGTCCGCAGTCTTCTTTGCTGGCGCGGATAGGGCGATGGTGCCCGCTCTGCGGTGTTTGGCCTCCCTTTTGTAGACCGGGCAGGCCGTGTTGTTGGCCGTGTGTGCGCCTCCGCAGTTGGCACACGTCGGTGGGTCCTCCCTTTTCCGCTCGCAATCCTTTGCGAGGTGTTCACCTCCGCATCGGACGCATGCTGGTGGTCGGTGGCAGCAGTGAGACGAGTGTCTGAACTGCTGGCATCTGTGGCATTGTGCGGGGCCTTTCTTCCCTCGCCATGCATCTATCTTGATGCCGGTCATACAAAGCAACTCCGTTACTTCGTATATCGCCGGCGTCAGTCCAGGGGTTTTCTTCAATTGGGTGAAGTACATGCACCCTGGGCGGCCTTTCCTGGCCTGGATCTGCTTGACCACTTCTGGTTCGAACCCTAGTTCGCGCAGCTCTTCTTCGACCTCTTCGGCCGTGGTGTTGTATGGTAGCCCTCTGATGGCTACTTTCAGGCTCTTTTCAGCCGGTAATGAGTAGGAGAACCATGAGACGTTCTCCTCTCTTTCTAACGTTGTGAGGTACCGCTGTATGATGCGGTACTCCTCCTCGGAGGTTGGCGAGAAACGCACTCCTTTTTGGTATGGGCGTGCGCTCGGGGGTCGTCCGAGTTTTTGCTTGAGCACACGGAAGTGGTGTGCCCAATTCGGGAGACTCTCCACCACGAGTGGTGGGTATCTCGGCTTTTTTGTAGCCGGATTTTTGGCGGTAGGCTTCTCTGCGCTTGCTGTTGTGGTGGCCTTCACTGGCCTGGTGGCGGGCTCCTTTTCTTGGACCAGCGCCTTTGCGCGGAGCGCACTGGCGTAGTCCATGGGTCTTGCCTCTGGACACCTTCTCTTCAGCTCCGTGGCGTCCTCTTCGGACGTCGTGGAGTGGCTCCTCCTGAGCGCGTTGGGTTGCACGTCAATTTCCATGCTGTGCACAGAAAGAGAGCAGGTGGGTTTGGGTTGCGTTACACGCATACTTGCCAGATGGCATAGAGCTGATACGATTTACTGCCCCGTCCACCTTTAGGAGGTGGTCCGGGTGTACCGGGTAGTTGCTCGGGGAGCATTGTGTTTCTAGTGCGTCGGCTAAGCACTCGGCCTTATCCAAGTCGTCTATTGCGGGTGGAAGATTTGGTCGTAACAGTGGAGGCATGGTCGTGGGCGATGAGCCTTTGAGAGATCTCGGCATCGACCAAAACGCAGTGTGTGATGGCGTGATTTCCCCAAGGTGATCGCCGTCCCTATAGTTACGGAATTCCTCGAAACGGGTTTTGACGTCCCTCTGAAGGGCCCGGAGTTTCCTCCGGTTTTCTTTTGAAGGAAAAGCGTCGTGCGCTCGTGTGACTGCATTTTTTCGCGTGATAAGGTCTGAGGTCTTCAGGGAGTTCATAACGCTCGTTAGGGCGCATTTGAATATCCCTGGAGCACTCATCTATCGTGTCGCGTACGTGAGTCGTGAGGTTAATCGCGGCCGCTTTCGCAACATCGACGGAGTCAATACTGTCTGGGATGTTTTTTAAAAATGTCGAGTCTAAGGACTGGATCTGCTGTTGGAATTTCTTCCAGTCAACAATCGTTTTGGTTGGGCGGTGAAGTGGCTCGTCAGGCCCTAATTCTATGACGACTGGACGGTGATCGGAGTCTAACTCTGGTAGTGCCTCGATTGAACGCAACTGTAAGGTCACGCCTTTCAAGATCACCACGTCGAGGACGTCTGGCCTATCTTTGTGGTTTTCTGAACGTGGGAATCTAGTGGGTGTCGTTGGTGCAATGACTGTGAAGTTACACGATATGGGCTGCGCGAATTTGTTTTCAGGAACGTCTCCTGCACTAGCATGACGTCGACAGGGTGGTTCCGTAGGAATTCTCGAACTAGATCGATCTGTTGGATAAGCCCGTTTGCGTTAAACGTGACTAGCACTAGCGAGCGTGGTTTTACTCTGCTAACGGCGGCCATTAGGGTAACATAGAGCGTTTACCTGTGAGAACAGGTGTGAGTACCTCACGAAAAGGGCCGCGATGTTCCTTGGATCGGCTGCGCATTCGTCCAAGAAGCATTGGATGCCGTCCAGGTCTAACTGATCGCATAGTGCGAAGAAATCGCGGATGTTTTCCGCGTCTTTGGCCACCATAGTACGTGGCCTTGTTGGCTGTCTATTGGCGTTTACTGATGTGGTGCGCGGCGCTAAGTGCGGTGGTGGTGCTGCTGCGGTCTTTCGGACCATAGGCAGCGGTTTTTCCCAGGCGCCTTTGTTGGTGGCCTGAGGGGCTCGCGTCGGTGCCTGAGGGGCTCGCGTCGGTGCCTGCGGGGCTCGCGTCGGTGCCTGAGGGGCTCGCGCCGGTTTTGAGGCGCGCCTGCCCTTTGGGTCGCGTTTTAGCGGGGCCCTGGGACATCCGCGGTAATTCGCGGGGTGGCCCTGGTTCTCGCACAGAACGCAACTTGGTGGGTTTTTGGATCGGGCTGCTTCCGCTCGCAGTCCTCCGTTAGGTGCCCGCCTAGGCATTTGACGCACCTAGGGTTGCCATAGCAATGGCGGGCTGAATGTCCGTAGGACTGGCATCGGTGGCACTGGCCGGGTGTGCCTCGGCTGCGGGAAGCTTCCAACTTGAAGTCGGAGAGGTCGCAGATGGTGTCGAACGAGAATATCTTCTTTCCCTCGGGGGAAAGGGGCAGTACGACCAGAACGAGATCGAATCGCTCTTTCGTACGCTGGTTGTACATTCGGTGTACGTTAATCACCGGGAGATTTTCTTTCTCCAGGCTGGCCTTAATCAAAGCCTCAGGTATTTCCTTCGGCAGGCCCCTAATGACTACGCGCAAGTGACGTTCGTCTTCTAGCGCGTATGTGAAAAATGGAGTTTTTTCACTCCGTAATAATTTGGTTAATGCCCGGTGGGTCGCAGAGTCCTGCACCTGGACTCTGATCCCTTGTAGGACATTTTTGGCCTTCGTGTAGTGGATCCGGCGTTCCACTAGGATACCTGAGATCCTAGGCCATTGTCCTTTGTCCTGAATGACTACCGGAGGTGGTATTTTTTGCGACCTTTCGGCCTCGCTGGCCTTCGGGGTCGCTGAAGGCGACTTCGGTGTCGCGGGGCGTGCGGATGATGCCATGGGCGTCGCGGGGCGCGAGGACGGTGAAGCCGGCGGCGGCGGGCGCTTCGAGCGCGGGCTCGACTTTCCGGGCCGTTTTTTGGGGGGAGGCGGGGCTTGAGGAGCTTTCGCCTTCCTTTTGGCGGATTTGGAGAGTACGGGCTCGAACCCGTCGCTCTCCGCGTCCGAGAATCCTACATCGGAGCCGACGGACTCCGAGTCTCGCGACCTCCCGCCATCGCTGTCTGATTCGACTTCCATTGTCGAACCGACAGGTGACGTTAGGTAGGGCGACCGAGTTCCGTTGACTCCGACGGAGGGCCCTACGGTGTCCTCGATGTTGAGGGCTATGCTATTCAGCGCGTCGACCGCGTCCGGAAGGTGCTGGTAGAGCAGCTTTAGGAGCTGCTCTTTGCTGAGCATGCTCACTGGGTCCATGGTGGCCCCTGGGTGCCTGATGGCCCGTAAATGACGAATCGTTTGCCTCCCTGCCGTGAGGCAGGGAGGTGAGTGCCTACGGTGTGATCCCTATATGGAATCTGCCCGTCGGTGGCAGAAATGTGTGCCTAGTCCTATGGTGTGTACCTATTTCAAGTGTACTTACTGACGGTCGGTGGCGGCTTGCTACACTAACACGGAACTCGCGGTTTCGCGCACAACACTTATTCCGGTTTTGCACAACACTGATCACTTAGTTATTGTTTTGTCACTGGCAGGGTGACCCTTAACAACCCAAGGGTCGGTCGGTCGGTGGCTCAGGTAAGCGAGCAGGTATGTCGGCAGGTAGTCGTACCCGACTACAGCTTCGGCGGTTGGTGATAGAGTAGTATCGGTGGATCTTGATAGCGACATCCGCACGGGACGAATGTCAGAACAAGAGTGAACGGTCGCGTTACTCCGTCCCCTTTTTATACTCGGAACGTAGTCGCGTCTATCGGTGCGGTGGTATCGAGAGAGACTCTGACTCTGTTTGATTGTATTGAAATTGTAAATTGTTAAATTTCTGTTTCTTATTAGTGTATACAGTATAGTATTAAGATTACGACGATGAATGATGTCGAGTTTCGGGAGAGTCGGGCAGTCGGGCGGGGCGGGTCGGGGGGTTTCGAAATGCGAATGCGAATAGAAAAATGAAGTAAAAATTGTATATATTTATTTTATTTATTTTTTTGAACAAAGAAAGAAAGAGATAAAGAAAGGAAGAGTCGAATTAGAAACAACATAAAAACGAAATAAAAAATAATATTAATAAAGTGAAATTAGTCGGGCGCGCGGGTGGTGTGTCCTTTTCGTGTTTCGCGTGCGAGCGATATATTTTGATAAAGATAAAATATAATAATAATAAACATGTACGTACGTATGTTTGTTTGTTTGTTGAATTTAATTGAAGACATTCGAGTGTGCTACTCCATCTCTATGATTGTAAATATTATAGATAGATAATGAGGTATGTGGATATTATCATATTATTATTATTATTATATATATTTTTTTTCTTTTCTTTTTCTTTTTTTGAGCATACGTCAAATGTGCTTCAGAGTGGATTTAAGAAACCCGGAATCTGGCCTTATAATCCTATTGTTTTTGGAGAAGAAGATTATGCTCCTTCAACCATGACCGACATTCCTTTCAATGAAGCATCATCTTCTCATGCTCAGGTTTTTTCGAGTGACACACCAGCTGCTCTTACTATAATGATTCTTTATCAATTCCGCATTAAGACCCATTGAATAATATAACAGATTCCTCTGTAGCTCAAGAACCTGAGATGTCTACTACACCTTTACTTGATCTCGCTTTGCCAGGACCGGCTGAAACATCCCAAAAAACAACACCACCAGCAACTGCAGCTCACCTTATACCATTGGAAATCAGACCTATCCCCACCATGGCTCTTCCCAAAACCAATCGAAAACATAGGAGGCAAAAGTCAGAGACACTAACGTCTACTCCTATCAAATCTGAACAAAATGCTAAGTACGAGAAAACAAATACTAAGAAAACAAAGATATCAGAATTAGCAGGCCCCAGTAGAACTAAAAACAGAAATCAACTTTAAAACCTAAAAATAGGAATGCTAAATCTGAATATTTCTGTTTGGTGTGCACTGAAAAGTATAGTGAACCACCCACCGAGGATTGGATTGAGTGCAACTAGTGCAAAAAATGGGCACATGAAGAATGCACATCATATGCAGGAGTGGGCAGCTACTTTTGTGATGAATGCCAAGAGTAACCCACAAAATTTTGTGACTAAAGCGCGGTCGCCGAGCAGGAAGAATTTCGTACATTGACCTGGTTCTACCTGTCTCCCTCTCTCACGCGTGAATAAGTTGCATCCCGCTCACACGGTAGCGTCGACCGCGGGCATCAGGAGTTACAAACCTTTTGTGTGCTTACGTAAGGTTTATATTTGTATGCTAGCATTTTTTTGACCTTGAGTCAAGCAAGCCTATAACGCCCACTCGACGCTTTATCGCTTGTTCAAAAATCAAAATTTAACGGACGACATTCCATAACGGGATGCGCTAGTGATCGGTCAATTTGTTCGTAGTGAAATAGTTTCTGCAGACGTTTGTGTTTTGTTTTGTTTTCTTGTTAAATTACTGTTAAGTTATCGTTATTTAGTATTCTTGTTAGTCGGTTCTACGTGGTTAAGTTTTGTTGAAAATGGAACCGGGGCCGTCTTCCTCGCGTCCATTCAAAGACTTTGTTTCTCCGCGGAAGAAGCGAAAAATGTCGCACTTTAGTGAAAGTGAGAAGTTGATGATTATCAACGTCTTTAAATACGTAAAAGAATCTTGGCCTGCCGATAAATATCCTTCAAAACAGGAGTTCGTGCATTAGAAAAATTGTGCATAGCTTTTATTTAAAAGGAGAGTTACCTACAGCAAAAAAGGTATTACAGGTAGTAAATGCCGATGAATCCCTACCAAGCATGGGCCTGACATCGCTGAAAAAAGTTCTAAAACATTTGAAATTTAAATATGTCAAACGAAGGAGAAATAATGCGTTAATCGATAGAGATGACATAGCATTGTGGCGTATAAAATATTTGAAAAACATGAAAACTTTTCGAGAGCAAGGACGACCAATATATTACTTGGATGAAACTTGGGTGAATGCAGGTAAGACTATATATTTGATTTACATTTAACCCGCGATTTCATTAGTTTAAAAACTATTCTACATATTTCTTATTTTTTTTAAATTGTATTTATTTTTTATTTTTTGTATTCAATTTAAACATATAATAAAACAAAAAATATATTTTCAGGGCACACTGTCGGCAAAGTGTGGGAAGACACTACAGTGAAGTCACGCAAACAAGCCTTTTTAGAGGGTCTGTCGACGGGCGCTAAGAATCCTACGTCTAATGGCAACCGCTTAATTATTCTGCATATTGGAGGCGAAGAAGGATTCGTGCCGGAATCAGAATTGGTTTTTGAATGCAAAGGTTAGCAATAGGCTTTGCCTACACCTTTATGTAAACGTGTATTATTTTATGCTTTAATGTAGGTTATTATTTGTGGAAATAAACACATTTGCATTTGTATTTAATTTTTAGGTACAGGCGATTATCACGAATCAATGAACGCCGCCAAATTCGAAAATTGGTTCAAAGAAATGTTGCCAAGACTTGAGCCGAACGCGCTGGTTGTGATGGATAATGCGAGCTACCACTCAAGGCGAAAGGAGAAAACCCCCGTCACAAGTTGGAATAAAACAAATATTCAAAAATGGCTCACATCTAAGAAGATTACTTATGAACCAAAAGAAACCAAAGTTCAGTTATTGGAAAAGGTGAAAGGTGTAAAAACAGAGTACCAATCGTACGTTATAGATGAAATGGCGAAAGAAGTTGGTGTGGAGGTATTAAGATTACCTCCATACCACTGTGAGTTGAACCCTATTGAATTGGTGTGGGCAGACGTGAAGGGCTACGTGGCAAGAAATAATACCACATTTAAGATGGTAGACGTAAAAAAACTGCTCCAAGAGGCGTTGAAAAACATTACACCGGAAAAATGGAAAAACTGTATAAGCCACGTAAAAAAGGAGGAAATAAAATTAGGTGGTTTAGACAATAATATCGACAAAACTATTGATTCTTTTATCATCAATGTAACAGGTGAAACGTCGTCTGAGGAAAGCAGCAGTTCTGATACCACGGAATCTGATTCTGATTAATAAATAATAAATATTTATTTTTAAAATGATTTTATTTATTAACATCAAATCTAAAATACCTAATTATATTACCTATTACCAAAAACTGTCATAGAATAGAATACCTATTTCAAATAAAAATATTTATTTGCCACTTTTCCGTTATTCAAGGTAGGTAAATATAAAAATCCTATATTTTTAACTAGTACACGACAAAAAATGTTTGTGACCACTGTCAGTAGGTAAATAGGTCAATGTACGAAATTCTTCCTGCTCGGCGACCGTGCTATATCCTTTTTGCCCTAATGGCATATCCATTATACCCGACCCCTACGGACAAAACGGATATTTGACATATCTTGTGTTGACTTATTATTATTGTTGGAATTATTGAAGTTTTTGATTGTTTTGTTTTTGTTTCCAAGATTATGATAGTTAGTACTAATTAAAATTAAAAAGAGGTATGTTGATTATATCTTTGTATTTTATTTTTACACTTTCCCTTAACATATTCGTTTTGCCCGGGCTTCCCCTACGTATTGCCAGAACATTGGTATTTCAGGAATCGCATGAACAAAGACTGCAACGAGCAAAACAATATGAATTGCAACAAGATATAACCGCGAACGATCCATTCTACCCTCATAAGCCAAATAGCGGTAACTCAAAAAAAGGCCTATGTCTGATTTTTGTTGCATCTGATAGCTTAACAAATTCCCTACCTGTTACATAAAGCTAAATAGCCCTATCTCATCTAGAAACCACCTTAAACCTACTAAGAAAATATTACATATCTCAAATTTATACGATATTACTAAGCGGTTTAGAGGTAAATCATTATTTTTAATCACAATGTATATTTAACAACCGTATATTTACTTACGGTGAAATCCCTTAGAAAGTTCTTATAAATTAATTGGCAAAATTTTAAGGAGATTAGCGGTATATGTAGAGTGCTAAGCGACGCGGCAGATACTGCTCTAGCGCTTAGTAAAATTAGGCGAAAATTGATCGCACAAAATGTGAGATGCCGCTCCAATTGCAGTTTATTTTACAAAAGTAAACGCTATCATATAAGCATTAAGCCACATTCCGATTCTGGCATCGGGCTCGCTCGCAGGTCAGCAATCCGATTTTCGATTTCTCTCTCTCTAATACGCAATTAGGCCACGCCCCCGTCGAAAAGTTGCCCAAGCGTCCCGCTAGAGGGAAGCGTGGGAACTTTTTAACGGTTTCTATCGTTGCAGTTTTGTTCGCGCGAAGTGTTCGTGATAGGCATATTCAGCGTAGGTGTGCAGCTCTGTTCCGGCGGATTCGTTCGCCATTGTGTGTGCTTCGTTTAGTGTCTGTGCTAAGTGAATTGGGATTGTATCGTTCGGGTGAGTACCAGTGACTTACACATCCTATATTTGCTAGGACTAGGCACACATCTCTGTTATTCACAGTAACAGAGTCACATAAATAACCATATAGGGATACATCAATAATACACAACTCCCTGCCTTTCAGGCAGGGAGGTATTGACCCCCTGGTGACCGCCATGGCCACCAATTTCCCTCACGCGATGGAGGGCCTCATCAAATTCCTGGAGGCCAACCATCCAGACATCCTAGCGAATTTCGCTAAGTTTAATACTCCGGTGGTCCACATGGACCAACCGGCCTCCCCGGACCTCAGACCCGACTCGCCCCTATCTTACCTCTCCTCGCAAGAGATGGAGGTAAGCTCCTCCGACTCGGACGGTTTCGAAACCGTCCAGAATCGGAAAAAATCAACGAAGAGGAAGAAAGCCTCCCGCAAGGCATCTCCTCCACCTAAAAGGGTACTACAGGAGAGGAACAAATCCCGCTCCCCCCTGCGCCCTGTCCTCCCTACCCCGCCTAAAAAACCCGCCTCAGATGCTCAGGCACAAGCTAGGCAGCCAGCTCAACAGCAGGCTAGCCAAACAGCTGACCCTGCAGCCAAGGCCGAACGCCGTCTCAAGGCCGCTCCCCCTGTCTTCGTACAGGATAAGGCGGCGTGGGAACACATCTCAAAAGACATCTCTGAAAAGAGAATCCATTATACCCACGCCAAAAATACCTCACAAGGTATCAAGGTGCAGGTCCCCACTTCGGACGACCACAGACGCCTGACGTCGTACTTGAGAGCCAAGTTAATCGGCTTCCATTCATACGCTCTGGAGGAAGAGCGCCAACTACGCGTAGTAATACGCGGCCTCCCTCGCGAACTCGGCACCGAGTTCATCCAGGAGGAGCTGAAGGCCCAAGACGTTCCGGTCCGAGAGGTACACAGGATGTACCATCCGACCACGAAGAGGGCCTTCGACCTCGTCCTGGTTATTCTTGACCTCTCTCCAGAGGCCAAGAAAATCTTCAACATCAGATCCGTGGGTCACCTCTCCGGAATAACCGTAGAGGTCCCCCACAACAGAGGTGCTCCGGGACAGTGTCATCGCTGTCAATTGTACGGACACTCGGCCCGCAACTGTTTCGCCCGGCCCAGGTGCGTCAAGTGCCTCGGCGACCACGGCACCAAGGATTGCCCCCGCAAGAAGCGCAACCCGGACATACCACCTGAGTGTGTCCTCTGTCAGACCCAAGGCCACCCGGCCAACTACCGAGGCTGCTCCAGAGCTCCTCGGCGCAGGCTAAACAAGGGCAAGCCTCAAGCCAGGCGAGCCCCCGCACAACCCGCACAAGCGGCAAAGGCCCCGCCTACACCCGCACCCCAAACCCCCCAGGTCTCTGCCTGGGATAAGCCCCTGCCTATGGTACAGAAATCTGCACCAAAACAGGCACCGACCCCCAAGCCCTCACAGGGCCCCAAGGCCCCTAAGGCCCCAATGGCCCCCGCAGGCCCAGCCGCACACAGCGGAAGCATCGCAGACGACTTAAAACTCGTCTGCGACTTCGTTGGGACCTTCAATCCCAACGAACTTAGGGCCCTCGCAGGCAAACTGCGAGCGGCAAACAACAACCCGCAGGCGAGACTGCAAGCGACAGTCGAACACGCCGGACTCATAGACGCCATATGGCGCTACACAATTCCCTCCCAACTGCCTTATTAATGGCAGCAACAGTAGGTAGAATCAAACCCCGCTCGATCAGTATTGCTACGTTTAACGCAAACGGGCTTAAAAAACAAATGCAACTAATACGCGATTTCGTAACCGAGCATCAAACCGACTTCCTTTTAATACAAGAATCCTTTTTAAAACCGAGCATACGCGATCCGAAAATCGCTAATTATAATATCGTACGCAATGATAGGGTCACTGCCCGCGGGGGCACACTAATTTACTATAGGAGGTCGCTTCATTGCACCCCTATGGACCCGCCGCCGCTTAGAAACATCGAAGCGTCTGTGTGTCAGGTGTCAATGACCGGTCATCGACCGGTCATTATCGCCTCGGTATATCTATCCCCGACTAAAAGCTTACTAGAAAGCGATATTAGCTCGCTTCTCTCCATGGGTAGCTCGGTCATTCTGGCCGGCGCCCTAAATTCTAAACACCCTAGGTGGAACTCGAGAGTGACTAACAGCAACGGTAGCACACTAGACGGTCTATCCGTTCTCTCGAGATTTAATTTTGATATAATAGCCCCTACAACTCCGACTAGATTTCCCTTTCACAATAGCAACGATCGCGATAGAGCCGATGTGCTAGACATTGCTATTTTTAATGATGTGGCGCTTCGATTGCGTTCCATACAAACTTTACCCGAGTTAGACTCGGACCATAGACCAGTTTTAATACAGCTAGGACCCGATCCCGCGCTTAATTTACAAACTAAAACGATCATCGATTGGAAAAAGCTCGAAGAGCAATTCCAATCGCTAGAATCGCCCGCTTTAGACTCAATACCCGACGACATAGACACGGTAGAAGTTGCTAAGTCGGCGACGGCTAGCGTCACTCAGTACATCCGCGACGCGATCGACAATAGTACTAGGGAGATTCCAGTGCAACCAGACGGACGCTGGGAACTCCCTAGACACCTAAGAGACCTAATCTCACGCCGGAACGCGGCCAACAGAGCCCACGACTCTTGTCCTTCTCACGCGAACAAAAGACGACTCTGGGAACTGCAAAGAAAGGTTAGAACCCGAATTGCAGTTTACGGAGGCACGCGATGGGACAGATATCTAAGTGAACTGTCACCGTCTCACTTAGCATACTGGTCCCTTTCGAGAAAATTTAAATCCGACACGGTTTCGAACCTACCACCCTTGATCCGAACCGACAACACAGTTGCTATTGACGATGTTGATAAGGCCGAGTGCTTAGCGAGCAATATCGAGAGCCAATGCTCCCCTAGTTTACTCCCCTGCGACCCCGAGCACCTTGCAAAAGTTGACTCAACCGTCGCTCAACTCTTAGACCGACCCCTCGGTGATGAACCACTCCCCCCGACCACGCTAGATGAGGTCAAAAAGATAGTGCACGATCTACATGCGAAAAAGTCACCCGGACCGGACCGCATATCTAATAAAGTAATAAAATACTTACCCGCTCAGATCCTTTGCTTACTAGTAGCAATTTTCAACGCCCTCATGGCAGGCTGCTCCTTTCCAGATCAATGGAAAGAGGCCACTGTTATAGGAATCCACAAACCCGGCAAGCCGAGGAATCTCCCCTCGAGCTACCGCCCCATAAGCCTCATCAATTCACTGGGCAAAATATATGAAAGACTTATATTGGCCCGTCTCAAAACATTTATAGAGGTCAATAACCTCCATCTCAACGAGCAATTCGGCTTTCGAGCCAGACACTCGAGTACACATGCCGTGCACCGCATAACGGAGCACATACTAGCAGGCCTCACACGCCGTGCGAACCACAGACACACAGGCGCCCTCTTCCTCGATGTAGCGAAAGCCTTCGACAAGGTCTGGCATAACGGACTTATTTATAAGTTACATATGCTAGGCTTACCCGATAGAATAGTACGTCTCATACACGACTATCTCTCAAATCGCACATTTCGCTTCCGAGTGGAAGGCACTCTATCCACCACCCGCCCCATCCGAGCCGGAGTCCCTCAGGGCTCAGTGCTCTCGCCCACACTGTACTCACTGTACACTTCGGACATCCCGAAATACAGGAATACAGAGTTATCACTGTTCGCGGACGATACTGCATTGTATACGACCGCCATGTCAACTAAAGTCATTACATCCCGCCTACAGTCGGCGATCAACGCTCTAAGCGATTGGTTCCGGAAGTGGCGGATCGAAATCAATCCCGAAAAAAGTACCGCGGTGTTCTTCCACCGCGGTATAAATAATAATCCTATAACAGACCGAGCCCGTCCGGGGTCAATAACCCTCAACGACAGGCCCATCCCTTGGCGCAAAGAAGTAAAATACCTAGGCGTCACATTAGATCGGAAGCTATTTTTCAGACCTCATATCGTCCAAGCAAGGAACAAAGCACTCTTTGTTCTAAACAGATTATACCCGATGCTAGGAAAGCGCAGTAAACTGTCCCTTAGAAATAAGGTGACATTATACAAAGCTTGCATCCGTCCCATACTCACATACGCTAGTGTCACATTCGCTCACGCTAGCGAACAATACATACATATGTTACAGAAAGTACAAAACCGATGCCTACGTACGTTGACCGGGTGTCCGTACTACGTACGTAACATCGACCTCCACAGAGACTTAAGACTCGACTCCATCGCGAAAGTGATGAAAGAAATATCGATTAGATATTTCGATAAAGCGTCGAGTCACTCTAACCCGACTATACTTAATACCAGTAAGTATAGCCCTCAGTGGCACTCTAGTCCGACACATAGACGTCCTAAGGACGTTCTAAGTGCCCCCGCCGATGCAATCACATCGGCGAATGCTACCCCGGTAGGAAACACAACTAACACACACCGACCCCGCCGGCGGGGTCGAGGTCCCTCGTTCATTATAAACCGTCCGCGCCTAGGCGCACGACGGGTCTCAGAGCACACATTGTCCTCCCTCCAGACGTCGACGGCGTCCTAAGCCGAGGTCCGGCCTCACAGGAGGCGCCCTTAGGACGCGCGTACTCTGAGCCCTTCAGTGGGCTCTCAACATCCGGCTGAGTCTTCTGCGACTCGCCCACCCGCCCGGTGACGCTGTAGAGGCCACTCTGGCCAACAGCTACTGTCCATTCGAAAAAAAAAAAAAAATAAGCATTAAGGGCGATAGTCAAGTGCAAACTATCTATCAATTGAATGTTTACCAACAAATACTTGTCAGTTCTTGTTTGTTTTGTTCGAAGTAAACAGGTTGTGCGGGTGGTGAAATCTTTAATAATTAGAAATTGGTGATAATGTCAAGTGTTCGGTGTTATGAGTATGATAATAGGTGTTCAGGTAAGCTACCACAAAGTTATTTGAAGTTATTGTTTCTTAATTAGAGATAAATCAGAATTTCAATCTATTTTTATACCTACTTATGGTTTTTAGGGATCCGTACCTAAAGGGTAAAAACGGGACCCTATTAGTAAAAGGACTTTGCTGTCCGTCTGTCTGTCATCGGGCTGTATCTCATGAACCGTGATAGCCAGACAGTTAAAATTTTTCGCAGATGATGTATTTCTGCTGCCCCTATAACAACAAATACTAAAAATAAAATAAATATTTAATGGGAGCCCCATACAACAAACGTGATTTTTTTGCTTAATATTGCTCGAGATGGTAAGGAAAGGAACCCTTCGTGCACGAGTCTGACTCGCACTTGGCCGGATTTTTTAACCTTTAATTGATTATTTGTTTCACTTCAAACCTAGAATCCTTTCGGACCTACTACTTAATTCAAGAAACTTATAATTTCGACATGTTCGTCTGTCCGTCTAACTCTGTCAGTCCTTCCGTCCGTGAATAAACTCTTAAAATATTGGTACTGAAGAGTTTTAATTTGGCATCGGTGTCCAAATTAATCACGCCGACAAATGATTTTTTTTTTTCTTACAGATACTTATTAGCAATGTCACAAAGAAACACAAGGATGATAATGATACTAGCACAAAAAAATAAAGATTTAAGGAACAAATTCAAGGTATCCAAAAAATTACACAGCGACATTCAAAATGTCGATCCAGAGTTTTTTCCTAATAGTGATTCTTCAGATGAAGATTCTTCATATTCAAAATAAGAAACACAAAATGTTTTACAATCAGTGGCTGAAAATATCGAAGCAAATTATTCCTGTGAAGAACATAATAACAACATCATTTTATTAGACCCATCTACTTCAACAGTTTTATCAGTCTATGAAAATGAAGTGGATATGTTACCAGGCCCATCTAAACCGAGAGCAATATTAATCAAAAATGACATTATGCCAGAACAATCAATATTAACCAGGGATTATATGAACCAAGATGAAAATGTGCAACCTACAACAGCTCTGAATATGATTAATGACCATGTAGATAGCAACTCCATTAAATCATTGGTTAATTTAACATCGGTTACTTTACCACTGTCTGCTTTTAATGCTTTTCTGATATCCCAGACCCAAAATCTATACTGGAAAATAATCAAGAGGACAATCCTCATCTTGATTTTAATAAAATAGTTGCATCCACAGAACAAAACACAAAAGAACCGAATTCTAATGATGATAACAATTCAATAAATATAAGTGAAGAAACAAGTAACGTTGTACAAGATGCAATTGAAAACGAAGATATAGAAACTGCCAATAGTTCTGAAACAAACGAAAATATAAAAACCGAAACAGAAGATGATACGCCTAGAGAAAATTACACAAAAGCAGGAACCACAAGAAAAAGGAAACTATGACGTACTACTCAAAACCAGAAAAGAAATAAAAGTAAAAAAATTAAAAGAGAAACATGCTGTTAAACCACCTTGCAACACCAAATGCAAAAAATCCTGTTCTCTAAATATATCAGAGGGGCAACGAAAAAATATAAATGAACACTTTTGGACCTCGAGTAACAAAGACAGAAAAAAAATTATGTTGCATCAGACTTCCAAAAAAGCTGTAAAGCAGAGAACAGTCACTGAGCCTTTGGCAACTTATTATCGTAGGCAAAATACCTTCGTATATTCTATAAAAGATGAAGATGGTATGTCACACAGAGTATGTAAGCATTTCTTTTTAACTACTTTGGGTTTTAAAGCATCTAATGATAAGCCCTTAGAAAATGCAATAGTAGATCTATGCAACTCAGTAGTTGCTCTAGGAGATAAAAGATGTCGAATTGTTCCACATAATAAAATAGACGACAGCCCTATTAAAGAACATATTCTGAGTTTCGAGCCCAGCATTTCACATTATAGACGCGAACATGCCCCCAAATGGTTGTATTTGCCTAGTGACATGTCAATAACACATTTATATAAATATTATAAGGAAAAGAATCCTTCTACTATTACGATAAGTATCGGAATGTGGTCCGTGATTTAAACATTTCATTTAAGATTTCTTTTGGGAAATTGGGGCATGAAGAATGTGAGATTTGCGAAGGATTTCTTTTGCATGCATGCACACTTTTATGAATGGCAAGATTATACAACCCAATACAAACTGACTCGCCTTAATCCTCGCCCTTATATCAGCGATATAGTGCAAGTGGAAGCCAAGAGAGGCAGTTTTGACTTCATTTACAAGATTTCCTTTGATGGTGAGCCTATAACTGTTAGTATTATAGGAAATAAGATTTTGAAAACAAATATTTTTCCACCTCCAAAGAAGAAAACCATACTTAACGGAATTCCGCAAGTCAAGAAGAACGATATCTTAAATCCCTTCAAAATATAATACCAGGCAACAGACTGTCTTTCTGGGGGGAGCTACCTACTTCAGAGTGATTTATTACATTTGTAGGGGTACTGGTCCCTAGCTTACTTGTTGTTACTATTCGTAGATATTTCTTGAACAAAAGAACACTTGCTTGCTGGTCGGATCGGAATGATTTTATTTCGAAAATGTGTCGATATAATATATACAAAAACTAAAATATAATATTATCCAATAAAATAATTACAGTGCATATTTACAAATTATTTCGTCCAAAGAAACCGCTTACTTTTCTACCAATAGAAAGTTACAAAATTTACAATGAAAAATATTATGATTCAGCCAATTAAAAGTTATACATTACAATTGAAAATATTTTGGAAATTAAACTACGAATTGAATGTTCGATTTTTCGACCAATGGCGAAGCTGCAATTTCGTATGTTAATTTCGTGTGTTGACACGAAAATCCGATAGAGCGCGCTGGGTAAGCGCCGTATGCGCTTGCCGATTCTCGCGTAGTATAAATAGTTCCAGAATTTGGTTTTTATTTCCGAATCGATCGTCAAAGCTTTACAGATTAAAAAATCTCCCGGTGGGGACCAGATAACCAACAAAGCGGTCAAGCTTTTCCCGCAACAACTCATCGGACTGCAAGTGCTAATATTCAATGCCCTTCTGGCAGGTTGCTCCTTTCCCGACCAATGGAAAGAACCATAGTTATAGGAATCCCAAAACCAGGGAAACCTAGGAATCAGCCTACGAACTATCGTCCCATCAACTTACTGAGCACTCTCGGCAAAATATACGAGAATCATACTAGCTAGAATTAAGGCCATCATACAGGCCAAACAAATCACAATAAACGAGCAATTCGGCTTTAGAGCCGGACACTCGTGTGTCAATCAGGTCCACCGCTTAACGGAAGACATAGGACTCAGCTTATTTTGTAAGCTGTAATCCTTGTGTTCAGTATACACTTAGCTTATAATATTGTTTGAATCAGTTGACAAGCAAATAAGCAAATAATTTAACACATACATATTTATTAAAAGAAAATAAGAAATAATTAAAAACATTATATGTGACTCACATTGTATACATTTAGTAACGGATATAACATAATATAAAAGATCACATAAAATTCCCTAACTTTGTCCAAATTAATTGCTATTACCTTAACTGATAATGTATAATTAATCACATTTTATTATATCACATAATTTTAAAGTAATCATATATTAAAATAATAATATTATATTATCTTTTTAATTATTTAAATACATATTTGAATAAATTTACAGTTAAACATAATGGAGTATACTATTATGACCCGGAAAACATCAATAAAAGATATGGAAGCCAAATTCCAATTGACCTTTAAGGAATTACAATCCTCCAAAGAGTTAAACAGACAACTTCTTCGAGAGCGTGAGGACAGTGAAGAAGAGATTAAAAAAATTGTGAAAAAAACACTGAACTCAAAAGTGAGCTAGCTAAGTTGAATGAACATTGTTTAGATGTTGTTAGCCAGCGGGACAATCTTCTTGAGATTGTGACCTCATTTAAAGAGTGTAGCAATGAACGTGAAAGAGCTTTGAGTCGCATTTCAGAACTGGAAGTAAGTCTTATTAATGCCCGAAAATTAGAAATAGAACTAGAACAAATTAAAACAATCCAGAAATGTGATGCGACTGAAAGGTTGTATCATGAGTTAGTTACACATGCCTCTGACTCCAATACCACCTTGCAGGATCTGAAGCTAATCATACCTATATGAATTCACATGACAAGATAAAAAAATACATAAAATTAAATAAATTCATTAAAAAAACAAAAAAAATAATTAGTAATACTTATAAATATCAATATGTATACAAAATGAGAAAAGAACGGTCACATTTGATTAATAAAGTAAAATCATGGTAATAATAAGTTGCAAAATAATAAATTGATATATGACAATAACATTGAACATCTGCAACTAGAAATTTCTAGCCTCCAGAGATCGTTAGAATTTGTGAATAAAAAATATGACTTGGCTCAAAAACAGATAGAGGAACATATACATGCAGCCAACAATCTTCTTGAGCTATGCACCTCGAACTTGGAAAAATTTGAATCCTTATCAAAGGAATCCATGTGTAACTGTTTGCATACTCAAGAAAATGAGTTGGCCTCTGCTAATACTAATATTAACACAGTGTCCCAACCTCTCAAGTTGAGTCAATGTTCACCAGGGTTCCACAACCACAATAAACTGGGGTTAGAAATAAATATAAATAAAAATGTTAAAAATGTTATAGTAGTATCTGACAAGTTAGGTCAGGACTTTGGCTCAATACTAAAAAGTGAGATAAAAAATGTAGTCAATACATGCTCACCCGGGGCAACCTATCAGTACCAAATAAATAAGATAAGTTCTATGCATCTGGATTCCAATAATATAGTTGTATTAATGCATGGATACAGCTTGTCTCTGAATAAAAATAATCTAATTAAGGATATAAAATTATTATGTGAAATTCAAAATCAAAAGAAATGCAAATTTATAATTAGTACATTTCCACATTCACATACCTTGACAGATGCACAGAATTTACATATTTATGACTTAAATGTATGTTTATACAATTTGACCCGACATTGTAGCAATGATTTTATGTTATTTGACATTAATAAATTCATATATAGATTTAAGTTGACAGGAGGTACTATGTACCTACCAATAAAATCCAGAAGACAAATTCGTAACCTAATTGCTTACAATATTAATAATTATTTTATGCCTAATGTTACCAAGGATCATATGCATAATAAAAATAACAATTTAATTTATATTAACACTGATAAAAGTAATTTAAATTGAATTTTAGGACAATAGAGGTAGTCTCTGGCTCAAGTATTATTAATACTAATATTAATTTACCTAATAGTAATTTAACTTTGGATAAATTCCTAAATTTTAAAATTAGAAATAATCAAAACAATAATAATAGTAAACTTGTAAACCTGGTGCACCAAAACATTCAAGGAATGACAGGAAAAGATTTAGAAATTGAGTTATTCATAAACAGTAATGCCATTGATATTTTATGTATAACAGAACATTGGCTTGTAAATTATCAGTTTATGTTTAATTTCAGTGGTCACCAGATGGCTAGTATGTTCAGTAGAAAAAAGCTATACGTGGTGGCTCATTAATACTTATTAACAAAAATCTAAAATTTAAAGAACGTAAGGATGTTGTGAGCCTTTCTATTGAGCAGACTATTGAAATAGCCTGTGCAGAGCTTGAGCATGTCATTGTTGTATGCGTATACAGACCTCCTAGCGGGTTATATGAAGCATTTGAGAAAATATTGGAAAGTGCATTATTGAAATTATCTGGATCAAGTAAATATATTTTTATTTGTGGTGACTTCAACATAAATTTATTAGAAAACTATAGCACAAGTATTAGATTCAGATCATTATTATATTCATATAACCTCATTAACTTATTCTTAGAGCCAACTAGAATCACCAAATCCACTGCAACATGTATTGACAACATATTTACCAACTGTGTACCTAATCATAAATGTATTATAAATATGTTAAAAAATTAGTTTATTTTTTTTTGTATGAAATACCAAAAATCTGCATAAATTCTCAATCTACAAGCGGAGAAATATGCAAATAACTGTTTTTATGAAATAATCGATTTACGAATAATTAAATAAAAAAATCGATTATTTAATTACAGAATAAAAACTTCACACCTTAGTATTAAACTTGTAGTAATTTAAACTACACCATATATGTCTACAATTCAATAAAAATAACTTTTAATAACGTGTATTAATATAATAATACTATTATTATTTAAAAACATCCTTTTCGATTATTGATTCCGTATCGATCAAAATCATTTAGTATATAGTCTATGGCAACATGACATTGACACTTAACAATTATACTAGTTGCATTGTTATCTGAGTCTCACTTGTTTCGTGTTTTTCGATGCGTTTCGAGTGCTTTCGCGATCATTTTTTGTTTTTAACGACCACTGCTTTGTTTTTTACGGACTCCGAACCCGCCTACGTTTTACGACCCTTGCTTTCACATTGGACACCGATGATCACCTACACGTTTGACTTGGAATAGTTAATTTGGATTATTTCGCTGCTTGTGGATTGGATATTATTATAATAATTTAGTATATCATTGTACTTTATAATGAGATATTTTAAGATATCATTAAGGTAACTGAATACTAAAATGTATGATTATACTAATATTTTATTCCATTTGTTAGGTAAGCAGTAGTGACCATGTTTGTCAAGCATGTTGCGATTTGGCTCAAAGCCCACAGGCTCTTAACCAGGGAAGACTACTAGGACATTGTAACGTTTGTCTCCGCTGCGGACGCTCTCTAGCTGTACGAGTTAGTCATAGACTTCATAAGAACTCAATTCGTGAATCAAGAATTTATAATGTCATACAAGAATGGATTATTCCTCGTACTGTAAGTAATTAATAATCTCTCGTAATCTGCTCAATTATATTATTAGCTACATTCAATAAAAATGATGTAACTCAGGAGTGAGTACAATTCTTCAGAAATCTTATTTTTATCAAAAAACTAAGATGTACATGTGTAGTATATTTATAACCATTGTCACCATAAAATTGTAAAAACTGTTAGATTGCAATAGATATTGTGAGATTGTTAACTATTGATATATTGTAAACTGCTAGTACTTTAATAAATACTATATTTGAGTAGTTCTTGTTTATATCTGTTATTTTATATTTTATTTAAATATTGTTCTGGAATTAAAATGCCAAAAAAAAACTTTACAATTCCTAGCGACATATGAAGCAATAATTTTATTTTGTATCTTAATTAATTACCATTATTAATTATGTATTTCTCTTGCAGATTCAAGCGACAAGTCATATATGTCACAAATGTTGGATGGCTGCAGACAGAGCTTCTGTCAACATGACCTCAGGCCCATCGACATCATTCAGACAAGACTCTCCTCAAATAGTAGAACCACAACAACAAGATCTTCCTGATGTGACTCCAAATGCAGGAGTTAGCAGCAACCAACCAGTACCTTCTATTGTCTTGTCTGAGTACATGAGAGCTATTGAAACTGAAAGAAGGTGCTTCATTGAAGGATGCCAAAGAACAGAATGTACAGAGTACCCCTTACTACTCGTAAAATGTTATTCAATGAATATAAATATTACATCCCAGAAAATAACCGTCTTTGTGGTCAACATTTGGTTATCGAAGCATGGGATTTTCTGGATAGTTTGAGATGCAATTATGTTCAGACATTTACTGAGCGACATATTTATGATATGATGTCTCTAAAAGAAGTTGAAAGTACTTCACTACTTCATTTTGAAAACATTGGTGAAATAAAGGACCATGTTGTTCACATATGGACTGGGTTAAATAAAGAGCAGTTCAACCAGATGTTCGCTGAAGTTCCTGAACTATCAGAAATATCAAAATCAGCCGTAGCATTGGCCGCTTATCTGATGAAGCTTAGAACTGGAGATTCAAATGAAAGATTGGCAACCTTATTAAAAGTCTCTCGGACAACTTTAGAAAAGTGGATTCATCAAGTAAGAGAACTACTTACTGAGCATTTTGTACCAAGAAATCTTGGGTTAAACCACATTAATAGAGAACAATTAGTAAGAAGAAATCTCGCAATACCTAAGTCTTTGTTTGGAAACTTTGAGGGAGTTGAAACCCCAATAGCAATATTTGATGGGACATATTGTTATGTTGAAAAGAGTTCCAATTATTTATACCAAAAAAAGTCTTACAGCCTGCATAAGTACAGGAATCTTATGAAACCATTTATAATAGTAAGCACGGATGGGTATATCATAAATGTTTTGGGTCCATACCCAGCCACAACATCCGATGCTGATATTATGAAAACAGAATTTCAAGATGGAAAGCCTCTACGAGAATATTTCCAGGAAGGTGATGCCTTTATATTAGATAGAGGCTTTCGTGACTCAATTCCATTGTTAAACCAGTGTGGTTATAGGACTTACGTGCCTGCTTCATTAGAGGAGGGTGAAACGCAATTATCTACTATTGAGGCAAATAAATCAAGAGCAGTCACCATATGCCGTTGGGTGGTTGAAATTGTGAATGGCAGGTTCAAAAGGGACTTTAAATTATTACGGCAAAATTATTTTAACATAGCCAGTAAAAGTTTTATGAAAGATTTTGAGGTGGCTGCTAGTCTTCTAAATAAGTTTCACCCACCTATATTTGATCGTGACGATGCTGAGGAAATAATACAAGAAATATAAAGGTACATGAATATTGAAAATCAGTTAGCCAATTATATTATTTCTAATAATTATAATAGGCGTCGAGCTAATTTTGAAATATTAATGGTACATAATGATAATTTAAATGATTTTCCTCAGCTTTCTGAAAGCGAGCTTATATTAATTTCATTAGGTACATACCAAATTAAGCAGGCACGATCCTATTATGGAGAGCATATAAGACAAAATGACGGTTTCGTTATTGAAGTGTGCAGGGACGTTAACAGTAGCCTACTTCGAGAGTTGTCGGCTTCTAACACATCTTGGCTACTCAGGGGTCGTATATTATCCCGACATATAAGTCGGAAAACATATTATATTTATATTTTAGTCGACAGCTCTCGTAGAGGAAGAGAAGCTATCGTACAGCATTATTGCAGCTGTATTGTAGGTAGACGGACAGTAGGCTGCTGTGCTCATATAATGTCAATTATATGGTACCTTAGCTGGGCAAGGTACCACAATATTGTACCCCCTGCACAGTTCCTAGACGATATTTTAATTATTATTGAAGAGGAATAAAATATTCTATTAAATTATTTGTTTTATTTTATGACTTTTATCACATAGTTCACTCCTCCTATTCCTCGTAGAATTCCATACTTGTTACCTATGTCTGTATGTCTTTGAGTCTTTATTGCCTTGTTATGACTTATCAGATATTCTCTTTTAAATAAAATTAATATTTTTCACATACTTTTACGTGTATTCATCTGACTCTTAAAGATAATGCAACATAACCTCACTTTTACTAAACCTCCAATAACTCAGCTATCTGATTGTCAATTTCTATAGAATTTTCAATGAAGAAACTCTTATTTTGAACCTTTTAGTTAACACTATTTTCATGTCTTTACATTGTGGGCCCAGAATTGTATGAAATACTTTCGATCTCCTTTAGCATCTAAAAATCAGCCACATACATCAAACCAAACGTAGTCTGATGATGACAAACTATTTTGTTTATCATTACACAAAGAGCTTCTTAAAATACCAGAGCAGAACAGACTTCAAACAAAAATTGAACTACTGAAAGTACTTCAAGGTCAACAAGCCCTGTATCATAAACCTTCAACTGCTCGTTCTGTCTATATACCTCCACAATATAATTACCAAACAGGAATGACACAACGTGGACAGAGAGACTATTTTGAAGAAACAGGATATAACACAATAGACCCCTCAATATCTTCAGTTCCTCCTGCAACCTTTTCGTCTTACAATCGAGGTTATTGCACTGTGCAACGCAACACCCCATCAACAACGTCTGCCTACAATAACCCAACAACTCCATCACCGGCTTCTACACAAGATTCACAAGAATCTGAATTGATGGAACTATATGGTGATTAAATGTTAAGTTTGAATGATTCCTAATTTTTGGTGTTTTTGTTCAAATTCTTTATTTTTGTTAAATTGATTCTTAGTTTAAAGATACAAACTTGATAAAAGTACAATTACATTACAATAATAAAAAATATTACCACAAAGTAATCACGAGTTTTTCTTCTGCAGAGACAGTATCCCGTACCACATAATTTTGACATGGAGTCAAATCTTCTTGAATAATTTCTAGTAATTCATCAAACGATGTTACTGACATCCGGAAGTAGTTGAAAAACTTTTCACCGTGTTCTCTGAGCTTTGGATATAATGTTATAAACATACTATGCGTCATTCTGTCACGTAGAATTGGGTGCACGTTAAATCATCGACGTTCTCTTCGTTTACGATTTTTCTATCGACGGTATGCAAGCCACAACAAAACCGCTGTTTCCGAGTTCATGTTTGTAACTGGCTGGATCCCTCCCAGCGTAGAATCGCGCGTAAAACGCGGCATCTGGATGCAATAGAATTTGAAACGCGCGTGTGGACTCGCGCGTAAAACGCCTCATCTGGACAGGCTCTTAGGGATATTTTGTGATTTATCTAAGGCCTTTGATTGCGTGCAACACGAAACTTTGGTCAGGAAGCTACGTCATTATGGAATTCGGGACACTGCACTCAGTCTTCTGATTTCGTATCTGAGCAATCGGATTCAGAGGGTTGATGTAAATGGAAAGAGATCTCCCGGGTCTCCGGTTACTGCGGGGGTCCCTCAAGGATCAATTCTTGGACCATTTCTCTTTCTTGTTTATATAAATGACCTGCCCCATCTCTTAGGTGATAAACTCGAGATAGTATTGTTTGCTGATGATACTTCTTTAATTTTTAAAATGAAAAGACATCTTTCAATATATGACGATGTAAACAATACTCTCTCTGAAATAGTAAATTGGTTTAATGTTAATAATTTAATGTTAAATAGTAAAAAGACTAAATGTGTTAAATTCACTACTCCCAATATAAGATGTGTCAAAACGAGTGTACGCTTAAACGGGGAAGCATTAGATGTTTTAGAATCAACAGAGTTCCTTGGTATGATAATAGACTCTAAGCTCCAATGGAGCTTCCATATAAATAAATTGGCGAATAGACTCAGCTCTGCAGCCTATGCGGTAAAAAAAATTAGACTTTTGACTGAGTGGATACGGCTCACCTTGTGTACTTCAGTTATTTCCACAGTATAATGTCGTATGGCATCCTACTCTGGGGTAATGCAGCTGACATTAATACTATTTTTGTACTGCAGAAGAGGGCTATTCGTGCAATTTATAACCTGGGCCCAAAAAATTCGTTAAGAGGTAAATTTAAAGAAATTAAAATAATGACTGTCGCTTCTCAATTTGTTTTTGATAATGTTATGTATGTACGCAAAAATATAAACGATTTTCCCAGAATTTGTGACGTACATTCTATTAACACTAGGAACAAGAATAAACTTGTTACTCCAAGTACCCGATTACACAGGGTTAGTAACTCTTTTTTTGGGGCAATGTATACGTTTTTACAACAGGATCCCAGAAAACGTTCAAAATTATTCAATTATAAAATTCAAAAGAATCGTTAAAGAGCGTTTGTGTGCTAAAGGATATTACAACACTAATGACTTTTTAGTTGACTGCACTCCTTGGGAATGAAATGATCGCCTCCAGGCTGTTTCAAATAACTAAAATATAATTATCATTGTACATGGAAAATGGTTAAAAAAAAAAATATATCCCGCTGAGTTTCTTTCGCCGGTTCTTCTCAGGTCCGAGGTGCTAAATTCCGAACCGGTGGTTTTTGACAATCAATAAGCAAGTGTAAACACTTCTATATTGAATAAAGATTTTTGACTTTGACATACTAAAAGGTTTCGCCTTCAGCAAAGCCACCTCTACAGGAGCTCTATTCTTCGACGTAGAGAAACCATTCGACAAAGTCTGGCACAACGGTTTATTATATAAACTGCAATTACTAGGGTTGCCAGACAGACTCGTGCTCATCGTACGAGACTACTTGACGAATCGCACCTTCCGCTACCGAGTCGAAGGTACCCTGTCCACATCTCGCCCCATCAGGGCTGGAGTCCCTCAGGGCTCCGCGCTATCCCCGATTCTGTACTGCCTTTTCACCAACGAGATACCGAACGTCACTAAAAAGGTTAACCTAGTTCTCTTCGCGGACGATACCGCACTATACACCACCTCGGCCTCGACCAAAGTCATCACCACACGACTCCAATCCGCAGCTAACGCACTAAGCGACTGGTTTAGGAAATGGAGAATCGAGGTAACCCCCGATAAAAGCGTAGCAGTACACTTCACTAGAAACCCCGTCTACATCAAGTGGAATCAGGGCAAACCGGGAGACATTAACTTATTTAACCAACCGATACCGTGGAAATCGGAAGCCAAATACCTTGGAGTCACTCTAGATAGGAAATTAAACTTCAACTCACATATAACCAGAGTCCGAAACAAAGCAGCGTTCGTACTAGGAAGACTGTATATGATACTATGCGGGCGGAGTAAAATGTCTCTTAGAAATAAGACGACACTATACAAAGCCTGCATTCGTCCTATCATGACCTATGCGAGCCCTGTCTTTGCCCACATCAAAGCGTCACAGATCAAAAAATTACAGACCATCCAAAATCGATTTCTTCGTATCACCACGGACTCGCCGTGGTACATCCGTAACGTCGACCTACACAAAGACTTCGACATCGAATCGATCGCGAAACACCTCAAAATACTTTCCACGGCGTATTTTGAGAGAGCCAAGCAACACAGCAATCCGCTGATAGCACAAGCCTGTCAGTACACCTCCCTCAGAGGTAATCTACCTAACAGACTCAGGCGACCTATGCACGTCCTGAACGACAACGACGATAGCTTCACTATCGCAAACGCACCATTAGTAGTAGGGAAAACCACCACAATACACAACTCACACTCACAGCGTTTCCGCCGGCGGAAACGAGGACCCAGATTAGCGACGTCACGGAGGCGACCGTGACGTCAGTAAATTCTTTCAGTGCTTAAATTCACACCTCACCGACTACGTTCTGAGCCGAGGTGCGATCTCATAGGAGACACCCTCAGGACGAACGTCACTCTCGAGCCCAAAAGGGTTCACCCTAAGGCAGAGTCTTAACACTCGCCCCAACGTTCGGTGACGTTGTAAAAGCCAGTAGGGCCAACAGCAATACACAAATCTAGATAAAAAAAAAAAGTTTTTATTTTGACAGACGATTCCAATTCAGACAGCCGTCCCGTGCAGTTGTCTGCTCTGCATTATCTAACAAAAAACCGTTGAAAAAAAAACCGTTGGAAAAAACCGTTGAAAAAAAAAAAAAACCGCCAAACTTAGATATCGCCATCTCTTTCGCATACGGAGCGAACGACACGCATACGTGTGTAGTTAGTCGAGCGCTTATATATCAGTGGAGCGTAGAACGACGAGACTGATTCCGATTCAGTCAACCGTCCCGTGCGGTTGTCTGCTCTGGACTATCTAACCGTTGTAAAAAAAAACCGTTGAGAAAAAACCGTTATAAAAACCGACAAAATTTTAAGTGTTCGCGTCTACATTTGTTTAGTGATCGCTTCGGCGTAGTGCATAGTGTAGCCACTCCGGGCGCGTCTTTCAGGTCCTGAGCGTCGTGTGGAGTGCGGCGTTGTGCATTGCGCGCGAAAGCGCGGTCGCCGTCCGGCGCTTACACTCCTACGCAGAGTAGTGAGTTCTGCGTTGCGCTGTGTGCTTTTGTTAGCGTAGCCTAGCGAGATAGTTTGCACGTAAGTTTTTAACCACTTCCGATAGGCCTAGGTACACACCTCTGTTACACCACAGTAACAGAGACTCACTGTGTAGGGACTACACCATAAGGCACACACTCCCTGCCCTCCAGGCAGGGAGGTTACTACCACCCATCGGTTGGGGCCAGCATGGCCACCAATCATACGGAGGTCTTGGAGGGCCTCATTAAGTACCTCCAGATAAACCACCCAAAAATTCTAGCAGGCTTCACCGAGTCAAGGGCTACCATCCAGGTAGTCCATACCGACCCACCGGCTTCACCGACCACCCCCGACCGCCCGGATTCTCGGATTCAAGACCGGAGCCCACCCTTCCCGTGGATGTAGAACCATCCACAATGGAAACCGACGAACTCGGTTTCAAACCCGTCATTTCGAAAACAACCAAGCGCAAAGCAATAGCGCTTAAGGCCACGCCTCCCTCAAAGAGGGCACCGCCCACTAAGGCATCCCGTCCGGAGAGGGAGGAGCCTACCGCGTCGGCCCGCCAATCGGCAGAGTCGACGCGTCCGATCGTCGCCCCATCCCCCCGCGAAGGGGCGGCGACATCCGCTGAGCCCATTGCGGCTCCATCCCACCCCTAGGAACCTCGAGAGAAGGCCCCTCCCCCTATCTTCATCCAGGACAAGAGTGCCTGGGAACAAATCTCCCTTTTAATTACGCAAAAGCGTATTCATTATACCCACGCGCGGTCCACCGCGCAGGGTATCAAATTAACGGTCCCATCATCCGCGGAACACAGGCGCCTGACCGCCTTCCTGCGGACCAAAAATATAGGTTACCACACCTATGCTCTCGAAGACGAGAAGCAGCTGAGGGTGGTAATAAAGGGACTGCCCAGAGAACTCAGCAATGAGTTCATTTCGGACAGTCTAAAAGACCAAGGACTGCCAGTGCGCGAGGTACACAGGATGTACCACGCCCAAACAAAACGCCCATTCAACCTTGTACTAGTAGTCTTAGATCTCTCCCCGGAAGGGAAGAAGATCTTCAACGTAAAATCCGTGGCCCATCTCTCCGGCATCCGGATTGAAGTTCCACGCAACAGGGGTGCCCCGGGGCAATGCCACCGTTGCCAAATGTACGGGCACTCCGCGCAAAATTGCTTCGCCCGCCCTAGGTGCGTAAAGTGCCTAGGCGACCACGGCACCGCCGACTGCCCCCGCAAGGAGCGCAGCGAGTCCGACCCGCCTTCGTGTCGTGTTGCATTTGCAAGTCAAAGGGCCACCCCGCAAATTACCGCGGTTTTGATAAAGCGCCTCGACGCAAGCCGACTCTCGCTAATAAAATAGCGAACAACCGTCCCAAGGCAGCGACCTCTGTCGCAGCAAAGCCGACCCCGGTGGCGGTAGCCGCCCCGCCCTCTCAGGGCTCTGCTTGGGACAAACCCCTGCAGATGGGCCCTAAGCCTTCACCTACTTCGCAGCCTATTCCATCAGCTGCTAAAACCGCCCATCAGGCCGTAAAAGCACCGATTAGTGCGTCACCCGTAGCGCCATCCGGCGCGAGCATCGCGGGTGACTTACAACTAGTCTGCAATTTCGTAGGATCATTAAATCCTAACGAGTTGCGCGCCCTGGCAGGCAAGCTGCGCTTAGCGCAGAACAACCCGCAGGCCAGGCTCCAGGCGACCTGTGAACACGCAGGCCTCATCGACGCCATATGGCGTTACCAAGTCCCCACCCAAATGATGTCCTAATGGCGTCATTTAAAAGTAGAATTAAGCCCCGATCGCTAACTATAGCGACGTTTAACGCAAACGGTCTTATCGATCAAATCGACTTAGTCCGCGAATTCGTTACCGCGCACCAGATTGATATCCTCCTCGTTCAGGAATCATTCTTAAAACCGTGTATTCGCGATCCTAAGATCGCGAACTATAATATCATTCGCAACGATAGGCCCACTGCCCTCGGGGGCACTCTAATTTACTACAAGAGGTCGCTTCACTGCTCACCTCTAGACCCGCCGCCGCTTAGCAACATCGAGGCGTCCGTCTGTCAGGTGGGTATGACAGGTCATCAACCTATCGTACTTGCCTCAGTTTATCTCTCACCCACTAAGCTTCTTTTAGAAAACGACCTTAAGTCGCTCCTTTCGATGGGTAGCTCGGTCATTCTGGCCGGCGACCTTAACAGCAAGCACTCCCGTTGGAACTCTTTCAACAATAATAACAACGGTCGTATTCTAGACCGATTAATCTCTCTCGCTACTTTCACTTTCGAGATCGTAGCCCCTCTCACCCCGACCCGCTTCCCTTTACTAATGAGTAATCGTCTAGACAGCCCCGACATACTCGACATAGCGATCTTAAACGACGTAGCGTTACAACTGCGTTCGATTGAGACGCTCTCCGAGTTAAACTCCGACCACCGCCCCGTCCTAATTCAACTAGGATCCGAGCCTTCTGCTCCCGCCCCGACTAAAACGATCATCGACTGGAAGAAGCTCGAAGAGCGACTCCGGTCGACGGATCAATCTCCTCTTAACCAGATTCCCGACTCTATAGAATCAGTCGAAGTTGCTAAGTCGGCCTCAGCCGAAGTAGTTAAATTCATTAATAACGCTCTCGAAGGTTGTTCGAGGGATGTCCCTGTGCAACCGGACGGTCGCTGGGCCCTCTCCGAGGACCTTAGAGACTTACTAAAGCATTGTCACGCGGCGAACAGAGCCCACGACGTCTATCCGACAACAGACAATAAAAAGACACTCTGGGATCTGCAAAGAGAGGTTAAAACTCGCTTCGCGGAACTCAAGAGGCGATCGATGGGACAGGAGACTGAGTGAGCTAACATCCTCTCACACGGCCTTCTGGTCCCTCTCCCGATCACTAAGGAGCGACACGGTGGCAGCGATGCCGCCGCTAGTTCGTTCCGATCAGTCCATAGCGTTCGATGACATCGATAAGGCCGAGTGCTTGGCGGACTGCATTGAAACTCAATGCTCGCTCGTCACTACGCTCTGCGATCTCGAGCATCATGAGAGGGTAGATACGAGCGTAGCCGCCTTCGCGTTACAACCCCCTCGCGATGAACCCCTCACCCCGACTACCGTAGATGAAGTCGAAACGATAGTCAAAGATCTACACTCCAAGAAGGCCCCCGGGCCGGATGGTATTTCAAACAAGGTAATTAAATACCTTTCCCGACAACTAATATGCTTACTAGTAGTTATATTTAACGCACTCATGGCCGGTTGCTCCTTCCCCGACCAGTGGAAGGAAGCCATAGTGATAGGGATTCACAAGCCAGGCAAGCCATACAATCAACCATCGAGTTATGTTAGTTACTTAACTCGATGGGAAAAATATACGAACGTATCATATTAGCCCGACTAAAAGCCCTTGTAGAGGTCAACAACCTCCTAGTTAACGAGCAATTCGGATTCCGTTCCGGACACTCGTGCGTCCACCAAGTGCACCGCTTAACGGAGCACATTCTATCGGGCCAGACCCGCGCCCGCCGACCGAAAGGTACGGGCGCTATATTTCTAGACGTAGCCAAGGCATTCGATAAAGTCTGGCACAACGGGCTTATCTATAAGCTCCGCAACTCAGGCCTGCCTGACACGCTCGTGCACATCATACGAGACTACTTATCGAATCGCTCTTTTCGCTACAGAGTGGACGGTACACTATCGTCCACCCGCCCTATCCGAGCCGGTGTACCGCAAGGCCCCGTGCTCTCTCCCATCCTATTCTCTCTGTACACCTCGGATATCCCGAGAACCAGAGCTACAGAACTCGCCCTCTTCGCGGACGACACAGCCGTGTACTCAACGTCCCGCTCCCCCGCCCTCATCAAGGTGCGTCTCCAATCCACGATCAACGCGCTTGACGCGTGGTTTCGAAAATGGAACATTGCACTCAACCCCGATAAAAGTGCAGCAGTGTACTTTTCGCACTCAACCCGTCGCCACCCGGGGTCAATAACCCTGTACGGCAAGGAAATCCCCTGGCAACCTAAGGTTAAATACTTAGGTGTAATTCTAGACCGACGACTATCGTTTAGGCTTTATATAAATTATATAAGAAACAAAGCCGCCTTTGTTCTAAGTAGATTGTACCCGATGATATGCAAGCGAAGTCAGTTGTCCCTTAGACATAAGGTCACAATTTATAAAACTTGCATACGACCCATTCTCTCCTACGCTAGCGTGGCGTTCGCTCACTCGAGTCCTCACAACATAGCTAGACTTCAAGCGATTCAAAACCGCTTTCTACGCATTGCCTCGGGCTATCCGTGGTACATGCGCAACGTAGACCTCCATAGAGATTTTAAAATCGAGTCAATAGCTAAGCTATTCAAAGACCTCTCAATCCGATACTTCGACAAAGCGTCGCAACACTCAAACCCACTCATATCCAAGGCGAGCAAGTATAGCCCCTTGGAGTTACCCTATCCGGTTCGTAGACGTCCTAAATATGATCCCGTCGACAGACTTATTGCCGATAACTCGATTTTTATAGGTACATACAACACACACGGACCCCGCCGGCGGGGTCGAGGTCCCTCTTACTTACCGTCCCGTCGACGCCTAGGCGTGCGACGTTGAATGCACACGTCATTCCTCCCTCGAGTCGACGACGGCGTCCTAAGCCGAGGTTCGGCCAACACTTCAAATAAATATTCTTCAAACTTCAATTCAAAACAAGAGTTGATGCCGCGCTCAAAGTACACAACTGCGACTTTGACGTTGGTTTGACGTTTGTAAGATCGCTCACCATAGACTAAAGTGTAGGTTTTTTCTAAGTTCATTGTAGAATGAGCGATCGAATCACTCGTGTCAATTTGGCTAGCAACTTATCGTTTTCTATAATCGCTTACGCGGAAGCGTTAACGATTGTAGAAAGAGATTCGATATGAAACGAATAACTTGGCGAGGCCCTCAGATCAAAGAAAATAAGTAGTACAGAAAGCGTTATTTGGCGACGTCATTAGTAAGCAGTTGAATGAAAATTATTCCACATTGAAACGTACCAAAGACAGACAAATTTTTAAAACAAATTGTTACTGGTAGTGTTCTTCGAAAATACAAACACTGGATACCTAAAGAAATGAAGTCATTGTCTAGACCCGGAAAAAAAACTAATCTCGTTGGCTTAGGTACCTATTTAATATAGTTTTTGTAATATTTATAGTAATAGAATATGTATAAAATTGTAAAATAGAAAAATAATGTATGAAAGAGATAGCTAATAGCCACACGGTATTGGTCGAGACAATAAAGAGCTTCATAGAGCAGGGTCGGGGTCTTGCGCGCTCATACGTACGCACGTGCACTGTACTACCTGCTATATAAACCCGGCCAGCGGGCATAGAAAAAAAATCCATTCTTGTTCTGACATTCGTCCCGTGCGGATGTCTCTACCAAGAACATCCGATACTCTATTATCACCAACCGCCGAAGCTGTAGTCGGGTATGACTACCTGTCGACCTACCTGGTCGTTTACCTGAGCCACCGACCGACCGACCCTTGGGTTGTTAAGGGTCACCCTGCCAGTGACAAAACATTAACTTAGTGATCAGTGTTGTGCAAGACCGGAATAAGTGTTGTGCGCGTAACCGCGAGTTCCGTGTTAGTGTAGCAAGCCGCCACCGACCGCCAGTAAGTACACTCATAATAGGTACACACCATAGGACTAGGCACACATTTCTGCCACCGACGGGCAGATTCCATATAGGGATCACACCGTAGGCACTCACCTCCCTGCCTCATGGCAGGGAGGCAAACAATTCTTCATCTACGGGTCATCAGGCACCCAGGGGCCACCATGGACCCAGTAAGCATGCTGAGTAAAGAGCAGCTCCTAAAGCTGCTCTACCAGCACCTACCGGACGCGGTCGACGCGTTAAATAGCTTCGCCCTCAACATCGAGGACACCGCAGGGCCCTCCGTCGGAGTTGACGGAACTCGGTCGTCCTACCTAACGTCACCTGTCGGTTCGACAATGGAAGTCGAATCAGACAGCGATGGCGGGAGGTCGCGAGACTCGGAGTCCGTCGGCTCCGACGTAGGATTCTCGGACGCGGAGAACGACGGGTTCGAGCCCGTACTCTCCAAATCCGCCAAAAGGAAGGCGAAAGCTCCTCAAGCCCAGCCTCCCCCAAAAAACGGCCTGGAAAAAAGAGCCCGCGCTCGAAGCGCCCGCCGCCGCCGGCTTCACCGTCCTCGCGCCCCGCGACGCCCATGGCACCATCCGCACGCCCCGCGACACCGAAGTCGCCTTCAGCGACACCGAAGTCGCCTTCAGCGACCCCGAAGGCCAGCGAGGCCGATAGGTCGCCAAAAACACCACCGCCTGTAGTCATCCAAGACAAATCACAATGGCCTAGGATCTCAGACATCCTAGTGGAACGCCGGATCCACTACACGAAGGCCAAGAATGTCCTACAGGGAATCTGAGTCCAGGTGCAGGACTCTGCGACCCACCGGGCATTAACTAAACTACTACGGAATGAAAAAACTTCGTTTTTCACATACGCGCTAGAAGACGAACGTCACTTGCGCGTAGTCATTAGGGGCCTGCTGAAGGAAATACCTGAGGCTTTGATTAAGGCCAGTCTGGAGAAAGCAAATCTCCCCGTAATCAACGTACACCGAATATACAATCAGCGGACGAAAGAGCGATTCGATCTCGTTCTGGTCATATTGCCCCTTTCCCCCGAGGGAAAGAAGATATTCGCGGTCGACACTATCTGCGACCTCTCCGACTTCAAGTTGGAAGCTCCCCGCAGCCGAGGTACACCTGGCCAGTGCCACCGATGCCAGTCCTACGAACATTCAGCCCGCCATTGCTATGACCATCCTAGGTGCGTCAAATGCCTAGGCGGGCACCTAACGGAGGACTGCGAACGTAAGCAGCCCGATCCGGAAAACCCACCGAGTTGCGTCCTGTGCGAGACCCAGGGCCACCCCGCGAATTACCGCGGATGTCCTAGGGCCCAGCTAAAACGCGACCCAAAGAGTAGGCGCGCCTCAAAACCGACGCGAGCCCCTCAGGCACCGACGCGAGGCCCTCAGGCACCGACGCGAGCCCCTCAGGCCACCAACAAAGGCGCCTGGGAAAAACCGCTGCCTATGGTCCGTAAGACCGCAGCAGCACCACCACCGCACTCCGCGCCGCACACCACCACCACCGACATAAACGCCAATAGACAGCCAACAAGGCCACGGACTATGGTGGCCAAAGACGCGGAAAACATCCGCGATTTCTTCGCACTATGCGACCAGCTAGACCTGGATGGCATCCAATGCTTCTTGGACGAATACGCAGCCGATCCAAGGAACATCGCGGCCCTTTTCGTGAGGTACTCATACCTGTTCTCACAGGTAGACGCTCTACGCTACCCTAATGGCCGCCGTTAGTAGAATAAAACCTCGCTCGTTAGTGCTAGTCACGTTTAACGCAAACGGGCTTATCCAACAGATCGATCTAGTTCGAGAATTCCTACGGAACCACCCTGTCGACGTCATGCTAGTGCAGGAGACGTTTCTGAAAACAAATTTGCGCAGCCCAAACGTGGCCAACTACCGCACAATCAGAAACGATCGTACCTCCGCCAAAGGCGGAGGCACGATCATATATTACAAAAAGTCACTGCACTGCGTGCCGCTCGACAGCCCGCCGCTTACCAACATCGAAGCGTCAATATGTCAAATAAGCATGACAGGCCATCAGCCCGTCATAGTAGCATCAGTTTACCTAAGTCCAACTAAAGACCTATTAGAAAGTGACATTAGGTCACTTCTTGCAACAGGTAGCGCGGTCATTCTGGCCGGCGACCTAAACAGTAAAAATCCCGAATGGCACTCAAGACGTGCCAATACAAGGGGCAGGAAACTAGAACAACTAGCCCACCCCATATCGTGTAACTTCACAGTCATTGCACCAACGACACCCACTAGATTCCCACATTCAGAAAATCACAGAGATAGGCCAGACGTCCTCGACGTGGTGATCTTGAAAGGCGTGACCTTACAGTTGCGTTCAATCGAGGCACTACCAGAGTTAGACTCCGATCACCGTCCAGTCGTCATAGAACTAGGGCCTGACGAGCCACTTCACCGCCCAACCAAAACGATTGTTGATTGGAAGAAATTCCAACAGCAGATCCAGTCCTTAGATTCGACATTTTTAAAAAACATCCCAGACAGTATTGACTCCGTCGATGTTGCGAAAGCGGCCGCGATTAACCTCACGACTCACGTACGCGACACGATAGATGAGTGCTCCAGGGATATTCAAATGCGCCCTAACGAGCGTTATGAACTCCCTGAAGACCTCAAAGACCTTATCACGCGAAAAAATGCAGTCACGCGAGCGCACGACGCTTTTCCGTCAAAAGAAAACCGGAGGAAACTCTGGGCCCTTCAGAGGGACGTCAAAACCCGTTTCGAGGAATTCCGTAACTATAGGGACGGCGATTACCTTGGGCAAATCACGCCATCACACACTGCGTTTTGGTCGATGCCGAGATCTCTCAAAGGCTGATTGCCCACGACCATGCCTCCATTGTTACGACCAAATCTCCCACCTGCAATAGACGACTTGGATAAGGCCGAGTGCTTGGCTGACGCACTAGAAAAACAATGCTCCCCGAGCAACCATCCGGTACACCCCGACCATCTTCTAAAGGTGGACGGGGCCGTAACTCGTAGTAGCTCTATGCCACCAACGGACGAACCACTGACTCCGAGGTCAGCCGATGAAATCGAAACGACCGTCAAAGCTATACAGGTTAAAAAATCTCCCGGTGCCGACCGGATAACCAACAAAGCGGTCAAGCGTTTCCCGCAACAATTCATCGCACTGCTAGTGCTAATATACAATGCCCTTCTGGCAGGTTGCTCCTTTCCCGACCAATGGAAAGAAGCCATAGTCATAGGAATCCCAAAACCAGGGAAACCTAGGAATCAGCCCATGAGCTATCGTCCCATCAGCTTACTGAGCACTCTCGGCAAAATATACGAGAGAATCATACTAGCTACGAGGGGCGTTCAATGTATTCTCGGTATCGAGGTGATATATTAATGATAATTCATGAATTATATATTAATAGTAATTTAATTATCTCATTAGTTAATGACACTCTTTGAGGGTATAAATACAAAATTTCATTTAATTGCCACCATTAGTATTCAAGATATCATTGCGAAAAGACAACTATGATGACTGATTCGACAATGATGAAAAAAATCGAGCATTGCGCAGTGATAAAATTCCTCACAAAACAAGGAAAAACTCAAAAAATTATCCATGAAGAAATGGTGGCTGTTTACCAAAATTCTGCGCCATCATTATCTACAATTCAGAAGTGGTCAAGTGAATTCAAACGGGGTAGAGAAAGCATTGAAGACGACCCACGCGCTGGTGGGCCAATTTGTGCCGCTACTGAAGAAAACGTCAAATTAGTCGAAAAACTTGTACTTGAAGATGCCCGTGTAAGAGTGAAAACATTAGCAGAAATGACTAAACTATCCGTGGGTACCATTCACACAATCCTTCATGAGCGCCTAAATTTGTCAAAGGTCAGTGCAAGATGAGTGCCGCGAATGCTCACCGCACTACAGAAACAAGTGCGAGTTGACTGTTGTAAGGAGTTTTTGGACCTCTGGGGTGAAAATCCGCAAGGTATTTTCGATCGGATTGTTACTGGTGATGAAACGTGGGTTCATCACTATGCCCCTGAGAGCAAGCAAGAGTCTATGCAGTGGCACAAAAAAGGATCAGACCCACCGAAGAAGTTCAAAGTCACTCCGTCCGCAGGAAAGCTCATGGCCACGGTGTTTTGGGATTCTAAGGGAATCTTGCTAATCGACTACACAAAAAAAGGTCAAAGTATTACTGCTGCATCATACGCAACCACCCTGCGTAATTTAAAGGAGGCAATTAAAGAAAAAAGATGAAGGAAAATTAACCGCATGTGTGTTGCTGCTTCACGACAACGCGCCGGTTCACAAGGCGCGCCTTGCCCAGGCTGCTGTGCGGGAGTACGCATTTGAAGAAATCAATCATCCACCCTACAGTCCGGACCTGGCCCCTAGTCATTATTATCTATTCCCTAATCTTAAAAAAGACCTTTGTGTAAAGCATATTTCGGACGATGAAGAGTTGAAGGGAGCAATAAACGAACATTTTTCTCTGAAGTCCCACAGGGCTCCGCGCTATCCCCGATTCTGTACTGCCTTTTCACCAACGACATACCGAACGTCACTGAAAAGGTTAACCTAGCTCTCTTTGTGGACGATACCGCACTATACACTACCTCGGCCTCGACCAAAGTCATCACCACACGACTCCAATCCACAGCTAACGCACTAGGCGACTGGTTTAGGAAATGGAGAATCGAGGTAAACCCCGACAAAAGCGTAACAGTACACTTCACCAGAAACCCCGTCTACATCAAGTGGAATTAGGGCAAACCGGGAGAAATTAAATTATTTAACCAACCGATACCGTGGAAGTCTGAAGCCAAATACCTTGGAGTCACTCTAGATAGGAAATTTAACTTCAACTCTCATATAACCAGAGTCCGAAACAAAGCAGCGTTCGTACTAGGAAGACTGTATATGATACTATGCGGGCGGAGTAAAATGTCTCTTAGAAATAAGACGACACTATACAAAGCCTGCAGTCGTCCTATCATGACCTATGCGAGCCCTGTCTTTGCCCATATCAAAGCGTCACAGATCAAAAAATTACAGACCATCCAAAATCGATTTCTTCGTATCGCCACGGACTCGCCGTGGTACATCCGCAACGTGGACCTACACAAAGACTTCGACATCAATTCGATCGCGAAACGCCTCAAAATACTTTCCACGGCGTATTTTGAGAGAGCCAAGCAACATAGCAATCCGTTGATAGCACAAGCCTGTCAGTACACCTCCCTAAGAGGTAATCTACCTAACAGACTCAGGCGACCTATGCACGTCCTGAACGATAACGATGATAGCTTCACTATCGCAAACGCGCCATTAGTAGTAGGGAAAACCAGCACACTATACAACTCACACTCACAGCGTTGCCGCCGGCGGAAACGAGGACCCAGATTAGCGACGTCACGGAGGCGGTCGTGACGTCAGTAAATTCTTTCAGTGCTTAAATTCACACCCCACCGACTACGTTCTGTGGCGAAGTGCAATCTCATTGGAGACAACCTCAGGATGAACGTCACTCTAGAGCCCAAAAGGGTTCACCCTAAGGCAGAGTCTTAACACTCGCCCCAACGTTCGGTGACGCTGTAAAAGCCAGTAGGGCCAACAGCAATACACAAACCCAAATAAAAAAAAAAAGGTTTTTATTTTGACAGACGATTCCGATTCAGACAACCGTCCCGTGCGATTGTCTGCTCTGCATCTAATAAAAAACCGTTGAAAAAAAAACCGTTGGAAAAAACCGTTGAAAAAAAAAAAAACCGCCAAACTTAGATATCGCCATCTCTTTCGCACACGGAGCGAACGACACGCATACGTGTGTAGTTAGTCGAGCGCTTATATATCAGTCGAGCGTAGAACGACGAGACTGATTCCGATTCAGTCAACCGTCCCGTGCGGTTGTCTGCTCTGGACTATCTAACCGTTGTAAAAAAAAACCGTTGAGAAAAAACCGACAAAATTTTAAGTGTTCGCGTCTACATTTGTTTAGTGATCGCTTCGGCGTAGTGCATAGTGTAGCCACTCCGGCGCGTCTTTCAGGTCCTGAGCGTCGTGTGGAGTGCGGCGTTGTGCATTGCGCGCGAAAGCGCGGTCGCCGTCCGGCGCTTACACTCCTACGCAGAGTAGTGAGTTCTGCGTTGCGCTGTGTGCTTTTGTTAGCGTAGCCTAGTGAGATAGTTTGCACGTAAGTTTTTAACCACTTCCGATAGGCCTAGGTACACACCTCTGTTACACCACAGTAACAGAGACTCACTGTGTAGGGACTACACCATAAGGCACACACTCCCTGCCCTCCAGGCAGGGAGGTTACTACCACCCATCGGTTGGGGCCAGCATGGCCACCAATCATACGGAGGTCTTGGAGGGCCTCATTAAGTACCTCCAGATAAACCACCCAGAAATTCTAGCAGGCTTCACCGAGTCAAGGGCTACCATCCAGGTAGTCCATACCGACCCACCGGCTTCACCGACCACCCCCGACCGCCCGGATTCTCCAAGACCGGAGCCCACCCTTCCCGTGGATGTAGAACCATCCACAATGGAAACCGACGAACTCGGTTTCAAACCCGTCATTTCGAAAACAACCAAGCGCAAAGCAACAGCGCTTAAGGCCACGCCTCCCTCAAAGAGGGCACCGCCCACTAAGGCATCCCGTCCGGAGAGGGAGGAGCCTACCGCGTCGGCCCGCCAATCGGCAGAGTCGACGCGTCCGATCGTCGCCCCGTCCCCCCGCGAAGGGGCGGCGACATCCGCTGAGCCCATTGCGGCTCCATCCCACCCCGAGGAACCTCGAGAGAAGGCCCCTCCCCCTATCTTCATCCAGGACAAGAGTGCCTGGGAACAAATCTCCCTTTTAATTACGCAAAAGCGTATTCATTATACCCACGCGCGGTCCACCGCGCAGGGTATCAAATTAACGGTCCCATCATCCGCGGAACACAGGCGCCTGACCGCCTTCCTGCGGACCAAAAATATAGGGTACCACACCTATGCTCTCGAAGACGAGAAGCAGCTGAGGGTGGTAATAAAGGGACTGCCCAGAGAACTCAGCAATGAGTTCATTTCGGACAGTCTAAAAGACCAAGGACTGCCAGTGCGCGAGGTACACAGGATGTACCACGCCCAAACAAAACGCCCATTCAACCTTGTACTAGTAGTCTTAGATCTCTCCCCGGAAGGGAAGAAGATCTTCAACGTAAAATCCGTGGCCCATCTCTCCGGCATCCGGATTGAAGTTCCACGCAACAGGGGTGCCCCGGGGCAATGCCACCGTTGCCAAATGTACGGGCACTCCGCGCGAAATTGCTTCGCCCGCCCTAGGTGCGTAAAGTGCCTAGGCGACCACGGCACCACCGACTGCCCCCGCAAGGAGCGCAGCGAGTCCGACCCGCCTTCGTGTCGTGTTGCATTTGCAAGTCAAAGGGCCACCCCGCAAATTACCGCGGTTGTGATAAAGCGCCTCGACGCAAGCCGACTCTCGCTAATAAAATAGCGAACAACCGTCCCAAGGCAACGACCTCTGTCGCAGCAAAGCCGACCCCGGTGGCGGTAGCCGCCCCGCCCTCTCAGGGCTCTGCTTGGGACAAACCCCTGCAGATGGGCCCTAAGCCTTCACCTACTTCGCAGCCTATTCCATCAGCAGCTAAAACCGCCCATCAGGCCGTAAAAGCACCGATTAGTGCGTCACCCGTAGCGCCATCCGGCGCGAGCGTCGCGGGTGACTTACAACTAGTCTGCAATTTCGTACGATCATTCAATCCTAATGAGTTGCGCGCCCTGGCAGGCAAGCTGCGCTTAGCGCAGCACAACCCGCAGGCCTCATCGACGCCATATGGCGTTACCAAGTCCCCACCCAAATGATGTCCTAATGGCGTCATTTAAAAATAGAATTAAGCCCCGATCGATAACTTTAGCGACGTTTAACGCAAACGGTCTTATCGATCAAATCGACTTAATCCGTGAATTCGTTACCGCGCACCAGATTGATATCCTCCTCGTTCAGGAATCTTTCTTAAAACCGAGCATTCGCGATCCTAAGATCGCGAACTATAATATCATTCGGAACGATAGGCCCACTGCCCTCGGGGGCACTCTAATTTACTACAAGAGGTCGCTTCACTGCTCACCTCTAGACCCGCCGCCGCTTAGCAACATCGAGGCGTCCGTCTGTCAGGTGGGTATGACAGGTCATCAACCTATCGTACTTGCCTCAGTTTATCTCTCACCCACTAAGCTTCTTTTAGAAAACGACCTTAAGTCGCTCCTTTCGATGGGTAGCTCGGTCATTCTGGCCGGCGACCTTAACTGCAAGCACTCCCGTTGGAACTCTTTTAAAAATAATAACAACGGTCGTATTCTAGACCGACTAATCTCTCTCGCTACTTTCACTTTCGAGATCGTAGCCCCTCTCACCCCGACCTGCTTCCCTTCACTAACGAGTAATCGTTTAGACAGCCCCGATATACTCGACATAGCGATCTTAAACGACGTAGCGTTACAGCTGCGTTCGATCGAAACGCTCTCCGAGTTAAACTCCGACCACCGCCCTGTCCTAATTCAACTAGGACCCGAGCCCTCTGCTCCTGCCCCGACTAAAACGATCATCGACTGGAAGAAGCTCGAAGAGCGACACCGGTCGACAGATCAATCTCCCCTAGACCAGATTCCCGACTCAATAGAATCAGTCGAGGTTGCTAAGTCGGCCTCAGTCGAAGTAGTTAACTTCATTAATAACGCTCTCGAAGGTTGTTCGAGGGAGGTCCCTGTGCAACCGGACGGTCGCTGGGCACTCTCAGAGGACCTTAGAAACTTACTAAAGCGTTGTCACGCGGCGAACAGAGCCCACGACGCGTATCCGACAACAGACAATAAAAAGACACTCTGGGATCTGTAAAGAGAGGTTAAAACTCGCTTCGCAAAACTCAGAGGCGATTGATGAGACAGTAGACTGAGTGCGCTAACACCGTCTCACACGGCCTTCTGGTCCCTCTCCCGATCACTAAGGAACGACACGGTGGCAGCGATGCCGCCGCTAGTTCGTTCCGATCAGTCCATAGCGTTCGATGACATCGATAAGGCCGAGTGCTTGGCGGACTGCATTGAAACTCAATGCTCGCTCGTCACTACGCTCTGCGATCTCGAGCATCATGAGAGGGTAGATACGAGCGTAGCCGCCTTCGCGTTACAACCCTCTCGCGACCAAGCCCTCACCCCGACCACCGTAGACGAAGTCGAAACGATTGTCAAAGATCTACATGCCAAAAAGGCCCCCGAGCTGGATGGTATCTCTAACAAGGTAATCAAATACCCTCCCCGACAACTAATATGCTTACTAGTAGTTATATTTAACGCACTCATGGCCGGATGCTCCTTCCCCGATCAGTGGAAGGAAGCCATAGTGATAGGGATTCACAAGTCAGGCAAACCATACAACCTACCATCGAGTTATCGCCCTATCAGTCTATTAAACTCGATGGGTAAAATATATGAACGTATCATATTAGCCCGACTCAGAGCCCTTGTAGAGGTCAATGATCTCTTAGTTAACGAGCAATTCGGATTCCGTTTCGGATACTCGTGCGTCCACCAAGTGCACCGCATAACGGAGCACAGCAGCCCGCCTACCGAAAGGTACGGGCGCTATATTTCTAGACGTAGCTAAGGCATTCGATAAAGTCTAGCACAACGGGCTTATCTATAAGCTCCGCAACTCAGGCCTGCCTGACACGCTCGTGCACATCATACGAGACTACTTATCGAATCGCTCTTTTCGCTACAGAGTGGACGGTACACTATCGTCCACCCGCCCCATTCGAGCCGGTGTACCGCAAGGTTCCGAAGTGTTCGTAAAAGGCATCTTCAGTGTAGGTGTGCAGCTTCTGTTTCGGCGGATCTTTCGCCCCATAGTGTGTGCTTCGTGCAGTGTCAGTCTCCTCGCAAGAGATGGAGGTAGTCACCTCAAATTCCGACTCGAACGGTTTCAAAACCCGTCCAGAGAAGGAAGAAATCAACAAAAAGGAAGACAGCCTCTCGCAAGGCATCTCCTCCGCCCAAGAGGGTTCAACAGGATAGGAGCAAATCCCGCTCCCCCCTGTCCTCCCTACCCTGCCCAAGCAACCCGCCTCGAGTGCCCAGGTGTCAGCTAGGCAGCCAGCTCAACAGCAAGCTAGCCAAACAGCGGACCCAATCTCCAGGGCCGAACGCCGCCTTAAGGCCCCTCCTCCTGTCTTTGTACAGGATAAAGCTGCATGGGAGAACATCTCCAAAGATATCTCTGAAAAGAGAATAAGCTACACCAAAGCCAAGGACACCTCACAAGGTATTAAGGTTCTGGTTCCCACGTCAGACGACCATAGACGTCTGACATCTTACTTGAGAGCCAAGGACATCGGCTACCACTCGTATGCTCTAGAGCAGGGTTTCTCAAAGTGGGGTACGCGTACCCCTACGGGTAGGTTTCCTACCGCGCGAATCCGCATACTTCTAGTACCTTCCTAATTCGCATCACCAGTGACCCGTAAACACTCATTACGGATGCACCTGTTTTTGGTTAGGAAATATCGTGTGATCGGCGTAAAAATTACGAAAGGTTAGTATTCACGCAACTTTTTTTCAATGTGATGCATTTTTTTTTGTCTAATAAAATCAAAAATAACTACATAAACCTTGTTAATTTATTATTATAATGCTTAATATGCATCCAATTTTATTTTTATAGTAATCATTTTATTATTTTATGTTATTTATGACTATTTAGTTATTGTTTAGATTTGAAATTTACCTCTTTAGTTTATGTTTTAGATGGATTTGAGGAGCCAAAATGAGAAAATTTTACAGTGGCTAGAAGAATCGGATACGGAGTCAATCCCTGATAATCAATCGCAATCGGATTCAGAGGAAGATTAATAATTTAGAGACGGAAATTCACTTCGAAACTGACGAAAGTGACGAGGATGTTGCAGTTTCGTCAGAGGACGATGTTTTCGTGCCACGTACCGGTCGCAGTCGAAGGTTGGTCATAGATTCTGATTCTGATGATGGTACGCCAACGATATTTGGCTCAAATCAGATCGTTGATGTCAACAATTAGCATACTCAACACCAGCAATCAGTCATTCAACCAAGGCAGAACATCTTGTACGGTAAGAATCAACACAAATGGTCTACAATACCTCGAGACCCACGTACCCGTACAGGTGCTCGTAATGTGCTGCATATTGTACCTGGACCAGTAGGTATATCTAAAGAACTTTCAGAGCCAAAAGATCTATTTCATCTTTTTATTCCGGAGGAAATCATCGACATAATAGTGCAATACTCGAACATAGAGATTAACATAAAGAACAATAAGTATAAAACATCTAAGTACACTACAACACAAACTTCGGCCAATGAAATCAAGGCATTACTAGATCTCCTCATTCAGTCTGCGGCTCTCAAGAGTAACCATTTACCTACACGAACTTTGTTTGATACCCTGAGAAGTGCTAAAACTTATAAAGCTTGCATGAGTGCTGAAAGATTCGACTTTTTACTTAGATGTATTAAATTTGATGACAAAAATACTAGACGAGAGAGAAGAGAATCTGATAGGCTGGCACCAATTAGAGATGTATGGGAAAAGTTTATTGAAAATTGCAAGAAATGGTACAAGCCAGGTTCGTACATAACCGTGGATGAGCAATTAGTTGGTTTTAGAGGACGTTGTCCTTTCCGAATGTATATCCCAAATAAGCCAAATAAATATAGCTTGAAGCTTGTGATGGTTGCTGATTCTAGTACGAAGTACATGTGCAATGCTATACCTTATATGGGAAAAAACACGAACACTGGGAACGAGCCATTAGCAAATTATTTTGTGAAAGAACTATGTAAACCATACCAAGGGTCGAACCGGAATATAACGATTGTTAACAAGTAGCACATAGGCGCCCAGCTATTATGCATAATAACTATTCTCAATTATATTTTAGTGATTTATTTACCAATACCTTATTTCTATAATTCATTAATATTAATCATTTCGTTAATCACCATAGTAATAAATTACGCTGTGAACAATAATTAAACCTTACTAGTTCCTAAACTGACTTCCGATTATTTGATATAAAAAGGGTAGTACGCGCCAAAGGAGGACATTCGATTGTTTTAATAAGTCCAGGCACAACGTTACGCTGTCCAAGTATTATAAATTGAAGTGTACCAATTATTGGACTGTGTTTTATTTACATATAAAACCCAGAAAACCCACAAGTGTTAACACGATGGATAATTGGTTTACTTCGGTTCCTCTGGCTGCTGAACTATTGAAGCCACCATATAAGTTCACAGTAGTAGGTACTTTACGAAGTAACAAGCGAGAGATCCCCAAAGAAATGGTGAACACTAGAAATAGACCAGTTGGCACTTCGATATTCGGTTTCGATAAAGAAATGACTTTGGTGTCCTACAAACCGAAGACAAATAAGATCGTTTACCTTCTTTCCACCACACATGATCAACCTTCAATCAATGCAAATTCTAAAAAACCAGAAATTATTGAATTCTATAACTCCACAAAAGGCGCGGTTGATACAGTAGACCAAATGTGTTCGATCATGAGTACCAGCCGAAAGACCAACCGATGGCCGCTTTGCTTGTTTTTCAACATTCTGAATCTGACTATAGTGAATGCATATGTCATCCATGTCTCTAATGCGATACGAAATGGAACAAAACCCATGAAAAGGAGGCCTTTTGCTTTACAAATGGCAGATGATCTCATGAAGCCTTGGCTGCAAAAGAGATATCAGACTGTAACTTTGCAGCGAAATCTGAAGCTCATCATCGCAGAGATCTTGAAAATTAATGATTCTCAGGAAGGTCCTAGTCATGACGTACCTAAAACGCGAAAAACTTGCAACATCTGTCCTGCAAAAAAACATTCCTAGTGAAGTAAGATCTCAACAAGAGTCTTAACCCTCTAGTAACATAAACATTATCGATGAATCCGTTCCCAATGTACCTAATAAGACGAAATAAATGAGAATAATGCTATAAGTGAAGCTGATTTAAACCAAAGTACGACAAATCAAACAAGTCAATCTTCATCCGTACCGTTTAGTGATTTAGTAAAAGTTCCAACTCTACAAATTCATCGTAGCAAACGGTCAGTAAACAAAAAGCATTCCATCATTTTTACCAGCACACCGGAAAAAAAGAATCTAGAAGAAAAGGAACAAAAGAAATTAGACAAGAAAAGCTCAAGAAAAAGGAAATAAAAACTACATCTAATAAGCTAAAAAAAGTCAAAGCTTTCTACAGGAAAAGGATCAAAGGGTTTAAAAAATCTGAATAATTTTGAAAGTGAAGGAAATATTGATTACTTTTGCATTTATTGTCAGGAAAAGTACAGTGATCCACCCGCCGAAGACTGGATTATGTGTTCAAAGTGTAACAAGTGGGCTCATGAGAACTGCACTGCAGGAAGTTCTTCTAAAGGTTTTACTTGTGATTTTTGTCTATGATTTGGACCTAGTCCGTAAATACCCCATGCTGTCCGTAATTAACCCAGGGTCAGTCCGAATTTACCCCGAGCGCTACGGGTAATTATTAATTATTGCTTTATTAGTGTAAATTAAACAAGATTGAACTTGAAACGTGTGTGTTCACTTGTTTGTCGTGCACTTAGGTACTTGACACATCGAATCTGACGGCTAGGAACATGATATTTATTGTAAGTAATATTTTTCACATTCAAAACTTACAGTTTCGGTCATAACCGTAGTACTATTATAGGTATTCTTTGTCTTAATTACAGAAATATGTCGCAAGTGAAAACACGACAAATGTCGAGCTGTCTTGTCTTTGGTTTGCCAGAAAAGTTACCTGTTTCTCAGTTACCAACTTACAACGACATTATGAAATATTATTTATTTATCAAACATGAATTAAAGCCTGATATAACAACAAAAGAGCCAACAGTTCATGAAATATCTGAAAGGCTGACTCAAGAAGTTTTCGAAATATGGCAAAAATCGTCGCTGCCAACTGTAAGTTCAAAAAGAATCCTACAATTGATTCGCGTTTATCATGACAAATACAGATGCTTAATGGAACCATATCGAGGCCGTCAAACGAACATTAAATATCAAGAAAAAATTAATAAATTCATATCAGACTCTCATAGTTTGTTTGATATTTGTAGCTGCAAATGCAAAGTTATATTGGATTGTAACTGTCCTAAAGAAAGTCGCATTCCCAAGGAGGAAGTTGATTTTTTATTGGATCAAAGAACGACCAGAAAAATGATGATAGGCGGTGTCGAGGTGACTACAACGGTAAAAAATAAGAAAAAACAAGAAAGAAAAGAAAAAGCTTGTTGTTCTCGTTCATTGACTAATGATTAGGCAACAGAAAGCAGTAGCTCATGCGATAGTTTGCTTGTGCCATCTAACTAGTCCTCAATATAAAAATCCAGAACAGGTAAAACATAAATCTTCGCCACCTAATAAAAAAAAGCGATTGAATTTAACCTCATTAGCTCTTGCCTGCGATCGTGCTGGAGTTTCGGATAGAGCCGCTGCTATTATAGCTTCTTCTGCCTTAAAAGATGTTGGCATTATTTCATCAAACGACCCAAGTCATATAATTGAACGTTCAAAGTTGCGCCGTGAAAGAACTAGTCAGATCAACTTTGCAAGAAGCTGACTGCAACAAAATTCTTCGTAGTATTTATTTTGATGGAAGAAAGGATAAGACTGGTTTGTATTGAAAAAGAAGGGAAATTTTACAGAAAACGAGTAATAGAAGATCATTATGTAATATAATCTGAACCTGGAAGTAATTATTTTGGGCACTTTACGTGTGAGTCGAGTACTGCTAAAGGTATAAAAGATACTATAATAAATAACTTGAAATCCAAGTCTGTAGAACTGAGTGAGATAGCTGTTATTGGCTGCGATGGAACAGTGGTGAATACGAGTTTCAAAGGTGGTGTTATCCGCCTGATGGAAGAACTAAACAGACCATTACAGTGGTTTATTTGCCAACTACATTCAAATGAATTACTATTACGACACTTGCTGTTACATTTAGATGGCAAAACTACAGGGCCTAAATGTTTTTCAGGCGCCATAGGAACTAAATTACAAAATTATCATACAAAGCCGATAGTAAAATTTACCGTTATACCAACAATATTACCAGAAATTTCAAAGACAGGTCTGAGTACTGACAAAAAATATCTTTATGATGTGATAACTGCTGTTAGTACTGGTATATTTCCTTCTGATTTAGCTAATATGGGTTTATGGACCGATGTGGTCTACGATAAAATGTAATTCTTCGTGCATTAACGGAGCCAAGCACCTATGGCAAACCATTAGTCTTAGTCGTTATTTGGATGCCAATTTGAAGAAAATCATTGACAAGGTAATTCAGCGAAACGGGTATTTCGAGCACCCAGAAAATCTTCTTCTTGCTATGCTTGGCGATGGCGAGGTTATAAGGGATCTTGCATACCGAAGAATATCAAAGTAAGATCAGAGAATGCTCAAGGACTTCGGATGTTTAAGGTCCCCTACATTTAATTTTGACGCCAAAGATTATACTGATATTACTTTAAATATGTCTGATGAAACCTTGAAAGATGTGGTCAAAAACGGTCTCAGCGTGTGAGCGAGACTGCTTTCATGTAAACGAATGCCTACTTTTAATACGAAACAACAGTTTGATATTTAAGTTTGTTTTTTTAATGTTTAATTTATGCAATAAATAAAGAAACTGGAAATTTTGTTTTTTTTTTATTTGCATCTCTGGGGCACCTCAAATAATTCTCAAACAATACTGGCATGCATATGTGCAGATGGAACATGGATTCCTCCTATGATAATTAAATTAATAATAAATATTTAAAGGTGTCAGGTGGAACGACAAACTCAAAAATGATGCTCTTCCAAACGCCTTAATTAAATTGTCTCCGAAGGGATGGATTAATTCTGACTTTTTTTTTTAGAATGGATATTTTTTTTTTATCAATGCCATACCCTCTGAACGTCCCGTGGTACTACTAATGGACTCACATTCTGCACAAATTGGAGCAGAAGTTCTGAAGGTGGCGAAAGAAAACCAAATTTATTTATTAACTTTCCCAGCTCATTGCACGCTTCTATTGCAGCCACTTGACGTGGGTCTTTTCAAGCCACTTAAGACTTACTGGCGCGATAGCATGAATTAGTACATGATCAATAACCCAAGCGATGCTCCAAATCGCAATAACTTTCACTCAATCCTGAATCCAGCGTTTATAAGAGCCATTATCAAAAATAATATTGAGAACGCTTTTAGTAAAACAGGTATATGTCCTTTAAACGGAGATGCTATTTCAGAAGAAGCTTTACGGCCTTCTGCTTTAACCAATTCTGCTCCTAATCCTTCAGCTTCAACTAACAATGCTCCCAATTCTTCAGCTTTTAACTGACACAGCACCTGAAAATTCTACTACAAATGCAAAACTCATAGTTGATAACATTTTAGTGTCACCCAAAGCATTCCAACGCGACAAAAATAGATCAAGAAAAAGAGATTCCAGTGCAAAATGCTTGATAACAATCAAGAAAATCGCCAGCAACAGCCTTCTACTTCGGGCACTCAGAAACAAAAAAAGTAAAATTGAAGATAATTGGGAGTGTGGCCTATGTGTCATACTGTTTGACATGACATGAGATTTGCGTTTATATTGATAATAATGATCTTGAGGAACAACTATATTACCGATGTGATCCTTGTTTAGAATAAAATTTTGAAATTACCTGTTGATATTTGTAATTTCTAGAATATCACCAAATTTCCTCCCACTATAACCAAAATACCGGACTGTGTCGCCAACATACCTTTGACTACATTGTTTATTAAATTATCATTTATTATCAATATCTTTGTATTTTGTCAATTTGTATTTCCTAGATGTTTTTTTTTTTCAATAAATAAGTAATACAATAAAATTAAACTGACTATTTGTTTACTCGTGAAGTCCTAATTAATTGGATTTATATTTTTTTTATCACCAATATACCTTTCCTTACCCTTTATTCCAGAATGTCGGCAGAGAAAAAAAAAAGATTGGACGGGAAAAACCAAAAAGCTGTCGAAGAAGTTCAGATAGTTGGCTCAGAAGGAGATCTCCCTGAAGCTTTAGAAAATGAATTAAGGGATCACATTGTCGATTTGTTTGGCGTTACTCCCAAAGATGCCAGAGAGCTTGCCTTCCAATTTGTTGAGAAAAATAAAATTTAAAATCGTTTTAATAAAACCAAAGAAGCTGCAGGGAAAAAATGGTACTATGCATTCATGAAGCGCCATCCAGATATAAGTCTCCGTCAACCAAGAGCCACTATCTATGAGCAGGGCAACTGGATTTAATAAGAAGACGGTAAAATGCTTCTTTGATAAATTGGAAGACATAATGGACAAGAATGACTTACATGACGATCAGCGAATTTTCAACATAGACGAAACAGGTTTGTCAACTGTCCAGAAGAAGCCTCGAAAAATATTAGCTCTGAAAGGGAAGCGCCAAGTGTTCCATTAATAATGGTGTAAGGTGACTACCACTGCTGTATGTTGCGCTAGTGATGTTGGGTTTTTTGTGCCGCCGCTAATAATTTTTAAACGTAAAAGAGCAAAAGACGAGCTACGGGATGGGGCTCCTGGAACAATATTTGAATTTAATCTTGACAGTGGAGGATTCATTAACACAGAGATTTTTACTTAGTGGTCGAAACATTTCGTGGAAACTATAAAACCGACTTCTGAAAAGAAAGTTTTACTTCATGTTTGCAAGATACGTCTTAGTAGTGCAGTCGTGTTTTTTGTTGTTGTTTACTAATTGCGATTGCAATTCTAAGAAAGACCTGCTCGGTCTTACCTAAGATTACGGCGGCCGGCCGTAAGGTGCGTTACTATGGAAGGCGATAACATTAATTATTTATACCGAGTCAAATAGCGTAAACACGTCAAGAGAACAAATACAATTACAGGAGAATGAGATATATATGGAGGACGAATTAGAAGATTATAGTTTAGAAAATGCTAGCAGAACGACAAAGCGTATGAGAGAATTAGATTCTAATAATAAATGGACAACAGTTACCAAAAAAGGAAAAAGGATGATAAGAAGGAATATGTGAAACAGCAAAAAAAGTATTGAAAAAGATTTAATAGAAATTTGTGTGTATTCGAAAGACATAATGCCTTAACCATTTCAATTAGCGAAACTACTCAAGAAGGAAAATATATCGCGAATAAAATGTATAAAGTTTTGATTGTATTTGAAGAACACAGTGCAAAAAATTTTTTGTCATGTAATACTTTAATAGAAAGAGGATGGGGAATGCATAATAGATATGAAGTAGGGATATCATACGGTGTCATTAAGAATGTAGAAATTGAGTTAACAGAAGAAGATATCAAAGAAAATATCACTAGTGACAGGGATTTACTATCTGTGAAATGATAGATACGGAGGAATGATAAATCGGACTGGTTAACGAGTGAAGCCGTTCGATTGGGATTTAAAGGTTCATCTTTACCCCCATATATACCTGCACCTCATCAAGTTGATCGAACGTCAACAACCCAGGCTCAAACGTCTTATTCGTTAGATCACCAACCAGAGTTTGAAATGTCTCGTAAAGTATTGTATCCCGTGAACCTGTTGAACAAAGAACAGAGACCTCTCTACCTCAGACTTCTGCTTCTGTAGTTTATGGAATAGAGCTGGACAATCAAAAGGAAAATATTTCAGAATATGAACAAAATAAGACAACGCCAAATCTGATGCAGATTCAAATCGACAGAGAATCTCCTAATCTCTTGATAGATTCCGAAATTTTATTATATTTTTTATATAAGGTATTAGTAATTTTGACATTGATGATTCTACAATTGCAGAGATTTTAGGCAGCGATATAGAACCAGAAACACCATCGAAAATTTTAATAAAAAGCATCACCTATACCAAAAATTCCCTTAACCATGTCTAAGAGGGCGAAACAGTCCGCAGATATTTTGAATTCAAAAGAAAATATTAAACAAAACAAAATAAAGGAAGTGACTGAAAGGAAGGAAAAACAAATAGAAACTAAGTTAGGCAAGAAAAACAAGGCTGAAACTACCAAAGAAAATAGAACACTTCAGAAAAGAAAGAAACAAACCAGCCACAAAGAACGATAACAAGTAAACAAAAGCATTATTTTAGTGACAACGACGATGATAAACTAGCTGATTTATGTGATAAAGAAAATGATAATTATTTAAAAGTTAACCAGGGTCGCGAACAGCGAAAACACGAATTATTTACAGTTCCAGCAGTGAAGGTGAAGACAATTCACCTCACTATACAATTAAGGGAAAGAAAACTAAAGGTTTGCCGGTAAAGAGCATTAACCCGCCATTGGTGACCTATATGGCTGTGGTTTTCAGTAGATGCCTAATTCCGCGCCCCGTACCGCCAGTCTATCTCGCGACAGCGACGCGTGCGCACGTTTCCGAGTTTCGCCACCAACCCGGTGCGTGAGACCGCCGTCACCAACTAGGTAAGTCAAATGGTTATTGTTATTTTTTATATTTTACTTATTTTGATAAGATGATTATTTTGATTTGATAGTATGTTGTTATAATTTACAGTTAAATCATATAATACTATTATTAGTAGGCGATTTTTCAGATTTGATCGACATCTTACGTGTTTTTCGTTCAAATTGTGAACATTATTTCAGCATGTCTTACGAAAGCAACCAGCGTCGTCTCGAGGCTCTTTTGCAAGAAGCAATGTCTGATGAGGATGGATTACAATCGGAAAGTGTCGGAAAGGAAAAATCGAACCAGATCAAATACAAATTCGGAGAGCGAAGAAGATTTGAGTGACCACGAATATTCAGGTAATGAAAACTCATTGTTCTATTTGGGAAAGGATAAATCGACGAGATGGAGTAAGGAGCCCCAACGTCAATCTATCCGTACTAGAAGAGTCAATATTATAACTTAGTTACCAGGACCGAAGCGGATTATTGCCAGTAAGAAAGAACCTCTCGCAATTTGTAAACACTACTTTGACAACAATATAATCGATATTATTGTAAAGTATACTAACCAATTTCTCCAAACACTTGTCGGGCGGTGATGGAAAATTTCCGCTCTAGATTACAGGAGTGCCAATCTAAACAAGGGACACATTTGGACGACGTTATTTTTAAAAAATAAAACCCTGATTTTTGTACTTTTAGAATAAATAAACATATTTTCTCTCATATCTCTTTTGTATTTTTTATAACCATTCGAAATGTTACCGGACTTTTGGTCTCCCTGTATTACCTACATACTCAAGGTATATATGCATTGGGCAGAATTCAGAGAAACCGCCGCCGTAGTAAGAGTTCATGAAGGACTCTGTTCCAAGGGGATCATATGAGGAACTCGTAGCAGACTATGAAAGTGTGGATATCTCGGTAACTTGTTGGAAGGATAATAAGCTTGTTACGTTGGTATCTACTTATGTTGGTTCCGAGTCAGCAGATTCGATAAGAAACAAAAGAAAAAAGTCTCTGTTGCCTGTCCAAAAATTGTAAAATATTACAATGCCTACATGGGTGGAGTAGATTTGATGGACAGTTATTTGGGCCGCTACAAAATTCGAATGAAAAGTCGAAAATGGTACATTCGATTATTTTATCACATGATCGACATGGTGGTAATAAATTCATGGGTACTTTATAAAAAAACACCACCCAAACATGACACTAGGTGATTATAGATCAGATCTTGCGGAGACATTGTGCAATTATAAAAAAAATTCTGAACCCAAAAGAGGAAGGCCTTCAAGCAGTAATATATATCGGGATATAGAAGCAAAAAGACATCCGGATCCAATGAAGCCCGTTCCTCCAAGAGACGTGCGGACTGATGGCTTAGGCCACAATGAAAGATGCACTTCTAAAAATAGATACAAACTTCCCGGTTGTAAAGGTTTTTCGCGGACTGAGTGTACTAAATGTAAGGTGGCATTGTGTCACACTAAAATTTTTTATAAATTATTTATTTTTTGATTAACCTAAATGCCTATTTCAGTTAATTAAAGTATGTGATTAGAAATAAATTTGTTTGATTGAAAACCACCTATTCTAGTATTTTATCAAGTTCTCACATTCCTATAAGTGTTTCATCAAAAACCGATAAATCCAGTTGATCTGGTCAATAACCGATAAATCTATTTTTCTTTTTTTAATAATTTGAGAGGTACCACACTTAGAATACTGAATTTAGGTTTCCAAATAGTAATGCTAACACCAATAAATTGATTATTTTCATTTAACTGTAAATTAGAAGGCCATGAGTTGATCAATATTTTTAACTTTTTAACAAAAAAAACGTAAATATCGAATGTTATTCCGACGCTCCTCAATTTTAACTTTTTAACTATAATTCGCAATAAATAACTTATATTTTGGAATAAAATCTGAGTTATCCCTTAAACCCCAAACATTCATCAATGACCATGAAATGACTAACAATAATTTACCAGTTTCTGCAAGTGTGACGTCCATCACTCCACCAAATCACAGAGAAACAGGTGAAAATTATACCCACCACATAAACCAACACCAGGAAAATCCGCAGATCAATTGACCTCTTCTTAAAATTAAAAAGATATTCAACCTATTTCTCAAAAAATAATGAAGTTCGTAAACGTAGCAAACAGGTTGGCAAACTTTTGACTTCAGAGCAGCATATAGCATTAGGAAAGGACAAAGAAAACGAAGAGACTTTGAAAGAACATAGACGTAAAGTTAATCAAAAAAAAATGGTTAAAACCAAAGATAAGAAGACTGATACAAATAGGATTAGAAAACGAAAGTTGTAAGGGGTATTAGCGAAAGCAGTCTTAGATAAATAGCATTTCACATAATAAGCAGACAGATACATGCATATTTAATGCTTGATTATACTGATATAAGTCAATATTTTATTGTTGTTTTTCTTCTTGATTGGTTTTTTGATTATACTTTCAATTTTGTTCTTAAATTACAATCAACAATTATTTTAACGAGAACGCCCTTATATACAAAAGTCAATTCAATCCACAACAATACAGGATCTCAATCTGCAAAAAAACTTCTTCAGTGACATATTTTGAATATTTTAAAAATTGTTTTAATGTCCGAAGTCAAATCTGAAGACAATCAATTCATTGAACCTCGAACCAAAGATAATAACCATTTGGACAACTTTAAATATACCTCAACGGTTAGTCGAGCTCAGAGCAACCGCGCCGGATCAGTGCCACCTCTTCACCTATTCTGCCTCCAACGGCAATCCTCTGTATCGCTGCCATTCGGTTGGTAATGATACGAGACAGAATGGTACAAAACAATAGAACGCACCTTTTGTTCCAGAATTAATATTTCAAGTCGCAAGTATTTACCAGCGCACTGCTGACCAATTGCGTGAGTTTGTTTATTTATTATGCTTTCACATCTTAACTTCTCAGCCAGTCGAGAAATTTTGACACATACCCCTCCCCCTTAATCGCAGCAAGCTGTTCACGAAAACTGGCAAGCTATAAAAAAAATTTGAACATCACACAACAGAAACCGAGCAGGATACAGCAGATTGCCAACAACAATGTTCAATCTACCAATGTCATTCAAATTATTCCCAACAAACACCAAACAAACCGATAGACAAACCAAGCAACCAAATCAGTCTACTAAAACATAAGTAGCTCACTTCCTACGAATTAATTGTTATACCTCTTTTTTTCACAATAATGTAAGTATTACTATTGACTAATGTTATAGCGTTGAATCATTTCCCCAGATGGGACCAATAGTTATTAGATGTTTCTCTTGAATAATTCTCAAGAACAGCCCGGAGTTTGGAAGCTGGAAGTATGTACAAGCCCTTACCTCAAGGGGAACGAAAGCACTTAAAGCCGTGATCCTGAACCTGAACTCTATTCGCGTCGGATTTGCCGTCCCATCGGATTCTAAGAGGATAGAGTGCACCAGTCTCCCTTGAGATTAGCTGCTGTGACTGAAATCAGTCAGGACAACATTATCTTTATATTTTCAATCAATATACTCTTAAAATATTGAACTGATTTTAATAATTCTTTCGCAGTAAAAAATCTAATTTATCTAGAGTAGACATTGCATTTCACTATGTAAGTACTTTTATAGCGACAAACTAAATTCCGCGCGATGAAGCTGAGGGTACAGCTTGTAAATAAAAATAAACACATTTATCAGTGACGTGCGGTGAGCGTTTAATTTAACTTATAATTCAACTCAACTCAACATTACAAGCGGCAATCGCACATAGTGAAGTGAAGCATTCCTTCAATACTGAATGTTTCCACTGGACCTGGAAAGAAAACATAAAAGCTTTTTAGAAACAATACAAAATAATAATATAATTCTCATTTACTGTCGAAATAGCTAGGCAGCCTGGCAAGTCTTTTCGTACTTGGTTTTAGGGCTTTGCACAAGCCAGTCTGGATAGGTATCACCCACTCATCAGATACTTTACTGCTAAGCAACAATATTTAGTATTGACTTGTTATTGTTTGAATGGTGAGCACAAGGAACATAATGTCTCAGTTCCCAAGGTTGGTGGCTCATTGTCGTCTTAAAAATGGTTAAAATCTCTTACCACACCACCATGTCTATGGGTAATGGTGATCACTTACCACCAGGGAGCCCATTTGGCTATATACATAATAAAAAAAGTCACCAACAGCCAGATGTGCGAGATAATTTAGGACTGCTTGGTTTAATATTAAAGTATCTTATCATCATTACCAACTAATATTATTCTTTCACCAATTTAGCATAAAACTGCTGCAGGTTCAAGCAAACGACGAGAAACTCAAAATACACCAATTAAAAACATTTACAGTATGTAATTTTTCTTTTTGCTGGACTAAGGTCTACCATCTCCTTTCGAGGAGATTTGGGGTATTAACGACCACGTGACTAGACACTCACGTGGCTTTGGTTCTGTCAGTGTTCAGTCACTCCTGAGCACAAGACAAATTTTTAACACAAATTAAACCCATGAAAATTCAGTGGTGTTTGCCTTTGCCACTGGGCCATATTGTCTTTTACTCATAACAGGATATTAATTAATAATTATTAACAATTAGTTGTCACCTGCGCCTTTGTTTGCATTATAAATCAAAATATACTTTATTCAAGTAGGCTTTTACAAGCACTTTTGAATCGTCATATAACAAACTATATTAAGTAAAGCTACCACTGGTTCGGAATGTAGATTCTACCAAGAAGAACCAGCAAGAAACACAGTAGTTACTCTTTTTCAACACTTAAAAATACAATCATGTTAGTTGAATACAATTATATAAGTATGTAATATATCCTGCCTGGAAATCAACAAGCATTAACTCCACGCTTTTTTATCATCTATATAATCTTGTATCGAATAATATGCCTTCTTTACCGATGTATTTTTTACAAATTATTTGAAATGATTTGAATTTATGAAACGGCAAAGTTAAAAATGTCTGAAGAATTCACATTAAATTCTAAAGATGATAACGGCGACGAACATGGCTGGTTGCCATATTAATGACCCTTCGATATATTGAAGACCTCCGTGATCGAGTAGTGTGTACACCGGTTTTCATGGGTACGCCACTCCGAGGTGCCGGGTTCGATTCCCGGCCGAGTCGATATTGAAAAAGTTCATTAGTTTTCTATGTTGTCTTGGATCTAGGTGTTTGTAGTACCGTCGTTACTTCTGATTTTCCATAACACAAGTGCTTTAGCTACTTACATTGGGATCAGAGTAATGTATGTGATGTTGTTCAATATTTATTTATTATATTGTTATTATAGTTGATTGTCAGGTGTTCCTTAGGGTCTAACCTTGCTTCATCCCAAATTTCATCAAACTCGATTCAGTGGTTTGGCCGTGAAAGAGTAACTTACTTAAACTTAATAATATTAGTATAAGCTCACATGTACTCCATACAAATCAACAACTGCTTTGTATTATGTAAATAATTGAGAATATCTTCAATAAAATTAAAAAGATTATATACTTTGTATACAAATCTTCTGTATGTGTGTATAAAACGAAACACTTAATGTACCAATTTCGACGAAAGGTTAGGTGATGCTGCCATTAGTTTCCAGGATAAAGTTTTTTGACAAATCAATGAAATGTTTATTTCACATAGAGAACATTGGTACGGGAATCTAGTCCTTCATAAACTATGAACATGAATAGCCTATAACAATTAATAATACAATTTGTACTCACAGACATCACGAGTGCGAAGACTTTCAAATTGTTTCATTCGCGACTTTGTTCTGTCACTGAAATGCAAATTATAAACAAATTAAAACATCAATGTTTATTAAAAATAACATAACATTAGTCTAATTAGAAAGAGAAGATTCAATTATATTTATCATTTAAAAATACTTATTGGATAATGAAAATTTAATCTTGTTATAACTTATAATGCTTATAATACTGTTTAATATATATAAAACACATCTATACTAATAAATAAAGCTTGAGAAATTTGTATGTTTATAATATTAATTCTTATTGATCAACAGAGCCTTCAAAGCCAAGTAGTTAAAGCATGTAAATAAAAACAACCAGATTGCAGTTTCCAAAACACAAGGTACCACTGTTTTTATGTGCTTAATATATTATGTTTTTATGTAAGACCGTGTTGTGCAGGAACATTTCAAGCCAAAGTAAAAATATTATGACTTAAAAGAGAGAAACTTAAAGTTTCATAGTGATTCCTATTAAAACTATAATTGTATATACATTTTAAAGTTAAAAATTAATTTATGTTACATATTATAACATATCATCTTAGTAGCCAAGATTGGTGTTACATTGGTGTAATAACAGATGGTTAATGTTCTTAGTGTCGATAGCTACTGGCGGTTTTGACTGTTGTTATTTTATCTGATATGTATTAATAAACAATAACAAGCATACTTAGATTTAATTTTCCATCAAATTTCTAGACATTATTGTATGTAGACGAGCATATTTTATTGTAAACTTATTATTCTTATTTAATTTGTGGCTATTTGTTTAGCTTATATTTTATGGAAAAGAAACAGTTTAAATTCCTTGAAAATCAAGTGGTACTCACACAATTGAAGTCAATCAGCCAGGGACACATAGATATGTTACTTGCTGCCTGCCGAGGTAGTCTGCAAAGCCACCCATGGTAAACTGGAAAAAGTTACTTGTAGTTAGTATCTCATAATATACATAACATTGTGTAAAACACTTTGAATAGTTTTGTTTTATTTAATATAGCTACAGACTCACTTATGAACCTAAATAATACCCACTGCCTGTAGTCATTGACACAGTAAACAAAAATTAACCATCCCTTACACCGACAACGCATCACCAACCTCGGGAACTGAGATGTTATGACTTTTGTGGCTGTAGTTACACCGTCTCACTCGTACGTCATACTGAGGTTTCAATGGGATCACGTTAAAAAATAATATCTTTACATTGCAACATAAGTTAAGAATAATGATTAACGAACATGGTATTCTTATTAGATTTATTATCAACAATAATTAATATTAATAATAAAAACATAAGAATGGCATAACAATGACGCTGCTTCTGGCAAGATACTATAAGACTCCTTTTAAATCATGGCACATATGCGTTTATACAAAGGAATTAATAATAGTCTGCGTGATTTGATCATGTTGGTGGAATAGCAAAAAAAAATGAAGGCTGAAGAATCATAATTTTAACCTTGGGGTACTAGCTCAAATAAAAAAAAATATATAGAAATTTTACCTCGCGATTCATACTGCTCTAGTAGAAAAGATGAGCAAATTTGCTTTACATCCAACAAAACACCGCACGCAATTTTTGGCCGCCATTGTTAAAAGAAAATTTATTATTTTTACATATGTAGGTATCTAATTAATGTCCTTTATTTGTTGAATAACGTAAATTATTGGAACTATTCTAGAATTAAATTATGAATATTATGTAACAATTGCAGGTAGTCTGAACTGATGTTGACTACAAAAAGTAATTTTAATGTTTAAATTACGAAATTTTTGAATTTAGTTTTCAGTTAAAGAAAACAAAATTCAATACGAAGCGATGATGATCATGCCATGATTGAAAAAGAATTATTATATAAAAAAAATATGTTAAGACTTACATATGAATTGTTTGATAACATTATAGCATGCACTTTCATTTCAATTAAATAAAATCGAGAGAAAGTTCTAAAGTACAAACTGACTAAACTCCGAGATAAGAACATGACCGGAGCACGGTAAAAGTGAAAAAGAAATCAAATATTTTGAAGCAACTGGAACTCGCATCAATAGTACCAACATTATATGAAGAAATCGATTAAAATATTTTTACTCGATTATCATTGCTATAATATAATAATATAAATATAGTATGTATAACAAAAAAATTATTGAAATATAAATATATATTTTCCTTAACTTTAAAATGTTCTGAAAATGATTCAAAATATTCTTTTATCTGTCTATTAAAGGATGTAATACACATGTTATGTATTAGCACGAAAGTTTCAAGCAGATTCTTCACAAAATACAAATAGTATTAATATTTATACAAAAAAAATATCGTTTCAAATCTATTGTTTTGTGTTATCTATGACATGAAGACACATTTAAGTTTTGCAGTCCAGACTTAACTTATAATGATTTGAAGATAATGGTCTAAGTACTATTCACTAGAAAAAAAAACCCTATTCTTTAAAAATTATTGGATTTTGTAGATATGTCTGAGATACATTTTCCAATGCTGTCTTTTTCGATATTTACATTGTTATGAGTATCAAAAAGGTGAATGTGAAATATATTTTTTTATGACTGATTCAAAATTCGTAATTGTTATTTAAAGATTAAAGCGTTTTATATATGTTACTCGTTTGTTCTATTTTTAATAATAAATGTATTCTATTGCAATGTGCAAGTTTTTTCTTTATAGCTTTATATTTTTTAAGCGTTTGAGCGTGTATGGACCTTTTTTCATAATGTATTTGTAGCAATTGTAAATAGCAGTACGCCGTGTGATTGATCCGAGTATCCGATCGTCGACCAGAGATAAAGTGAAAATTCTCACTTCCGGAATTGAGGATTCAATTTCTTATTGTTATTTATTTAAACAATCCTAATATTATTTTACTTCAACTTATTGTATCGACTGAAAAAAATATTAGAGCTCGTATCTTTTTTCTTTTTTGTTGATGTTAGTTTATTATAATCAACCAATATGCTTATAAGCTTAATAGCTATAAAAAATGAGTATACATTGTGTTATGAACTATATTTATTTATATAAGGTTTTACTTATAATAATCTCCATGAGGATTCGATGTTTTTGTTTATTGCATTCATTTGTAATTATAAGATATTCATTTACCCATTTCATGACACACCAACAATTAATTTAATAAACAGGTGCATTTGAATCGTTGGAAGTATTCAAGTTGAGCGTTATTTTTAAATTTCTGATTATTCTATATGCCTTTTCTATATTTGAAAAGAAAATTTTAGTCATCTCTGCCGTTTCTGCGTTTAGTTATGTTTTGTTCCATCTATGTATCGTTTTTTGCCTCAATGTCCACTTTATATATGACTGTGGGCGTCTATAAAAATGGGCTGTGGTCTTACTTTTTAGAGCTGTCTCTTTTGCCAGTTTATCTGCTGAGGAGGGAGGAGAACCAGGAAAATTCGGTGGCTATACCGCTTTCCGTCAGGTCGCGTTTGTGGTGATTTGGTTCACTCGATTTGGCTCGATCTTGAGTCACTATTGATCTTCATAGATGTTTTTCTTAGTTTAGTCACTAGGTTCGTGGTTTAGTAGAACGCGTACATATCCGCCTGGTTCACTGAGTAGCAGGAAGTCAGAGTTTATTTTTTAGCCACTAGGAGATAAGCGCATACAACTGAAGGAGAACTTCACCCTATAGATAAACCCAGTGTGCCTTTTCATACGATTCACATTTATACAAAGCAAGAAAGGAAATCGTTACCTTTTTGCTATAGTTGATGGGTTCACAAAATTCGTAACCATAAGACCTGTCAAAGACACGAAGTCTGTTACTACAATTAGATATCTTAAAGACCATATAAGTAATTTTGGTGTTTCAACACGCCTTATTACCGATAAAGGTGCAAGCTTTACAAGCAGCATTTTTAAAGAATTTACAAAATCTTATGGTATCAAACACATTACAAATGCAGTAGCAACTCCTAGAGCGAATGGTCAGACGGAGAGGTTTAATAGAACCATTTTAAATGCTCTTTCAACTTTGAATCATGGTAAAGATGAAAAGTCTTGGGATGACAACATCTTAAGCATTCAGTTATGATTAAATACGACGACACATAAAACGACTCATAAAACACCATCCGAATTGCTTTTTGGATTTAACATTCAATGTAAAAGTGAAGGGATTTTAAGCGCAGTTTTAAATGACACTATTAATGTGACATCTGAAGAGGAATTAGTAGTATTAGTAGTAGAGACGAAGTAAGGGAGAAAATAATAGAAGAGCAAACTAAAGATAAAGAAAGATACAAGAACAATAGTCATAGGAAAACTCCAAAGATATATTCCGAAGGTGACCTAGTAAGAGTAGAGCGACAAGTACCTCACGATGGGCAGTCCCAGAAACTAGTTGTAAAGTATCAGGGCCCATATCGTATAAAAAAAATTCTGCTCAATGATAGATATGTCATTGAGGATACTCCGTTATCGCTTAAAAATAACCGTCGTTACGAAGCCATAATTGCAGTAGACAAAATACAGCCTTGGTTAAATTTTTCTAGAGTTTTTGAAAGTAGTTGCGGAGGAAATTATTCTGATAATGAATAATTACTATGACGTGATAATTGTAATATAATAATAAGATTACATAACTAATTAGATTAAATACTAGAAAGGAAATCTTATAGTATCAAAATTATTGAAGATAATATATAAAATGTAAACAAATAAATAAATAAATGTTATCAATTTATTTGAATAAATATATTAGTAATATAATTGTAAGTAGAATAAATAAGAAAGGAATAGAAAAGTAAAAATAAAAAGTATATAAGAATAAGATACGCGAGTAGAGTACAATTGTATTTTTTTTTTTATTTAAAGAAATTTTAAATTATATTTCTAAGCGAAGGGGCTCGCTCTTAACTGGAAGGCCGAGCTGTAAGCCTATAAATTAAGTTTAATAAAATATTTTTAAATAATCATTTAAGGTTGTATAGCTTTTAGCTATTGAGTTATATTCAATCACAGAATTATATAAATGTGATGAATACTTTTTGGTTTGACATTTTTATAATAAAAGTAGAGGAAGAATATTTTTGAATTTGACATGGGAATTGTTAATCTGGGTTGAAAAGCGGAAGATAATGGATGATTGTAATAAAAACTGGAGAAATAAATATTGTAAACTATATTAAATATTGTTAATTATTTGACGTTCCTATTTACTTGAAGCTGGGTCTTCAATATATAGGCGGACAGGCATATGTATATACATAATTTTCTAAGCAGATATAGCTTGCTACAACCAAACACCATGACAAACTAAAAAGACAAATAAATGCTACATGCTAAAGATTTCGGTTGGGCTTGCATATGCTGCGGGTCTGTTGGACTTATAGTTACCCTGGATTCCTTAGAAAGACCTACCGGACTCTCCGGACGCGACTTAGTGAGCCGATAATACAGTCAGCGGCTCAATCGCTTACCCCGTTTCAGTGACCTTTAAACTTTAACTTAATACAATTACTGCAAATGGATTCATGAATATTAAAAATGTATACTTATACCTATATTCTTAACTATTATATATAACTTCAAATAATTTATATCACGCAAATTACTCAATAAGTAAGTATGTTTATAATAAACGTTTTTATGACGTATTACAAATGGCGCTGCAAACAAAATATAAATAAAATTAAGTTTTACTTATTGCATAATTCATTAAATTTGATTCCGAATCATACCTTATATTATATAATATCATTATATTAATGGTAAGAGATATTTCTGACACACATTTACTTAAATTATATATATTTAAATAAACAATAAATGAAACATTAAATGTCTTCGAAAAATTCAAACAATCAATGTCTTATGAAAATTAGAGTTAGATAAATAACTGTTTATATATAAACAACTATTTAAATTTAATTCTCAAGTGTTTTAGACATAAATGTAATAAAATATAATCATTAAAACGATGATTAACAATACATACAGATCAATATTTTACAACCATCGCCGATAGATGGCGATATGCGCGTATATGTTCCAAAGATTAAAACAATCAAATCAATGTCTATTGAATATTAGAGCTTGATAAATAACAGTATTATGTTGACAAATAATTATTTCAATAAAGATTTTATGTGTTTGATACATTAGTGTTATAAAATTTAATAATATTAATTATAAATCATGAATCAAACCTTCAACATTTGACAACTGTTGCCGATAGATGGCGACTGGCGCTCATAAATACAACGTTTACTGTGCAAGCCCAACATAATATAATTGATAGCATTCTTCGTTCTGTAGTGTCAGGTGAACACCGTCTTTATCGAAGTATGTATGGACGGATGGTAGGTCAGTGTCACACATTTGTGCTCTTTGGAAGGTCACAGATCAAACTCATCCCATTATTTATTGGTTATCGGGGTGAGTGGCTTATGAAATGAAAGGAGCGAAGCTCGTGTTCATCCTCTCTTTGTGCACGAAGTCAAATTCAGTCCGCTAAGCACTTGGCTATCAACAAATCAATGTCTATTGAATATTAGAGCTTGATAAATAACAGTATTACGTTGACAAATAATTATTTCAATGAAGATTCTATGTGTTTTATATATTAATTTGATAAAATATAATAATTAAAGTATGACTCAAAATATAAATATCATTATTCGACAACGATTGCCGATAGATGGCGACTCGCGCCCATAAATACACGAGTTTTGAAGTCATAACTTCTTATGTGAGGTTAAACCGCTTTATAATACGTATTTTTTGACAGTTTGTGATTAAAGAAACCCAGAAATACCAATGTTACTCGTTTGGGTATAGTGTAATCAATCGCTCGTACGAGGCGAGTAGCTTGAACTTCTAATGAAATAGGCAATATTGAGATTTAATTATTTTCGAGTACATTTATAGCTTGTACTTGTAATGTTTTAATACCATAATATCATATCAATATAAAGTAATCAAACTGGACGTGTCTTATTTAATTTTTAATTCGTTAAATAAACACTGTTCTTTCGTTTTATGATTGTACCACACTTGCGATATATACAACATCACCGACACGTCACAACGGGGTCACCCTCCTCGTGGGAAGCCAGTCGTCTAGCTGGTCTCATTTGACAAATCACTCAGATGAGACTCTAAGCGAGTTTGTCGCTAATCTGTGCCCTCAGTCTGTCACAGTCCGGTAGTGTTCCCTGCAACACATCCACCCTTACACCCCGAGCTGCGAGCCAAGGCTCACGAGCCACTCGCGATCCCTTTTTGTCACTATCGTCTTCTATCATCAAAGTATTTTCCATCCTCATAATTACATCAAAGTATGTTCTAGTATAATAGTATCTTTTATTAATAAAAATAAATAATAATTAATTATTAAAAACAAATGTATATTTTAAAATAGTTTACGTCTTATTCTCAGACCGACCGAGTATATATAAAAAAAAAACATAAAATTCGGAAGTAAAGGAGGAATTTAGTTACAAACACACGAGAATATTATATATTAGATATAATTTTTGTGTTTCCAATTATTTAACAAACGTCGACACAGCTTCGTCCACCGTACCTACCCTGTGCCAATAGCTCTGCTATAATTTAATTTAATGTATTTTATTCAAGTTAACATTACAAAATGAATTTTGACTCCACCAAAGCCTCCAGCGAGAAGAAACTCCATGAGAGTCGTACAGCTGCATAACATATAACCTGTTTCAATGATTAATAAGATTTATTTATTAGTTGTATTTTTAAGTGATACATAATTGGCTCACAATCCGTTTTAAAAAAATTCTTGAATATGTTCATCAAAATTTTGTACAATATTAGTTTCATTATTGCCTTCTTCCGCTGCCGTATGCGTAAGAGTTAGAGAGAGAGAAGCCAGAGAGACTGGCGCCGTAACGCGTTACGTAACGAAATGTTGCATTCTAAATTGACATTCAGCGCCATCTATTAGCGCACAAAGTTTAACTGAGTGCACGGAATACAAAAGATGGCAGCATTATAATATTGTTAACATCAATATTGATAGGTAATTTTGACAATAAATAAATATAATCAATCATATTTCAAAAAAAGAAATATAATCAATCAATAACATTTCAAATCGAAAAAATACTATTTTCACTAAACAAAGATTAATTAAACTTTATAATTGCAAAAATATTTATACGGTCAACGATGTGGTTTTGTAGAAATAATGTGTAGTTTAAAGGTTTGGTTTTCATTCCTATTTTTCTCAAAAATTATCTAGGAATACATAATATTTTTTTCAACACATTCTAGTTCTAATGATGCTTCCAAAACAAGCGTTCAGCGCCATCTATTAGCGCATAAAGCTTAACTTTGCTTACACAATACAAGAGATGGAAGCAATTTTTTATTTCTGAATAAATTAGCTTCTGTAGTCGACTAATATCTGACTTTCCTTTTTACTGTCGAATACTAAAGGAATGTTGTATTATCTATTTAATGTTAATTTGTTTCTTTTTGTATTGCATATTGAGAATAACTTCATCAGTTATAATTATAGCTTTTTTTGTCCATCAGACCAATTTTAACAATAATAAAATAACATTATGGTTCTATCTTTTGTATTCCGTACTCTTAGTTAACCTTTGTGCGCTACTAGATGGCGCTGATTGTTTATTTTCTGTTTTTCGATGCAACATTTCGTCACGTAACGCATCGGAGACGTATGTTTTATACTCTTATATATATTTATTACATTTTATTACTATCATAATGTCAATCTAGAGCAACCAAACCGAATGTTTCTTATTTCTGTTTGTTATTCAACTAGTCGATTGAAATCTACACTAGCGCTAGTTTGCGAGTGTGTCATTAATACGAACTAATTGTCAGTGAGAACTTGTATTGTTTGTTGTTTGTTTATACCACTGGGTCCATAGGACCCTGACCCATCGGGTCAGAATTGCATGACGCGGTAGCTGCGTGCTACCGCAGAGGACATGCCCGGGTTAGGAGGCAAGCCTCGATGCCCGTACCCGGCTCGGCCATAAGGCCAAGCAGGAACACCCTTCATTATTGTATTGTTTGACATTAATTGGCATTCTGTAACTCGATAAGAATATGTGTTAGAAGACTAGTGAAAAGTGAAAATCAATGCAATCTATTCAAAACATGTCAGAGGACCAAGTAGCTTACGTTAGCGTGATATTATCTAACATTAAATTTCTTCGAAAAATTCAAACAATCAATGTCTTATGAAAATTAGAGTTAGATAAATACCTGTTTATTTATAAAGACCTATTTAAATTTAATTCTCAAGTGTTCTACCACCGGTTCGGAATGTAGATTCTACCGAGAAGAACCGGCAAGAAAATCAGTAGTTACTCTTTTTCAATATCCAAAAATACAATCATGTTAGTTAAATACGATAAATATAATGGTCGGACGATGTGATACTTCGTTTAAGAGCATTTACGCCGGATAAGTAGTTTTCACGAGTTTTTTATATATCAGTTATTTAAACAATTTACTCTACAAAAGTTTAGTCTTTTAACTGTTATTTGACAAATTATTTATTTGTTAAAGATTTTAAAAATTCAGTGTAATTTGAACGCTGTCTTTACACAAAAAATGAGTTGTGACTTAAGTCTGTGAATACTAAAAAAAAGCGCAGATTGCCTACTGTAGAATGTATTGATAAAAAAAATAACAAAATTGACACGCGGCAATTGGAATATGCTGTCTTGAGCATAAATATATTTCATTTCATGTCCATCACACAGATTTAAACAATAATAAAATATCATTTTGCTTCGATATGTTGTATTCTGTGAAGTCAGTTAACCGCTGTGCGCTAATAGATGGCGCTGTATGTTTATTTTTTATGCATTTCGTTATGTAGCGCAACGGTGAAGTATTTTTTTTATAATATATATTTTTTAACAATTTGTAACTACTGATATTACTGATAAACTACAATATAACTACTGATAAACTACAAATATTCGTACGTACGCGGTGAGTAATAAAACAGGTTGATATTTATTGATAGATAGATTAGATATTATTCGTTTCTATATTCATATTATATAATTATATAATGTATATTATAAGACCACAATATTATATAAATATGGAGGAACCGAACTGAATATTTCCTATTTTATTCGGTAGATAAAAACAGTTCTCTTACTTTATGATCCTGAATCGCGCTTTCAACTTTTTCTACGACACGTGCTATATATATCATTTTACCGAAGTGTTCAGCGGCAGGGAGGTTGTTATCACCCGTCGGTTGGGGCCAGCATGGCCCCCAACCATATGGAGGTCTTGGAGGGCCTCATAAAGTACCTCCAGACTAACCACCCTGAAATCTTAGCAGGCTTCACCCAGTCGAGGGCTACCATCCAGGTAGTCCATACTGACCCACCGGCTTCACCGGCCACCCCCGACCGCCCGGATTCTCCAAGACCGGAGCCCACCCTTCCCGTGGATGTAGAACCATCCACAATGGAAACCGACGAACTCGGTTTCGAACCTGTCATTTCGAAAACAACCAAGCGCAAAGCAACAGCGCTTAAGGCCACGCCTCCCTCAAAGAGGGCACCGCCCACTAAGGCAGCCCGTCCGGAGAGGGAGGTGCCTACCGCGTCGGCCCGCCAATCGGCAGAGTCGACGCGTCCGATCGTAGCCCCGTCCCCCCGCGAAGGGGCGGCGACATCCGCTGAGCCCATCGCGGCTCCATCCCACCCCGAGGAACCTCGAGAGAAGGCCCCTCCCCCTATTTTCATCCAGGACAAGAGTGCCTGGGAACAAATCTCCCTTTTGATTACGCAAAAGCGTATTCATTATACCCACGCGCGGTCCACCGCGCAGGGTATCAAAGTAACGGTCCCATCATCCGCGGAACACAGGCGCCTGACCGCCTTCCTGCGGACCAAAAATATAGGTTACCACACCTATGCTCTCGAAGACGAGAAGCAGCTGAGGGTGGTAATAAAGGGACTGCCCAGAGAACTCAGCAATGAGTTCATTTCGGACAGTCTAAAAGACCAAGGACTGCCAGTTCGCGAGGTACACAGGATGTACCACGCCCAAACGAAACGCCCATTCAACCTTGTACTTGTAGTTCTAGATCTCTCCCCGGAAGGGAAGAAAATCTTCAACTTAAAGTCCGTGGCCCACCTCTCCGGCATCCGGATTGAAGTTCCACGCAACCGGGGTGCCCCGGGGCAATGTCACCGTTGCCAAATGTACGGGCACTCCGCGCGAAACTGCTTCGCCCGCCCTAGGTCCGTAAAGTGCCTAGGCGACCACGGCACCGCCGACTGCCCCCGCAAGGAGCGCAGCGAGTCCGACCCACCTTCGTGCGTCCTTTGCTAGTCAAAGGGCCACCCCGCAAATTACCGCGGTTGCGATAAAGCGCCTCGACGCAAGCCGACTCTCGCTCATAAAACAGCGAACAACCGCCCCAAGGCAGCGACCTCTGTCGCAGCAAAGCCGACCCCCGTGGCGGTAGCCGCCCCGCCCCCTCAGGGCTCCGCTTGGGACAAACCCCTGCAGATGGGCCCTAAGCCCTCACCTACTTCGCAGCCTATTCCAACAGCTGCTAAAACCGCCCATCAGGCCGTAAAAGCACCGATTAGTGCATCACCCGTAGCGCCATCCGGCGCGAGCATCGCGGGTGACTTACAACTAGTCTGCAACTTCGTAGGATCATTCAATCCTAACGAGTTGCGCGCCCTGGCAGGCAAGCTGCGCTTAGCGCAGCACAACCCGCAGGCCAGGCTCCAGGCGACCTGTGAACACGCAGGCCTCATCGACGCCATATGGCGTTACCAAGTCCCCACCCAAATGATGTCCTAATGGCGTCATTTAAAAATAGAATTAAGAGGAGTACAAGAGCTAAGTGCCCTTGAGAATCGCACGCACACACTTACAAAATCGACAAAAACGGCAAGCCCGTGAACTAAGAGTTAAGCGAGGTAACGAGGTTACGGGGTACATGTCAGTCACCTCCTCGTGGTGTACCCTGGGCAACGGGGCCGGTTTGAGCTTGCTCGTCGGCCACGGCTAAGACTGGCGGGAGGGATGCCGCGGGGCCGCTCCTGGTACGTCCCTGATCGGCGTCAGGGCGGACCATGGAGTGGCCTCGTTGGCTAGGAGGGAGTGGGAGGGCTCGCTACTCGAGCCTCCCAGATGTTTTACACCGGCGGTCAGCGGCGGAGCCTACCATCTTATCCGCCGCAGGGCGTCAGCTTCGTTGACGCCCAGCCTCCAGTGGCGGACTCGGGGGAGTTCGCCACATTACCACGTGGAGGATGAGGGGGAAGGCGCGCACTAGGCGCGCTTTCCATGAATATTCAGCCGCCTTACGGCGGCTGCCGCTGGTGGGGTCGCGGTTGCATGCCCTTGGCGATCCCGTGGCCTCACCACTCGGCGGCATGGTGGAAACCCGAGGATGGTTTTAGTGGGTAGGACAGGGCATTAGCATCAGCGTGCCCTGGCACGGGGCATTAGGCCCCGGTTGAGTCCCACATACCCGTCCCGGTCCCCCGACCGGGCGGCATGCGTAAATGCATTTCCTCCTCGTTAAACAAAAAAAAAAAGGTCTCTAAGGTCCTCGGAGAGGGCCCAGCGACCGTCCGGTTGCACAGGGACATCCCTCGAACAACCTTCGAGAGCGTTATTAATGAATTTAACTACTTCGACTGATTCTATAGAGTCGAGAATCTGGTTAAGAGGAGATTGATCTGTCGACCGGAGTCGCTTTTCGAGCTTCTTCCAGTCGATGATCGTTTTAGTCGGGGCGGGAGCAGAGGGCTCGGATCCTAGTTGAATTAGGACGGGGCGGTGGTCAGAGTTTAACTCGGAGAGCGTCTCAATCGAACGCAGCTGTAACGCTACGTCGTTTAAGATCGCTATGTCGAGTATATCGGGGCTGTTTAAGCGATTACTCGTTAGTGAAGGGAAGCGGGTCGGGGTGAGAGGGGCTACGATCTCGAAAGTGAAAGTAGCGAGAGAGATTAGTCGGTCTAGAATACGACCGTTGTTATTATTGTTGAAAGAGTTCCAACGGGAGTGCTTGCTGTTAAGGTCGCCGGCCAGAATGACCGAGCTACCCATCGAAAGGAGCGACTTAAGGTCGTTCTCTAAGAGAAGCTTAGTGGGTGAGAGATAAACTGAGGCAAGTACGATAGGTTGATGACCTGTCATACCCACCTGACAGACGGACGCCTCGATGTTGCTAAGCGGCGGCGGGTCTAGAGGTGAGCAGTGAAGCGACCTCTTGTAGTAAATTAGAGTGCCCCCGAGGGCAGTGGGCCTATCGTTGCGAATGATATTATAGTTCGCGATCATACGGTTTTAAGAATGATTCCTGAACGAGGAGGAAATCAATCTGGTTCGCGGTAACGAATTCGCGGACTAAGTCGATTTGATCGATAAGACCGTTTGCGTTAAACGTCGCTAAAGCTAGCGATCGGGGCTTAATTCTATTTTTAAATGACGCCATTAGAACATCATTTGGGTGGGGGGACTTGGTAACGCCATATGGCGTCGATGAGGCCTGCGTGTTCACAGGTGGCCTGGAGCCTGGCCTGCGAGTTGTGCTGCGCTAAGCGCAGCTTGCCTGCCAGGGCACGCAACTCGTTAGGATTGAAAGATCCTACGAAAATGCAGACTAGTTGTAAGTCACCCGCGATGCTCGGCGCCGGATAGGGCTACTCTATTCCTCTCGAGCGTAGGAGTGAAAGCCGATATACTTGGCTCTCAAATAGGATGTCAGACGTCTATGATCGTCCGACGTGGGTTGTCGCATGTAAAGTGTCGGGCTGATTGTATATATAGTAAGTGTAGCAGAAAAAGTTGATAGCGTGATTCAGGATCATAAAATGAGAAAACCGTTTTTTAACTACGAAAAAAAAAAAACTCATTCCATTGCCTTGTATTAATATGATAAGGTATTATAATATACCGCATGAAAATGTAATAAATGTACTCAAGAATAATATTAACCATTAATATTAATATCAGACTGTTTCATTACAAGTACAAGCTACTCGCCTCGTACGGGCGATTGATTGGGTGAGTAATATTAGCATTTATTAAATAAAAAAATCTTAAAAAATCAAATCATAATATAAAAAAGTACGTGACTGGTGCGTTGCGTGACGAAATGTTGTTGAAAACAGTCATTCAGCGCCATCTATTAGCGCACAAAGTATAACTGCGTGCATGCAATGCAAAAGATGGCGACAAGGTGTTAATTTAGTATTGGTAACATCAATGTTGATAGGTAAGGTTTTTTTTTCAGTAAACAAAGACTTAAACTTTATAATTATTGCAAAATTATTTATTCAGTTAACGATGTAATTTTGTAGAAATAACATGAAGTTTAAAGCTTATTACTGTGCATTTGTACCTTGGTTTATATTCCTATTTTTCTCGTAATACATTTTTTAACAAAACATTCTAGAGAATGCAATCTACTCGTTTATGTTGAAATAACGTTCAATTTGCAATGAAATGAAGAAATTTTTGAAAACATGCATTTTTAACCAATAATTTGTCGAATATCGGTAATATTTATCGGATTTTTTCTGTATATTCAGTTGTAAAGAGACTAAACTTTTATACGGTATTTTTCGCTTATGTAACTGATAAAAATTTAATTAATAATAAGAATATAATTTTTTTTTCGAAAAAAAAAACATTCGTATTAAACAAATGTCTGTAAACTAACAGATACCACTATTAGTGTTAGGAGAATTTACTCTCCGAACCGGTGGTTGCTTTACTTTAAATAGTTTGTTAAATGACAATTCAAAAGTGCTTGTAAAAGCCTACTTGAATAAAGTATATTTTGATTTGATTTGATTTGATAAGCACATTCGTTTGGAAATGCTTTTTGCACGAAACTACGGAACTACCCTTTCGTGATGGCGTCGAGGTTTAAGTCTCTATTTAGATCGTTACGAATAATAAAAAAAAATATTGAGTTTTAAAAAAAATCGAGAAATTGACATCCTGTGACACTCTCAAGCTTTATGACCACGAATCTTGAACATGGTATGATTTTTTTTTGTTAAGTTTTATAAATCGTAATCTAAAATCGATACAAAAATGCCTCAGTTTTAGAAAAACAACATTTTATTGCGCAACCATTACGCAAAAAAGATTACATCATCCATCTTTATGTGACTCTTGTAAAAAATGTACTACGCTCTTTTGGCAAGTGACTTTAAAAGATGGCGCATTTAGTACGGACTCTAAAATGCTACTACACTTAGTAGACTACACCTAAAATTAGGGAGAAAAAAAATGTAAACCAATTGAAAGTTAATTATTTTTATCAATTAAATTGCTACGGACCGCGTTTGAGTACGAATGCTGTAATATAGTGACATGTGCCGCGTGTGAGCGAGGCAGACAGTGACGCTAGACTTAGAAGATTGTTACTTAAATAAAGACAACAAAAGAATAAGGTTGAAACAAAATTCAGTTATTGGAATCAAAGTTTATTCATTCATAAGAAATGCTCAATTTGTTTACCTTCAGCCGCGATGCAAGCCCTACATCTTCTTAAAAAAGAGCGGTTTACACGTCTTGTAAACCGCTCTTTTTGAGTTGATCTCTTCAACAGCTTCTGCACATTTTTCTCGTAATTCGTTTAAACTTTGAAGTGATTTCAAATATACTTTTTCTTTTAACGTTCCCCAGTAAAAGAAATCGACTGGATTTAAGTTCGGTGAACGGGCTGGCCACGAAATTGGATCAGACCGTCCTATCCATCTACCCCGGTATTCTACATCGAGCTGTTAGGTAGGTATAGGTAGGTAGGTTTGAGATACCTTCCTGAGGCCCGGGGGCTTTCTTGGAATGTAGATCTTTGACTATCGTTTCGACTTTATCCGCGGTAGTCGGTGTTAGCTCGGTAGTCACTCAGTTTCCTGTCCCATCCATCGCCTCTGAGTTCCGCAAAGCGAATTTTAACCTCTCTCTGCAGATCCCAAAAGTGTCTTTCCGTTATCTACGGTCGGTTGGGCGTCGTGGGCTCTCTTCGCCGGGTGACAACGCTTAAGTAAGTCTCTGGTCCTCTGGGAGGGCCCAGCGGCCGTCGCGGCTGCACGGGGACCTCCCTCGAACAATCGCTACAGCGCTATTGATGAAGTTAATTACTTCGACTGAAGCCGACTTAGCAACCTCGAGTCTACGGAGTCGGGAGAATCTGGTCTAGGGGTGAACGATCGATCGACCGGAATCGCTCTTCGAGCATCTTCCGATCGATGATCGTTTTAGTCTGGGCGAGTGCCCCGGGTGCCCCGGTAAACATTTTTTTTTTTTCGAATTGTAATGTATTGTTTCTGCATTGCATCATTTATCAAAATATCTGATTGAAAGATCTTTAAATAGCTTAGTTATTGAATTGTTTTTAAAATCTCTATGGGGATCAACATTACGCATGTACCACGGACCCCGGTAAACTTTTTTGTTTTTTTTCTCGATTGGACAGTAGCTGTTGGCCAGAGTGGTCTCTACAGCGTCACCGGGCGGGTGAGCGAGTCGCAGAAGACTCAGCCGGATGTTGAGAGCCCACTGAAGGGCTCAGAGTACGCGCGTCCTAAGGGCGCCTCCTGTGAGGCCGGACCTCGGCTTAGGACGCCGTCGACGCCTGGAGGGAGGACAATGTGTGCTCTGAGACGCGTCATGCGCCTAGGCGCGGACGGTTAATAATGAACGAGGGACCTCGACCCCGCCGGTGGGGTCGGTGTGTGTTAAATGTGGGTCCTAATGGGGTAGCATTCGCCGATGTGATTGCACTTAGAACGTCCTTAGGGCGTCTATGTGTCGGACTAGAGTGCCACTGAGGGCTATACTTACTGGTATTAAGTATAATCGGGTTAGAGTGACTCGACGCTTTATCGAAATATCTAATCGATATTTCTTTCATCACTTTCGCGATGGAGTCGAGTCTTAAGTCTCTATGGAGGTCGATGTTACGTACGTAGTACGGACACCCGGTCAACGTACGTAGGCATCGGTTTTGTACTTTCTGTAACATATCTATGTATTGTTCGCTAGCGTATGCGAATGTGACACTAGCGTATGTGAGTATGGGACGGATGCAAGCTTTGTATAATGTCACCTTATTTCTAAGGGACAGTTTACTGCGCTTTCCTAGCATCGGGTATAATCTGTTTAGAACAAAGAGTGCTTTGTTCCTTGCTTGGACGATATGAGGTCTGAAAAATAGCTTCCGATCTAATGTGACGCCTAGGTATTTTACTTCTTTGCGCCAAGGGATGGGCCTGTCGTTGAGGGTTATTGACCCCGGACGGGCTCGGTCTGTTATAGGATTGTTATTTATACCGCGGTGGAAGAACACCGCGGTACTTTTATCGGGGATTTATTTCGATCCGCCACTTCAGCTCAGAACAGAAGCTGCACACACCTACGCTGAAGATGCCTATTACAAACACTTCGCGCGAACAGAACTGTAACTATAAACCGTTTGAAGTTCCACACTTCCCTCTAGCGGGACGCTTGGGCAACTTTTTCACGGGGGCGTGGCCTAATTGAGTACAGAGAGCGAAATCGGATTGCTGACGTGCGAGCGAGCCCGATGCCAGAATCGGAATGATAAACTTATCGGTAGAAATGTATATATAGCATATGTCGTAGAAAAAGTTGAAAGCGCGATTCAGGATCATAAAGAAAATTAACTGTATTAATAATTTATCGAATTAAATAATAAATATTCAGTTCGGTTGCTCCATATGAATATTGTGTCTTATAACAACAGGAAAATGTGATAAATATGCAAAGGAATATTTACTATACATAAATATCAGCCTGTTTCACTACATAATCGCTAATCGCCTCGTACGTGCGGCACCGCGTGGAAGTTGTTAAATTACGTAATATTGTAAAAAACAAAAAAAAAAACTATGTACGTCCCCGACACGTTAAGTGACGAAAACATTTAATTACACACACAGAAAATTACTATTAAGCGCCATCTATTAAGCGCACAGCGATTAAATTTGTATACGGAACACGAAAGATGGCAGTGCTATATTACTTTATTATTGATAAAATCTGCCTGATGGCAAACAAGTAAGTCGAGGAACGCTGATAAGCTCGATCGAGCATTTCAATCCAGTTACGGCAAAACGAGAATCGCAAGCAGAGAGCATTTTTAATTGAATTTGATTGAGAATAATGTTATTAATCGCGGATCGCTGCTCTGTACACACTGGCGGAGTATTGAAATAAAGTGTTCTATGAGGAGCTTCCTTCACTTATAAAGGCTCGATTTTACAAATCACATGATTCACAATAATGAACAGAAGAGTCAAAATAGCGTCTTATTTAATGTCAATGTTATCAATACAATTCGTTTTCGCAATTAAATCATAATAATTATTATTACAGAATTTATTTAAACATACATTAAATAATGTAAGCGTTTTTGTAATCATTTAATTATTTCTTACTTAATCTGTCACACGCGATCTTTATCTCTAATTAGCTTATGATTATGTTTCAGTTGTTTAAAAGTTTGAAAATGTAACAGATGTATACAAATAAAATTGTTATGTTGGTAAGTAAAAAAGTATAATACATTGTAATTTACTTTGCGTGGAGAAATTAGCTACCTGTTTGGTAGGTTTGGTCAAATTAGTATACCCGGCAAAGATTTTCGGTTGGTTCTCTTGGAGGTAATTAATGAGTCCCTCCAGAACCTCCATGGGGTTGGTGACCATAGTAGCGGTCCTAACGGATGCGTGAGACTAACCTACAATCGCACCGGACTACTCAAGGCTATACAGTATACACTGCACCTTTTTTTTTTTTCGAATGACCAGTAGCTGTTGGCTAGAGAGTGGCCTCTACAGCGTCACCGGGCGGGTGGGCGAGTCGTGGAAGACTCTGCCGGATGGTACACTGCACCGAAGCGAGCGATCATTTGAACAGACAATCACACGAGTCGGCTGTCTGAATCGGGATGTCTGTGACGCTGTTGTAGCTTCCCGGTGTGATTGTATATATTGCAAGTGTTGTACAAAAAGTTAATAGCGCGATTCAGGATCATAAAACGAAATAACTATTTTTGTTTAGCGAATAAAATAAGAAACATTCAGTTCGCTTGCTTCACATTGATATGATACTATGGTATTATAACATTACACATGAAAATGTACTCAAGAATAATATTTACTATGAATATGAATATCAGCTTGTTTCATTGCCTATCTACTTGCCTTGTGCGGGCGATTGATTGATTGGATAATATTATTATTTCTAACAATCTTGAATCACAAAATCTTAAAAAATACAAACTATAAAAAAAAAATCTTGACATTCAGTTAACCTTTGCGCGCTGATAGATGGCGCTGAATGTGTTTTTCAATGCAATTTGTCGTCACGTAACGCAACAGTCACGTATTTCTTTTTATTATATTATGTTTTTTTTCATAATGTCATATTCTACTAAAATACAAATACTACCCAGGCGGCGCCGCACGTACGAGACAAGTAATGAACATTTAATGAAACAGGCTGATATTTATTAATAGTTAATAATATAATTCTTATATAAATTTATTTATTTTCGTGCATATCAATATGGAACAACTGAATAGAACGTTCCTTTTTTTATTCGGTAAATAAAAACATGAGAAAAAAAAACGTTATAGGTATGAGCCTGAATCGCACTTTCAACTTTTTCTACGATACTTGCTATATATACAATTTCATCAACATTCCAAACATCCCGCCCTATTCGAGCCGGTGTACCGCAAGGTTCCGTGCTCTCTCCCATCCTATTCTCTCTGTACACCTCGGATATCCCGAGAACCAGAGCCACAGAACTCGCCCTCTTCGCGGACGACACAGCCGTGTACTCAACGTCCCGCTCCCCCGCCCTCATCAAGACGCGTCTTCAATACGCGATGAACGCGCTTGGCGCGTGGTTCCGGAAATGGAACATTGCACTCAACCCTGATAAAAGTGCAGCAGTGTACTTTTCGCACTCAACCCGTCGCCACCCGGGGTCAATAACCCTGTACGGCAAGGGAATCCCCTGGCAACCTAAGATTAAATACTTAGGTGTAATTCTAGACCGACGACTATCGTTTAGGCTTCATATAATATAAAGAACAAAGCCGCCTTTGTTCTAAGTAGATTGTACCCGCTACTATGCAAGCGAAGTAAGTTGTCCCTTAGACATGAGGTCACAATTTATAAAACTTGCATACGACCCATTCTCTCCTACGCTAGCGTAGCGTTCGCTCACTCGAGTCCTCACAACATAGCTAGGCTTCAAGCGATTCAAAACCGCTTTCTACGCATTGCCTCGGGCTGTCCGTGGTACATGCGCAACGTAGACCTCCACAGAGATTTTAAAATCGAGTCAATAGCTAAGCTATTCAAAGATCTCTCAATCCGATACTTCGACAAAGCGTCGCAACACTCAAACCCACTCATATCCAAGGCGAGCAAGTATAGCCCCTTGGAGTTACCCTATCCGATCCGTAGGCGTCCTAAGCACGTCCTACACGATCCCGTCGACAGACTTACTGCCGACAACTCAACTCCCACAGTAGGTACATACAACACACACCGACCCCGCCGGCGGGGTCGAGGTCCCTCTTACTTACCGCCCCGTCGACGCCTAGGCGTGCGACGTTGAATGCACACGTCATTCCTCCCTCGAGTCGACGACGGCGTCCTAAGCCGAGGTTCGGCCTCACAGGAGGCGCCCTTAGGACGCGCGTATTCTGAGCCCTTAAGTGGGCTCCCAACACAAGGCTTGAGTAGTTTAGCTCGCCTACCCCACCCGGTGACGCTGTAGAGGCCATTAGGGCCAACAGCAACTAACATTTCGAAAAAAAAATTCCAAACATGCCCGGGGCACTAACCTTTAACGGTAGACCCATCGCTTGGCGTAACGTAGCCAAATACCTCGGCCTCACATTAGATCGGCAGCTAACTTTCAGGCCTCATATCAATAATACAAGGAACAAAGCATCCTTTGTTCTAAGTAGACTATACCCGATGCTATGCAGGCGTAGTAAGTTGTCCCCTAGACATAAGGTGACACTATACAAAGCATGCATCCGTCCCACCTCCCACCACCACCACCTACGCTAGTGTCGTATTCGCACACACTAGCGAACACATTATAGCCCGCTTACAGGCTATACAAAATCGATGCTTACGCATGATGCTACATACATACTACATCCGTAACGTTGACCTCCACAGAGACCTAGGACTCGACTCCATATTTTTTTTTCTTATTTATCTGATAACCCCCACCAATCCTCCCCATCAATTGGCCTTCACTCTGCATACGCTAGTGTGTTACATACGCACACAGTGGCGTACACAACATAACCCGCCTACAAGACTTTACAGAATCGATGTTTACGCGTCATAGTCGGGCTGTGCTTATTTTATGCGTAACAATCTAAATAGAGACTTAAAACTCGACGCCATCACGAAGGTAGTTCCGTAGTTCCGTGCAAAACGCATTTCCAGATGAATGTGCTTATCAAATCAAATTATACTTTATTCAAGTAGGCTTTTACGAGCATTTTTGAATTGTCATTTAACAAACTATTTAAAGTAAAGCTACCACCGGTTCGGAATGTAGATTCTCCTAACACTTTAATAGTGGTATCTGTTGGTTTACAGTATTTTTTTTAGTACGAATGTATTTTTTTTTTCGAAAAAAAATTATATTCTTATTATTAACCAAATATTTATTAGTTATAATATATATAGCTATTAGTTATAATATATATAGTAATAGCCGAAATATTTTTTGGGGCTCTTTATTAGAAAGTTCAACATTTTAAAGTACTTTTTCAATCATAGTTTAGTAGAATACCCTATTCTTATGTTGCATGTACTGTACACAACGTACATACATTTATGACATATTATACAATGACGACCTCCGTGGTCGTCTAGTGTATACACCGGTTTTCATGGGTGCGCCGCTCCGAGGTCCCGGGTTCGATTCCCGGCCGAGTCGATGTAGAAAAAGTCATTAGTCTTCTATGTTGTCTTGGATCTGGGTGTTTGTGGTACCGTCGTTACTTCTGATTTTCTATAACACAAGTGCTTTAGCTACTTACATTGGGATCAGAGTAATGTATGTGATGTTGTCCAATATTTATTTATTTATTATTTAAAAAATATATATTTATACAAATTTGCATTTTTATAAGACTAATGCTTAATTTCTATGAGTACTTAGTTTCTCGGGATAATAGACATTCCGAAACGGTCGATGATTCCAAGGTATTTAAATTAAAAGTTTCCAAAATATTCAAAAAGAAAGTATAACGCATCTACGTATACTTATAAATTTGATTGTTCTATCATTAACAAATAGTTTATTAAATAGAAATATATTAAATTAGACCTTATATACTTCAGAATGTCTTACAACGAGAAATGTCTTAGACGATACAAACCGCTATGTCTCTGCGTTTGTGTAATATCTTTAAAAAAATATATTTAAATAACATATTGTAAAGGACAATATTTATCTATATTAAAATCACAGTGTATTTAAGGTACTTAATTGCTTAAAATCGCTTCGAAAATAAGCCATTATTTCTCGTAAGAAGTAAAGGATAAAAAATGGTTATTGTGGGTTATCCCTAAGAGATAGACATATACTACTGCGGACTTTTTTGAAGTACATTATGTTCATCTATCTCGTACCGTTCAACAAGCGTTTGCAATGTAAGCGCAAATGAAACCTCTAAAATGATCAGTGTTTCTGTACTATCTATATTGTACATGTATTATATATAAAAACCTTCCTCTTGAATCGATCTAACTATTAAAAAAAACCGCATCAAAATCCGTTATAATTTTAAAGATCTAAGCATACATGGGAACTGACAGCGATAAGCGACTTTGTTTTGTACTATGTACTTACTAATAATAAAATACTTTGATAAATAATATACTTTGCATATATATAATAAATCTTCATCATCTATAATGTATATCATAGTATAAATAATGTTAATATCAAAATACAAATATATTATGTAATGTATACTTACTTTCCTAAATTTCTTCTTAAATACTTATTTTTCTAACCTAACGACCGGGCAATAAAATATTAACTAAAAATATAAAATAATTTATGGCCTCGATAACGATTTTGTGACGCAATTATCCTCTTTACACGTAAATATTAAGAACTATTATCGTTTGAAAATTAACGTACCTGTCAAATAAACAACATTTCTCAGAATTTTTGTAACCGCCCGGCCTTTCTTTTGTTCTACAATTTATTGATATTATGCAAAAATAGTCTTTCTGCTTAAAGCGCAAAGCTCTTATTTGGATTACTATTTTGTAAATAGGACGTTTTGTAAAAGTTTTTCAATATTTTAAATTATTATCGTTACAATTTTTAAGTTTATTTTATATTTAGTTATTTGTGCTCGAACACCGCGCTGTAAGGTCGTGCGACATTTTAGATAGTTAATGTGTTTCCTTGTTTATTAAATAAATTATTATTGAAATATAGAAAATTAGTTCAGTATTTTAGCAGTAGTTAAAAATGAGATGTATTTTAAGAATATATATTTTTGTTATTAATAAGTGATTCAGATGGGTGAATATTTATGTAAGTATTTTTATATTTTAACGTTTTTGATCTTTTCGACACCTACAATTTATACTACGCTAACTCCAATTTTAGTGAAAATGGTTTTTTTATGGCAAGTTGCTTAAGATATGTTTTTTTTGTATGTATTAAAAAAATTGTGAATAGACTTTCGAGTTAGCGTTAGTATAAATTGTTGGGTTCGTTTTATGATATTAGTGAATTTTAAATGACTACAGTTTATTTATTAAACAATTAGTGAAAGTGTTATTAACAATAATTTCTGATTTTTATTGTACATTGTGTTGTACGTTCATTTGTATTTATAATTTTATACGCTTAAGTGCTGTCCTCGATTTTAGATGGGTCTTTCAAAATCCAATCAAATATTATTTTTTAACTCTTAAATATAACGGTTCCGACCTTACCGAACTTAAATAAAAAAGTTATTGCTCTTAAAGTGATATTACCACATATAACCGCGTTTATAGGTTATGATATTTCCCGAAAAAGTTAAATTACATTTTAAAGTTATTCGTTTTGTAATATATATTATTAAAGGCACTTAGTACCGAGTATTTTTATATTAGCTATACTTAAATGATATAATATTATTTAAAAAAAAATTACATAATTATCATATCTATGTATTTAAAAAAATTATTCTAATTAACTTCGTCTTTGGCGCTGGTCAACAGGTGGCACTGTTCTGAAGAATCAACGAGAGAATGGCATTGTGCAAATTAACAATTATTGGTTAGTATTATCATATTATCGTTATGACGCTTTTTATGTTTATTAAAATTGTGAAAGTTTTCATAATTGCGAGCATTGTTGTCGATATTTAAGTACAATTTATTGAATATAAAAAGAAAAAAAATAGCTTAAGATACCTGTATACATTTTCAGCATGGAAGTATGAGAAAACATTAATCTCTAGTAATTAATCCTTATAAGTTTTATTGTTGATGTCTATCTCTATACGAGTATTGATAACTTATATATGTATATGCGTTATAATTATTTTTATTTATACTCGATATGAAAATATAAATATCGAGTTTGTTTAATTTAACGGCCTCTAGTGGTTGCCGCAGAACTACATGAATTGGTTGTAAGTATCAGTTTGTTGTAGTAAGTACATAGATGGCGTTGTTTTCTTTTAGTGCAAGCAATAATTATCGTTATTACTTTTACTCCTCAAATTACAAACGACTATTTTTGTTTGGCACAAAAATATTCGTTATTACGGATTAACGTTAACACGTGGTTCGTACAATTGAAATATATGAAAAGTAATGTTAATTAAAAACAATGAAATTTTAGCGTACAACTATAAATAAAAATTATAAATTATTTTATTGGCATATTTTCTTTTTTAATTTTTTATTGTACTTTTGATTTATTATGAAAGAAATATTAGACATGTTGTGTCAATATTTATCTCTGTATATTAAAATATTGTTACTGATGCTTTTCAGGAACTCGGTGTGGAAAGCCGTAGTCTCCTTCAGCGAGACCAGCATGAGAGAGCGGAGCGGGAAAAGGCTCAGCAGAGAAGCCGCAGGCCTCGTATGCGTTATATCGATACGTCCCGCAGCATCTCCGATCCGTATAAAAGACCGCAATCGCAATGGTTTCAGTAGGTAAGACTATCACATAGCCCAAAGGGGTACCGGCTTAATCACTCAAGTTTTCTACGCATCACAATATGAGTAAGAGTTACCTTATTCGTAGACTAAGCACTTATATACGTACAATGCTCACGTCATTGCAACGTAGCCGCGTCCTAAGCTTTGAGTATTTTAGCTAAGCTGTAATATTTGTAAAAATATGGAAAAAGACCATACATGTGCTATTGATCCCAATAGAATTTAACTAAAACTTCTATCACCAAAGGTTGTCTGTGAGAGATCGCTATAAGCGATAAGACCGCCTTTGCGCGCCATTTGCCATTTGTTTTCGTTTCTCTAATGTACTCAATAATTGTTGTGTAATATATATGTTGTGCAATAAAGTATTTTAAATGACTAAATAAATTTATCCGTTGACAAAATATTAACCGGTAAAAAAAAAACCTTGAAAACTCAAAAGCATTTCATTATAAATAATAAGATTCAATCAGTAGTAACTCTAATCCCAACTACACGAACGAGATCATAATACGATAACCAATCAGAATCATTCTTTATCTTTAGTATTGAATGATTCGATTGGCTATAAACTATGCTATTTGATTGGTTCAGTGTTATTCGGTGATAATTGAGCGTGGATTAATCGTTCTATAAATATAGCGTAAGTGAAAATACGTATATTATTATTAAGGTCGGAGTCGGAGTCGGGAGTCGGGCAGTCGGGCGGGGCGGGGCGGGGCGGGTCGGGGGGTTTCGAAATGCGAATGCGAATAGAAAAATGAAGTAAAAATTGTATATATTTATTTATTTATTTATTTTTTTTTTTGAACAAAGAAAGAAAGAGATAAAGAAAGGAAGAGTCATAACAACGAAATAAAAAATAATATTAATAAAGTGAAATTAGTCGGGCGCGCGGGTGGTGTGTCCTTTTCGTGTTTCGCGTGCGAGCGATATATTTTGATAAAGATAAAATATAATAATAATAAACATGTACGTACGTATGTTTGTTTGTTTGTTTGTTTGTTTGTTTGTTTGTTTGTTTGTTGAATTTAATTGAAGACGTTCGAGTGTGCTGCTCCATCTCTATGATTGTAAATATTATAGATGGATAATGAGGTATGTGGATATTTTTATCATATAATATTAAATTTTTTTTTTATTTTTTTTTTTTCTTTCCGTTTACGTTTTATATTTTATAAATTTAGAATTAGTTTTGGAATTGTTCATCGTATCGTTCGAAACTTTAACTCATCTTATTCGTCGTCGTCGTCGTAGATTATTACGCACGACGACGAATATATTCGTTTATTATGTGAAACTTATGTTAGCCCTGAAAAGGGCTTTTTGTCGTGCGATTTACGCGCCGCACACGCTTGCATCGTCATCGTCATCGTCACAGTCTTCGTCGTCGTCGTCGTCGTCGTCGTCGTCGTCGACGCGATGGGATCGGACAAATGTATGTCATCGATGATGTTGTTTTTTTTTTTTTTTGTTGTTGTTGTTGTTGTAGATGATGATGATGACACTTTTGAAAGATGTCATCGTTATTATCACCGCTGCGGCGGCTGCAGGCGACTTACTTTTTAGCGGCGGCGGCGGATGCTTTCTTAGCTGTCGGTTTCGACTTCGGCGTAGCGGCGGCGGCCTTCTTCGGTTTCGGGGCTTTAGGTTTCTTAGTCGGCGGTTTCGCAGTCTTCTTCGCCTTCGATGCGGCGCCCTTCGCCTTCGAAGGAGCGGCCGCCGCGACGGCCTTCTTAGCGGCTGCCGGTTTCTTTTTAGCGGCTGCAGCTTTCTTATCCTTTATCGTCGCCTTCGCCTTCGATTTGGACGGCGATGACGCCGCCGCCGCCGCACCGGACGACGCACCGCCGGCGGCCGCTTTCTTGCCCGCGGCGGCGCCCTTGCCGGCGACGGGAGCGGAGGACGTCGCCTTCTTCGACTTACCCGAAGCGGCCGAGGATGCGGCCTTGCCGCCGGACGCGCCTCCGATTCCGGCACCCGCCGGTTTCTTCGAAGCGGACGATTTCGACTCTAGTTTGAACGAACCCGATGCGCCCTTGCCCTTCGTCTGTATCAGTGCACCCGATTCGACGGCGCTCTTGAGATACTTTCTGATGAACGGAGCCAATTTCTCAGAATCGACTTTGTATTGAGCCGCGATGTATTTCTTGATCGCCTGAAGCGACGAACCGCTACGTTCCTTCAACTCTTTGATGGCGCTGTTCACCATTTCGGATGTTTTAGGATGAGTAGGTTTCGCCTTCGGTTTCTTGGCGGCGGCGCCACCGGCGGCGGCCGCGGACGCCTTCGGTTTCTTCGCAGGGGTCGCCGGTGCCGGCGCTTCGGTTGCTATAGCTGTGTCGGCCATTTTATTTTATTTTATTTAATAAACTCACTACACAATCACACGAAAGATAAATATTAATAGTTGTAGTAGCAGTTGTACCGTGGGATAACAACGTATAACGATATAAAACGTGTCTGATATCGGACGGAGATCGACGCGGCGGAGAGGTCGCTAGTGGTAAGTCGAGTCCGAGCAATACCGTAAGGAGAACCGCGATGTCGCTAGACAATTTCTCGTACGAACGCTTAAAACTTTTCACTAACAGGTATCTTTTCGAATGCGATATTTATATAATTTAAAGTAGTTTTTGACCGTTCTATAACACAAAAAGATACCTCTTGAACCTATCGATCGTTTGAAAGTCGAATTCGTAGCACAGTTCGACAACGATGTGTACGAATCGCGTTTAAATTCGTTATAGTTCTAGTCGCGTACCTAGAGCCTCGTTTAAAAGTTATTTTATTCTATTAAAATCGTTTTAAACGTTTCGTTCTATCGACATATTGAAAGCGAAGATACCTCACTGATAATGTATAAAAGCGCAACTCTTATTCGATAATTTACTAACAATTTTAGCGTGTTCCAAGTCGACGTTCGTAAAACACACTACTACGCGAGTCGATATAAGAAGCACGAGAAAATGTTGTCTGATATGTGAATACTTATCGAATAATATATAAAATATAAACTATTACGATAGATAAATAATACGTGTTTCGAAAGAGAGACCACAGTATCGTATAAATAATAAAAATAATCTACAGTAATCGTGTGTAAGAGCTACGTTTAGAGGCGAGCCTCGAGGCGTGCGAAATATTGTTGGAGGCGCGTTCGTAGCGCGTGAAGTAGAGCCGAAAGAACGACGACGACGACGACGAAGACGAATAATTAGTCATATATAATAACGTTTGAATTGTAAACAGAAATTTAAAATTAAATAAATTAAATTACACACTCATTCAGATGCATGGTAAAGTATATTCTACGTTAACGATCGGTCGGTATTACGTCGTAGTCGTCATCGTATCTTATCTATACGATCGTTTTACACGCTTAGAGCTCTTACTCTTATATTCGTATTATTATTAATATGTATTATGTTATTATGTTTAATAGACGTCATTGAACGATTGAAACGAGTATTCAATGTGTATGTAGTATGTATAAACAGATCCATATGCGGCCCTGAAAAGGGCCTTTTTTATATTTAGTTTTCGCAGTATTATTTGTAAATTATTAATTTTTTTTTGTATAATTTTTCAAAATAAAACATCGAAAACATTTTAACCGCCGAAACCGTACAGAGTACGTCCCTGACGTTTCAGGGCGTACACTACGTCCATGGCGGTGACGGTCTTCCTCTTCGCGTGCTCGGTGTAGGTGACGGCGTCGCGGATTACGTTCTCGAGGAACACTTTGAGGACACCGCGAGTCTCTTCGTATATCAGACCGGATATACGTTTCACACCGCCTCTGCGTGCGAGACGACGGATGGCCGGTTTCGTGATACCTTGGATGTTATCACGGAGCACTTTCCTGTGTCGCTTCGCGCCTCCTTTCCCCAGACCCTTTCCACCTTTACCGCGACCGGTCATTTTCTTGTCTTCGGTTTGTCTTGTTTAATCTGAACGGCAAAGAAAGACGTACAGAAATCCGTCCGCTGTCGATCAGAGACGATCACTTTATGGTAGTCTCGTCGTTCTACGCTCGACTGATATATAAGCGCTCGACTAACTACACACGTATGCGTGTCGTTCGCTCCGTGTGCGAAAGAGATGGCGATATCTAAGTGCCATTAGATAGAAAGAGAAAGACTGATAGAGACAGCGTGCAGTCGAAAAAGCTATGGTAGGGATGGCGGCCGAGGGGATGGGGTAAGGGGGGAGTTCATGTATGTGTCTTGTTTATCGGGAGAATGGGGGGGGGGGGGGGTGAGATATTTTTGTGTTCTTCAAAATTGATATCTTTGCAATAATATTTACAATTATGCTCTTAACGATCAATATATCGTCATAAGATCGTAATAATATATGTAATCACACATACACTCACCTCTCACGTTCTCGTATTCGATTGAAATATACATATTTATTTACAATAATAGTATAAAATACACAACGTTTACGTATGTGCGTATTGATATTTCGAATTATGTGTAACGTGTTTATGATAATTTTGATATAAAAATAATTATTGTTATTTGTGAGTAGGTTTTTCGTGACGACTTTGTTACGTTTGAAACGGACGACGAAAAAAAAAAAAAATTTTTTTTTTCTTTGTATTTAGATATATATGCGGCCCTGAAAAGGGCCTTTTTGAATATGTTTACTTGCAGTCTATCTGCATATAATACTGCGTATATTATTATTATTTATTTTTTTCTATACGTAGAATTGTGCAAATGAGACTGCGACGACGACGACGCAGACGCAATTAGGCACGTTCTCCTCGGATCCTGCGCGCCAATTGAATATCCTTAGGCATGATCGTCACACGCTTAGCGTGGATAGCGCACAGGTTCGTGTCTTCGAAGAGACCGACGAGATAAGCTTCGCTTGCTTCCTGCAGGGCCATTACGGCGGAACTCTGGAAACGGAGATCGGTCTTGAAGTCTTGAGCGATCTCACGAACGAGACGCTGGAATGGCAGTTTGCGGATCAGAAGCTCAGTGCTCTTCTGGTAACGACGGATCTCACGAAGGGCGACCGTACCGGGTCTGTAACGATGAGGTTTCTTCACTCCTCCCGTGGCAGGAGCGCTCTTGCGAGCCGCCTTGGTGGCGAGCTGCTTGCGCGGTGCCTTACCACCGGTAGATTTTCGGGCCGTCTGCTTAGTACGAGCCATCCTTGACGATGAATGAACGAACACGCACGAAACGAAAATTTATTATGACAAACTTAGAGACGTCTCTAGACACGTCCGCACGAAAGGAACGTAGTCGACGGATTAAAATTTTTGTAAAGGAACGTTCGCTTATATACGAGTTCTACTACGGCTAGAGGGACCGCCGCGATGACGATTCGATATATCCGTCTCTCTCTCTACGCTATGCACGTTCTCTCTCACGCGTTCACTGATCGATGCGAAAATGCGAAAAATTCATGTTTGAGTTGTTATTATTATTATTAGATATATTTTTTAATGAATTAATATTATTATTCTTTCAGATATCATCGGCCTACGTCGAACGAGTTAAACGCAGGATATATATGATACGAGATCGAAATGAATGAGAAGATCGACGGAATCGACAGTACGGCGGCGGCTTCGAGCTTACAGCGCTACAGCTCTACAGGAAGGTAACTACGACGATCAAATATATTATATATCTCTAATTAAAATTCGATTCAAGACTAGTAAAGAAAAGAAAACTGTTTTTGTATATGTTAATAATTAGGAATCTTATCAGAGTATGTATGTGTGTATTATATATGTATATAATTAATCGATTAAATATGTTAATAAATAAACATGTAGTATTATTGTTATTTGATGATAATAATAATAATAATAATAAACGACGGCTAAATCGTTTGAAACTTTAAATTATTGTTTATCGAAACTCTTTGTGGCCCTGAAAAGGGCCTTTTTATTATTATCTCCTTCATAAATCGTAGCGTTCTACTACGGCTTCGTTTACTTGGAGCTCGTGTACTTCGTTACGGCCTTAGTACCTTCGCTCACGGCGTGCTTGGCGAGCTCGCCGGGCAGAAGAAGCCTCACCGAAGTCTGCACCTCCCTCGAGGTGATCGTCGATCGCTTGTTGTAGTGAGCGAGACGAGAAGCCTCGGCGGCGATGCGCTCGAAGATATCGTTCACGAAAGAGTTCATGATCGACATGGCCTTACTCGAGATACCGGTGTCGGGATGTACCTGTTTCAGTACTTTGTAAATGTAGATTGCGTAGCTCTCCTTCCTCTTATGCTTCTTCTTCTTCTTGTCCGACTTGGAGATGTTCTTCTGAGCTTTGCCCGATTTCTTGGCGGCCTTTCCGCTAGTCTTAGGCGGCATGATGACGAATAAACAAATTCACAATAATGCAATCGAAACTTAATCTCGTGTGATACACGTGCGCACCGTACGGGAGCGCAAGCGAAACTGGAGAGTATCGTTTCGTACTCTCGGATTTTGTTTAAATAAGGCCCGCGCGGCACGCGTAGCGTTCGCGCATACGGTGCGGCATACAGACGCAGAACTCTATCGACCAATCAGAAACGATCGTCGCGCTTAGTACGAGAGGGGCGGAGAGTAGAGGGAGAGGGGGAGAGTGTTATTAGGTTCTCGTTTTAAAACGATACGAAAAATATTCCTCCTTCCCCTACCCCACCGACCGCATCTCTATGATCATGATTACTATACGAATAGACTTAAAGCTGAAATCATTAATATATTATTTTAAAATTTAGAATGTTTATATCATCTAATCGATTTATATGTAAATATTATTAATAACAACAAATAAAATATATCATCTCTCTATAAGACAGACAGCTCAGACAGTTATAGTTATTATGATGATTGAAAATTTTAGATCGAAATATTATTTAATAATTATCGTAAATAATAAAATAATTTTAATGTGTATATATATTCTATCGTCGTAGCGTACACTGTAATAGCAGCAGCAGCAGTAGTAGTGTTAGTGTTAGTAGTGATTCTCTACGTTCAACTAAAGAGTTCAACGAGCGTTTAAATGGTGCGTATAAAATATCGAATGACATGTAATCAACGTCGAGACGTCATAATCGTTTAGGAAACATAACATTTTTTAATGCATATCAGATATATTTTGTGGCCCTGAAAAGGGCCTTTTTATTCGTTATCACGATGAAGAACGAGTTCGTTCGTTCGATCGTTCGCATGTAACATCGCAATGTATATAATAACAAATTTGATGACTACAATAACGACGACGACGACGACGACGACGACCGTTCCGCAACGTCACCGCACACAAGTGTTTAAGCCTTCTTCTCGGTCTTCTTGGGCAGAAGTACGGCTTGGATGTTAGGTAGGACGCCACCTTGTGCGATAGTCACGCCCGAGAGCAACTTGTTCAGCTCCTCGTCGTTACGGATCGCCAACTGTAGATGTCTCGGTATGATCCTGGTCTTCTTGTTGTCGCGGGCGGCGTTGCCGGCCAACTCGAGTACTTCAGCGGCTAGGTATTCCATGACGGCCGCGAGATACACGGGTGCACCGGCACCGACGCGCTCTGCGTAGTTACCCTTCCTGAGGAGTCTGTGTATACGTCCGACCGGAAACTGTAGACCGGCACGGTTCGAACGCGACTTTGCCTTCCCCTTGACTTTGCCTCCTTTACCGCGACCGGACATGATTATAGAGAATTAATGAAAAATTAGCAACGCAAATATAAATATGAGAGAGCGGAACGCGTGCGTACGGCTCGGGAGCGCGGTGAACAGTAAAACGGTCGCGTTACTCCGTCCCCTTTTTATACTCGGAACGTAGTCGCGTCTATCGGTGCGGTGGTATCGAGAGAGACTCTGACTCTGTTTGATTGTATTGAAATTGTAAATTGTTAAATTTCTGTTTCTTATTAGTGTATACAGTATAGTATTAAGATTACGACGATGAATGATGTCGAGTTTCGGGAGAGTCGGGCAGTCGGGCGGGGCGGGGCGGGGCGGGTCGGGGGGTTTCGAAATGCGAATGCGAATAGAAAAATGAAGTAAAAATTGTATATATTTATTTATTTATTTATTTTTTTTTTTGAACAAAGAAAGAAAGAGATAAAGAAAGGAAGAGTCATAACAACGAAATAAAAAATAATATTAATAAAGTGAAATTAGTCGGGCGCGCGGGTGGTGTGTCCTTTTCGTGTTTCGCGTGCGAGCGATATATTTTGATAAAGATAAAATATAATAATAATAAACATGTACGTACGTATGTTTGTTTGTTTGTTTGTTTGTTTGTTTGTTTGTTTGTTTGTTGAATTTAATTGAAGACGTTCGAGTGTGCTGCTCCATCTCTATGATTGTAAATATTATAGATGGATAATGAGGTATGTGGATATTTTTATCATATAATATTAAATTTTTTTTTTATTTTTTTTTTTTCTTTCCGTTTACGTTTTATATTTTATAAATTTAGAATTAGTTTTGGAATTGTTCATCGTATCGTTCGAAACTTTAACTCATCTTATTCGTCGTCGTCGTCGTAGATTATTACGCACGACGACGAATATATTCGTTTATTATGTGAAACTTATGTTAGCCCTGAAAAGGGCTTTTTGTCGTGCGATTTACGCGCCGCACACGCTTGCATCGTCATCGTCATCGTCACAGTCTTCGTCGTCGTCGTCGTCGTCGTCGTCGTCGTCGACGCGATGGGATCGGACAAATGTATGTCATCGATGATGTTGTTTTTTTTTTTTTTTGTTGTTGTTGTTGTTGTAGATGATGATGATGACACTTTTGAAAGATGTCATCGTTATTATCACCGCTGCGGCGGCTGCAGGCGACTTACTTTTTAGCGGCGGCGGCGGATGCTTTCTTAGCTGTCGGTTTCGACTTCGGCGTAGCGGCGGCGGCCTTCTTCGGTTTCGGGGCTTTAGGTTTCTTAGTCGGCGGTTTCGCAGTCTTCTTCGCCTTCGATGCGGCGCCCTTCGCCTTCGAAGGAGCGGCCGCCGCGACGGCCTTCTTAGCGGCTGCCGGTTTCTTTTTAGCGGCTGCAGCTTTCTTATCCTTTATCGTCGCCTTCGCCTTCGATTTGGACGGCGATGACGCCGCCGCCGCCGCACCGGACGACGCACCGCCGGCGGCCGCTTTCTTGCCCGCGGCGGCGCCCTTGCCGGCGACGGGAGCGGAGGACGTCGCCTTCTTCGACTTACCCGAAGCGGCCGAGGATGCGGCCTTGCCGCCGGACGCGCCTCCGATTCCGGCACCCGCCGGTTTCTTCGAAGCGGACGATTTCGACTCTAGTTTGAACGAACCCGATGCGCCCTTGCCCTTCGTCTGTATCAGTGCACCCGATTCGACGGCGCTCTTGAGATACTTTCTGATGAACGGAGCCAATTTCTCAGAATCGACTTTGTATTGAGCCGCGATGTATTTCTTGATCGCCTGAAGCGACGAACCGCTACGTTCCTTCAACTCTTTGATGGCGCTGTTCACCATTTCGGATGTTTTAGGATGAGTAGGTTTCGCCTTCGGTTTCTTGGCGGCGGCGCCACCGGCGGCGGCCGCGGACGCCTTCGGTTTCTTCGCAGGGGTCGCCGGTGCCGGCGCTTCGGTTGCTATAGCTGTGTCGGCCATTTTATTTTATTTTATTTAATAAACTCACTACACAATCACACGAAAGATAAATATTAATAGTTGTAGTAGCAGTTGTACCGTGGGATAACAACGTATAACGATATAAAACGTGTCTGATATCGGACGGAGATCGACGCGGCGGAGAGGTCGCTAGTGGTAAGTCGAGTCCGAGCAATACCGTAAGGAGAACCGCGATGTCGCTAGACAATTTCTCGTACGAACGCTTAAAACTTTTCACTAACAGGTATCTTTTCGAATGCGATATTTATATAATTTAAAGTAGTTTTTGACCGTTCTATAACACAAAAAGATACCTCTTGAACCTATCGATCGTTTGAAAGTCGAATTCGTAGCACAGTTCGACAACGATGTGTACGAATCGCGTTTAAATTCGTTATAGTTCTAGTCGCGTACCTAGAGCCTCGTTTAAAAGTTATTTTATTCTATTAAAATCGTTTTAAACGTTTCGTTCTATCGACATATTGAAAGCGAAGATACCTCACTGATAATGTATAAAAGCGCAACTCTTATTCGATAATTTACTAACAATTTTAGCGTGTTCCAAGTCGACGTTCGTAAAACACACTACTACGCGAGTCGATATAAGAAGCACGAGAAAATGTTGTCTGATATGTGAATACTTATCGAATAATATATAAAATATAAACTATTACGATAGATAAATAATACGTGTTTCGAAAGAGAGACCACAGTATCGTATAAATAATAAAAATAATCTACAGTAATCGTGTGTAAGAGCTACGTTTAGAGGCGAGCCTCGAGGCGTGCGAAATATTGTTGGAGGCGCGTTCGTAGCGCGTGAAGTAGAGCCGAAAGAACGACGACGACGACGACGAAGACGAATAATTAGTCATATATAATAACGTTTGAATTGTAAACAGAAATTTAAAATTAAATAAATTAAATTACACACTCATTCAGATGCATGGTAAAGTATATTCTACGTTAACGATCGGTCGGTATTACGTCGTAGTCGTCATCGTATCTTATCTATACGATCGTTTTACACGCTTAGAGCTCTTACTCTTATATTCGTATTATTATTAATATGTATTATGTTATTATGTTTAATAGACGTCATTGAACGATTGAAACGAGTATTCAATGTGTATGTAGTATGTATAAACAGATCCATATGCGGCCCTGAAAAGGGCCTTTTTTATATTTAGTTTTCGCAGTATTATTTGTAAATTATTAATTTTTTTTTGTATAATTTTTCAAAATAAAACATCGAAAACATTTTAACCGCCGAAACCGTACAGAGTACGTCCCTGACGTTTCAGGGCGTACACTACGTCCATGGCGGTGACGGTCTTCCTCTTCGCGTGCTCGGTGTAGGTGACGGCGTCGCGGATTACGTTCTCGAGGAACACTTTGAGGACACCGCGAGTCTCTTCGTATATCAGACCGGATATACGTTTCACACCGCCTCTGCGTGCGAGACGACGGATGGCCGGTTTCGTGATACCTTGGATGTTATCACGGAGCACTTTCCTGTGTCGCTTCGCGCCTCCTTTCCCCAGACCCTTTCCACCTTTACCGCGACCGGTCATTTTCTTGTCTTCGGTTTGTCTTGTTTAATCTGAACGGCAAAGAAAGACGTACAGAAATCCGTCCGCTGTCGATCAGAGACGATCACTTTATGGTAGTCTCGTCGTTCTACGCTCGACTGATATATAAGCGCTCGACTAACTACACACGTATGCGTGTCGTTCGCTCCGTGTGCGAAAGAGATGGCGATATCTAAGTGCCATTAGATAGAAAGAGAAAGACTGATAGAGACAGCGTGCAGTCGAAAAAGCTATGGTAGGGATGGCGGCCGAGGGGATGGGGTAAGGGGGGAGTTCATGTATGTGTCTTGTTTATCGGGAGAATGGGGGGGGGGGGGGTGAGATATTTTTGTGTTCTTCAAAATTGATATCTTTGCAATAATATTTACAATTATGCTCTTAACGATCAATATATCGTCATAAGATCGTAATAATATATGTAATCACACATACACTCACCTCTCACGTTCTCGTATTCGATTGAAATATACATATTTATTTACAATAATAGTATAAAATACACAACGTTTACGTATGTGCGTATTGATATTTCGAATTATGTGTAACGTGTTTATGATAATTTTGATATAAAAATAATTATTGTTATTTGTGAGTAGGTTTTTCGTGACGACTTTGTTACGTTTGAAACGGACGACGAAAAAAAAAAAAAATTTTTTTTTTCTTTGTATTTAGATATATATGCGGCCCTGAAAAGGGCCTTTTTGAATATGTTTACTTGCAGTCTATCTGCATATAATACTGCGTATATTATTATTATTTATTTTTTTCTATACGTAGAATTGTGCAAATGAGACTGCGACGACGACGACGCAGACGCAATTAGGCACGTTCTCCTCGGATCCTGCGCGCCAATTGAATATCCTTAGGCATGATCGTCACACGCTTAGCGTGGATAGCGCACAGGTTCGTGTCTTCGAAGAGACCGACGAGATAAGCTTCGCTTGCTTCCTGCAGGGCCATTACGGCGGAACTCTGGAAACGGAGATCGGTCTTGAAGTCTTGAGCGATCTCACGAACGAGACGCTGGAATGGCAGTTTGCGGATCAGAAGCTCAGTGCTCTTCTGGTAACGACGGATCTCACGAAGGGCGACCGTACCGGGTCTGTAACGATGAGGTTTCTTCACTCCTCCCGTGGCAGGAGCGCTCTTGCGAGCCGCCTTGGTGGCGAGCTGCTTGCGCGGTGCCTTACCACCGGTAGATTTTCGGGCCGTCTGCTTAGTACGAGCCATCCTTGACGATGAATGAACGAACACGCACGAAACGAAAATTTATTATGACAAACTTAGAGACGTCTCTAGACACGTCCGCACGAAAGGAACGTAGTCGACGGATTAAAATTTTTGTAAAGGAACGTTCGCTTATATACGAGTTCTACTACGGCTAGAGGGACCGCCGCGATGACGATTCGATATATCCGTCTCTCTCTCTACGCTATGCACGTTCTCTCTCACGCGTTCACTGATCGATGCGAAAATGCGAAAAATTCATGTTTGAGTTGTTATTATTATTATTAGATATATTTTTTAATGAATTAATATTATTATTCTTTCAGATATCATCGGCCTACGTCGAACGAGTTAAACGCAGGATATATATGATACGAGATCGAAATGAATGAGAAGATCGACGGAATCGACAGTACGGCGGCGGCTTCGAGCTTACAGCGCTACAGCTCTACAGGAAGGTAACTACGACGATCAAATATATTATATATCTCTAATTAAAATTCGATTCAAGACTAGTAAAGAAAAGAAAACTGTTTTTGTATATGTTAATAATTAGGAATCTTATCAGAGTATGTATGTGTGTATTATATATGTATATAATTAATCGATTAAATATGTTAATAAATAAACATGTAGTATTATTGTTATTTGATGATAATAATAATAATAATAATAAACGACGGCTAAATCGTTTGAAACTTTAAATTATTGTTTATCGAAACTCTTTGTGGCCCTGAAAAGGGCCTTTTTATTATTATCTCCTTCATAAATCGTAGCGTTCTACTACGGCTTCGTTTACTTGGAGCTCGTGTACTTCGTTACGGCCTTAGTACCTTCGCTCACGGCGTGCTTGGCGAGCTCGCCGGGCAGAAGAAGCCTCACCGAAGTCTGCACCTCCCTCGAGGTGATCGTCGATCGCTTGTTGTAGTGAGCGAGACGAGAAGCCTCGGCGGCGATGCGCTCGAAGATATCGTTCACGAAAGAGTTCATGATCGACATGGCCTTACTCGAGATACCGGTGTCGGGATGTACCTGTTTCAGTACTTTGTAAATGTAGATTGCGTAGCTCTCCTTCCTCTTATGCTTCTTCTTCTTCTTGTCCGACTTGGAGATGTTCTTCTGAGCTTTGCCCGATTTCTTGGCGGCCTTTCCGCTAGTCTTAGGCGGCATGATGACGAATAAACAAATTCACAATAATGCAATCGAAACTTAATCTCGTGTGATACACGTGCGCACCGTACGGGAGCGCAAGCGAAACTGGAGAGTATCGTTTCGTACTCTCGGATTTTGTTTAAATAAGGCCCGCGCGGCACGCGTAGCGTTCGCGCATACGGTGCGGCATACAGACGCAGAACTCTATCGACCAATCAGAAACGATCGTCGCGCTTAGTACGAGAGGGGCGGAGAGTAGAGGGAGAGGGGGAGAGTGTTATTAGGTTCTCGTTTTAAAACGATACGAAAAATATTCCTCCTTCCCCTACCCCACCGACCGCATCTCTATGATCATGATTACTATACGAATAGACTTAAAGCTGAAATCATTAATATATTATTTTAAAATTTAGAATGTTTATATCATCTAATCGATTTATATGTAAATATTATTAATAACAACAAATAAAATATATCATCTCTCTATAAGACAGACAGCTCAGACAGTTATAGTTATTATGATGATTGAAAATTTTAGATCGAAATATTATTTAATAATTATCGTAAATAATAAAATAATTTTAATGTGTATATATATTCTATCGTCGTAGCGTACACTGTAATAGCAGCAGCAGCAGTAGTAGTGTTAGTGTTAGTAGTGATTCTCTACGTTCAACTAAAGAGTTCAACGAGCGTTTAAATGGTGCGTATAAAATATCGAATGACATGTAATCAACGTCGAGACGTCATAATCGTTTAGGAAACATAACATTTTTTAATGCATATCAGATATATTTTGTGGCCCTGAAAAGGGCCTTTTTATTCGTTATCACGATGAAGAACGAGTTCGTTCGTTCGATCGTTCGCATGTAACATCGCAATGTATATAATAACAAATTTGATGACTACAATAACGACGACGACGACGACGACGACGACCGTTCCGCAACGTCACCGCACACAAGTGTTTAAGCCTTCTTCTCGGTCTTCTTGGGCAGAAGTACGGCTTGGATGTTAGGTAGGACGCCACCTTGTGCGATAGTCACGCCCGAGAGCAACTTGTTCAGCTCCTCGTCGTTACGGATCGCCAACTGTAGATGTCTCGGTATGATCCTGGTCTTCTTGTTGTCGCGGGCGGCGTTGCCGGCCAACTCGAGTACTTCAGCGGCTAGGTATTCCATGACGGCCGCGAGATACACGGGTGCACCGGCACCGACGCGCTCTGCGTAGTTACCCTTCCTGAGGAGTCTGTGTATACGTCCGACCGGAAACTGTAGACCGGCACGGTTCGAACGCGACTTTGCCTTCCCCTTGACTTTGCCTCCTTTACCGCGACCGGACATGATTATAGAGAATTAATGAAAAATTAGCAACGCAAATATAAATATGAGAGAGCGGAACGCGTGCGTACGGCTCGGGAGCGCGGTGAACAGTAAAACGGTCGATCGTAGTATTTCACGCACCCCCCTGGTAATGGGGAATGGTGATGGCAGTTCCTAGGGCCGTGCCCTATCTACTGCGGTATCCTGTTCGCCGTCCGTTTCTACGGACGGGTCGTTGGGGTCGGGTAATTCCATGGAAGTACCCTAGTGGCGTATGCTGCAGACATCTCTTGGTCCTCCGTACATTCTCAGAGCGATCAAGCGCACCGGATGAGACCCCGTAAGGGGAGGTCCAGCGAACGACCTGCTCTGCGAATGTCTGCGCACGACAGATGTCGTGGTACAGAGGGAGGGTTCGGAGACATCTTGCTGCTGCCAAATGTGTGTTGCGTATTCGTGTCTCGTTGAGATCAAGTTCCGTCGCTGGCGGTGAAGGCTGCAGATGGGTGAGGGTGGTTGGTAGAGAAGAGTGGAGAAGAAGTGGTATTCGGCATTCTGACAGGTTGTCGGTGTTCTGTGTTGTTGTGGTTTGTTTCGGCGAGTCCGGTCCGTGACCGCGTAGACTCCCACGATCCGATCAAGCGCACCGGATGAGACCCCGTTCGGGGAGGTCCAGCGAGCGACCTGCGGTCGTGGGTGAAAAAACGTAGTCTAGACGCCTCGCTCTCGGTCGGGGCCGTCAGGATAAGTCCCGCTTGGGATTTCCTTTCGGTCGGCCGCGGTGAGACGCTATTGTACAGACCGGTTCGTCGGGTACGGCTCTTTGTAGGAGCCGGGTGATTTGCCCGTTACTACGGACGGGTCGTTGAGGTCGGGTAATTCCAGTGGAAGTACCCTAGTGGCGTGTGCTGCAGACATCTCTTGGTCCTCCGTACATTCTCAGAGCGATCAAGCGCACCGGATGAGACCCCGTAAGGGGAGGTCCAGCGAACGACCTGCTCTGTGAATGTCTGCGCACGACAGATGTCGTGGTACAGAAGGAAGGTTCGGAGACATCTTGCTGCTGCCAAGTGTGTGTTTGCGTATGCGTGTCTCGTTGAGATCAAGTTCCATCGTTGGCGGTGAAGGCTGCAGATGGGTGAGGGTGGCAAGTAGAGAGAGTGGAGAAGAAGCGGTATTCGGCATTCTGACGGGTTGTCGGTGTTCTGTGTTGTTGTGGTTTGTTTCGGCGAGTCTGGTCCGTGACCGCGTAGACTCCCACGATCCGATCAAGCGCACCGGATGAGACCCCGTTCGGGGAGGTCCAGCGAGCGACCTGCGGTCGTGGGTGGAAAACGTAGTCTAGACGCCTCGCTCGCGGTCGGGGCCGTCAGGATAAGTCCCGCTTGGGATTTCCTTTCGGTCGGCCGCGGTGAGACGCTATTGTACAGACCGGTTCGTCGGGTACGGCTCTTTGTAGGAGCCGGGTGATTTGTTGGAACTGGCGCTGGTTTTGCGTCAGTGGTGTTCCTTTTGGTGAGTTGTCCTGGCGTTGTTGGCGTCGTCTTTAGGTCTGGAATGTGATCTGATGGTGTTTCAGTGCGTCCAGCTAGTGTGACACTCCTGTCCGGTTCTGCAGAATTACTCATGATTCGATCAAGCGCACCGGATGAGACCCCGTTCGGGGAGGTCCAGCGAGCGACCAGCGATCATGGGCTTTTCTGCAGGTAGGCGTCCTGGATGCAGCCGAGTCCAGTAGGATGAGTCCCCGTAGGGACTACCTCTGGTTCGATGCATCGTTAGCGGACGTCGTTGTTTCCGGGCTGGTGTGTCGTGGTGTCAGCTGGGTCGACGTTCTGTCGAGGAGCGGGCGGGAGGCGACGCGATGGTCGGCTCTCGCTGAGGGCGTCATCGTTGATGAGCTCTCTCGGGTACGCCCATCCGTCAGGTGGCCGTGCGTGCTGCGGTGCCATATCCTTGATGTGGGTGTGGTCCGACTGGTCGGCACGCATGAACATCTTCGTGGCTAGGCGTCTGGTAAATTCCTCGACGGTTTCGACTTTGAGATCTCTCGCAATTGTTGTGTTCCGTACGTAGCGTGGTGCATTCGTGATGGCCCGCAGTGTGAGAGATTGCTGCGCTTGCAGCTTCTTTCGCGAGGCAGGGCCAGTGAGTGCGTACCATGCTGGAGCGGCATACGTGAGGCGTGATCTCACGTATTGCTTGTAGATCCCGATTTTGACGCGCAGAGGGAGGCGCGATTTCAGCACTGGATATAGTTTGACACGTGTAGCACGCGCCAAGTTGATCACATTCGCGACGTGATGATTCATATTCATCCTTCGGTCGATGGTCACTCCAAGGTACTTGACCCTGTCAGACCATTGGATCTCCTTTCCGAATAGCCGGAGGGGAGATGGTAGGTTGGATGCTCTTCCTAAGACGATCGCCTGTGTCTTCTCGACGTTGACGGTTAGCCGCCATTTGGCTAACCAGTCGGGAAGTTGATATAGCATGAGCTGCATCAGTATTGCAGCTTGCTTCCTTTTGATAGAGGTGGTGATGTACGCCGCGTCATCGGCGTATAGGGCCAGGACGGCTCCGTCCATCAGTGGGATGTCGTCAGTGTAGCAGGAATAGCATACCGGAGATAGGCAGCTTCCCTGTGGGACACCGGCGGTGATCCGTCGCTCTGTGGACAGAGCTCCTTCAACATCGACTTGGAAGCGTCGGTTCTCCAGGAATGACGCTATGATGTGTACGATTCGCTTCGGCATGGATGGTCGAAGAGCCAGCTTGTATAGCAGCCCTTCGTGCCATACTCGGTCAAAGGCTTTCTCCATATCGAGGAATACTGCCACTGGGAACTCCCTCTTGTTCAGTGCCACTGCGGCGTAGTGCAGTATTCTCGCTATTTGGTGCGTGGTCGAATGTCCAGCTCGAAAGCCAAATTGTTCCGGCCGAGGTTCGATGTGTGGTCGTAGGTGCTGAAGCAGCAATCTCTCGAACATTTTCGAGATGGTAGGCAGAAGTGTGATGGGCCTGTAGCTCTCCGGTAAAAGTGTGTTTTTACCGGGCTTCGGTATCATGATGACTCGGCCTTGCTTCCACGTAGATGGAAAGTGGCCCGTGCGGAGTATTCCGTTAAATAGCCGCGTGATCGCGGCTATGCTACGCGGTGGTAGGTGGCGGAGGGCGGAGTTTGTGATTCCGTCGCACCCCGGGGCCTTACGTGGGTTCGCACGCCTTGTCATCCGTAGTACTTGTCCCGGTGTGATGACTATGGGGTCATCGGTGGGGGACAGTGGTTCTGCCAGGTATTCTCGAACTTGTTCTTCGACTGCTGTGCTGTGTGCCTGGTAGCGAGCAGGGTTCGGTGTGAACTGCTGCTCTAGCGTGGCTGCAAAGATCTCAGCGCGATCCGCTGTCTGGTATCGTAGAGTTCCATCGTTCGCTCGGAGTGGACGTCTAGGTTCACTCGAGTTGGTGAGGTTGCGGTTGAGTCGATGAAGTGACTTCATGTCGTCTGCTGCAGTCTCGATGGTGCTCTCCCATGTTCGGGATCGGTGGTCGCTTACTGACTCTGTGGCTCGATCGTTGAGGCGGTTGAGTTGTCGCTTTAGCGTGGGGCAGCGGGTTCGCTGCCACAGCTTGCGTAGCTCTCTCTTCCTTGATAGAAGCTTCCTTATATGGCCAGGTAGGGTGTGGTATCGGTGTGATACCTCCTGTGTGTGCGTCGCTGCCTCGTAGGCGTGACGCAGGGTGTCTCTGACGTCTAAGGCGAGGTCTTCTATCTCCTCTGCGTTCGTTGCTGGTTTCATCCTCGTGTTCTCCTCCAGATGTTCCCTGTAGGTAGTCCAGTCGGTGCACCGGCGAGGTGGTCGTCTGGCTGCAGCTAGGGTTGCTTGCAGTGTTAGGAGAACCGGTTGGTGGTCGGACCCCATGTCGTCCGCCAAGACTTCCTGCGAGAGTCTCTGTGTGAGCCCCCTGTGGACGGCTATGTCTAGCACGTCGGGTGTTAGGATTGATCGGAACGGGTAGTGAGTCGGGGTCTCTGGACCGCTGACTGTGTATCCGTTCTTTTCGGCGTCTTGGCAGAGTCGTCTGCCATCCGTAGTGTTGGTGGTCGAGTTCCATGAGGTGTGCTTGCAGTTCAGATCTCCTGCGATGATTGTTGGAGTTGGTGAGTCCAGCAATGATCGGATGTCTGCAGGATCCATTCTTGCTTTGGGAGCTTTGTAGCAGGCGAAGAGGCGTAGGGCTGTCCCTCCAGTGCACACTTCGATGCCCAAGGCGTACATCGTCCCTAGCGATGTAGTCTGGATAGGCGTGTGTACAATTCTCCTCTTGACAAGTACCGCGAGGCCTCTAAAGGGCTGGTTGCTCACATCCGAGCGTTCATCCTTGCGGTATGTGTGGTAGTTTGCAAACTTCAGTCGATCCGAGTCTGTGGCGTGGGTCTCTGATATGAGAGCCACGTCTATGTCCTGCTCTTGCAGGAGGGTTTGAAACAGCAGTTGCTTGTTTCTGAGCCCGTTGGCATTCCAGTGAATAACACGGAGTTTGTTATTCATTGCGGTTGAGCAGGAGGGTGATGCCCTGTAATATTACAGGCACTGGGTCACGGTCTTCTAGCAGGGCGCTAAGTACCCCTTGCAGAATTGTGATGGCGGTTTTGATAACTTCTTTATCTTTGCCAGTGGTTGTTGCTTTCGACCGCGTGTGTGTCGCGGTGGTGGCAGCTGGTTTATGTGCCGGCGCTGGCGCCGGTGCAGGTGTGGGTGCAGGCGCAGGTGCGACTTTTGTGGTCGCACTGGGCTTGCTCTCCGGAGCAGGTTTGTTTGCCTTGCTCTTCTTTTTGGGGCGTCGTTTCTTCTTCCCGGTGCTCGAGTTTCGAGCTGTGGGAGCGTTCGCTGGAGCCATGAGCGAGGTCGCTGGCTCTGGTGCAGGTGCAGGTGCGGGTGCGGGTGCAGGTGGTGAGACTGCGTCCGCAGTCTTCTTTGCTGGCGCGGATAGGGCGATGGTGCCCGCTCTGCGGTGTTTGGCCTCCCTTTTGTAGACCGGGCAGGCCGTGTTGTTGGCCGTGTGTGCGCCTCCGCAGTTGGCACACGTCGGTGGGTCCTCCCTTTTCCGCTCGCAATCCTTTGCGAGGTGTTCACCTCCGCATCGGACGCATGCTGGCGGTCGGTGGCAGCAGTGAGACGAGTGTCTGAACTGCTGGCATCTATGGCATTGTGCGGGGCCTTTCTTCCCTCGCCATGCATCTATCTTGATGCCGGTCATACACAGCAACTCCGTTACTTCGTATATCGCCGGCGTCAGTCCAGGGGTTTTCTTCAATTGGGTGAAATACATGCACCCTGGGCGGCCTTTCCTGGCCTGGATCTGCTTGACCACTTCTGGTTCGAACCCTAGTTCGCGCAGCTCTTCTTCGACCTCTTCGGCCGTGGTGTTGTATGGTAGCCCTCTGATGGCTACTTTCAGGCTCTTTTCAGCCGGTAATGAGTAGGAGAACCATGAGACGTTCTCCTCTCTTTCTAATGTTGTGAGGTACCGCTGTATGATGCGGTACTCCTCCTCGGAGGTTGGCGAGAAACGCACTCCTTTTTGGTATGGGCGTGCGCTCGGGGGTCGTCCGAGTTTTTGCTTGAGCACACGGAAGTGGTGTGCCCAATTCGGGAGACTCTCCACCACGAGTGGTGGGTATCTCGGCTTTTTTGCAGCCGGATTTTTGGCGGTAGGCTTCTCTACGCTTGCTGTAGCGGTGGCCTTCACTGGCCTGGTGGCGGGCTCCTTTTCTTGGACCTGCGCCTTTGCGCGGAGCGCACTGGCGTAGTCCATGGGTCTTGCCTCTGGACACCTTCTCTTCAGCTCCGTGGCGTCCTCTTCGGACGACGTGGAGTGGCTCCTCCTGAGCGCGTTGGGTTGCACGTCGATCTCCATGCTGTGCACAGAAAGAGAGCAGGTGGGTTTGGGTTGCGTTACACGCATACTTGCCAGATGTTCCGGCGCTGGCTTGACTTGCACAACAACGCTACGTGTTGGCATGTCCGGGGTTGTAGTGGGCGGCGCTGCGGTGCTCCCGCTCTCGTCCTCGCTGCTCGACTGCTGGCTGCGACCTCGGGAGAGGTCCACCTGCAGGGACGGCGAGTGGTGGGGGCCGGTGACCGGTCGGACGACGCGATGGTGTGACCGCGACCGGTCTCTCCTTTCGCTCGTCGTTGGCGACCTGGAGTGCGTCCTGCGAAATTCTCGTCTGAAGATTGCTACGTCTGAGTCCTCCTCTGGACCCATTACAGGTCCAGATTTGGGCTCAGCGCTAGTCGGCCGGCTCATGCTGCGGATCCCGTGAGGGGTCGTTAGCGAGCAACGGCTAACTATGTACTGAGCGAAAGCTCGGTATGATTTGGTATTCCGCCGCGAATTAACGCGGTTGTAACAAGCAGCGCGCCAAGGCACACTGTTATTACAGGAAAAAGTCTCGGGTCAGAGCTGAGTAGTGTAGTGCACTGCTCGGCTGCTAAACCAAGACAAAACGGTCGCGTTACTCCGTCCCCTTTTTATACTCGGAACGTAGTCGCGTCTATCGGTGCGGTGGTATCGAGAGAGACTCTGACTCTGTTTGATTGTATTGAAATTGTAAATTGTTAAATTTCTGTTTCTTATTAGTGTATACAGTATAGTATTAAGATTACGACGATGAATGATGTCGAGTTTCGGGAGAGTCGGGCAGTCGGGCGGGGCGGGGCGGGGCGGGTCGGGGGGTTTCGAAATGCGAATGCGAATAGAAAAATGAAGTAAAAATTGTATATATTTATTTATTTATTTATTTTTTTTTTTGAACAAAGAAAGAAAGAGATAAAGAAAGGAAGAGTCATAACAACGAAATAAAAAATAATATTAATAAAGTGAAATTAGTCGGGCGCGCGGGTGGTGTGTCCTTTTCGTGTTTCGCGTGCGAGCGATATATTTTGATAAAGATAAAATATAATAATAATAAACATGTACGTACGTATGTTTGTTTGTTTGTTTGTTTGTTTGTTTGTTTGTTTGTTTGTTGAATTTAATTGAAGACGTTCGAGTGTGCTGCTCCATCTCTATGATTGTAAATATTATAGATGGATAATGAGGTATGTGGATATTTTTATCATATAATATTAAATTTTTTTTTTATTTTTTTTTTTTCTTTCCGTTTACGTTTTATATTTTATAAATTTAGAATTAGTTTTGGAATTGTTCATCGTATCGTTCGAAACTTTAACTCATCTTATTCGTCGTCGTCGTCGTAGATTATTACGCACGACGACGAATATATTCGTTTATTATGTGAAACTTATGTTAGCCCTGAAAAGGGCTTTTTGTCGTGCGATTTACGCGCCGCACACGCTTGCATCGTCATCGTCATCGTCACAGTCTTCGTCGTCGTCGTCGTCGTCGTCGTCGTCGTCGACGCGATGGGATCGGACAAATGTATGTCATCGATGATGTTGTTTTTTTTTTTTTTTGTTGTTGTTGTTGTTGTAGATGATGATGATGACACTTTTGAAAGATGTCATCGTTATTATCACCGCTGCGGCGGCTGCAGGCGACTTACTTTTTAGCGGCGGCGGCGGATGCTTTCTTAGCTGTCGGTTTCGACTTCGGCGTAGCGGCGGCGGCCTTCTTCGGTTTCGGGGCTTTAGGTTTCTTAGTCGGCGGTTTCGCAGTCTTCTTCGCCTTCGATGCGGCGCCCTTCGCCTTCGAAGGAGCGGCCGCCGCGACGGCCTTCTTAGCGGCTGCCGGTTTCTTTTTAGCGGCTGCAGCTTTCTTATCCTTTATCGTCGCCTTCGCCTTCGATTTGGACGGCGATGACGCCGCCGCCGCCGCACCGGACGACGCACCGCCGGCGGCCGCTTTCTTGCCCGCGGCGGCGCCCTTGCCGGCGACGGGAGCGGAGGACGTCGCCTTCTTCGACTTACCCGAAGCGGCCGAGGATGCGGCCTTGCCGCCGGACGCGCCTCCGATTCCGGCACCCGCCGGTTTCTTCGAAGCGGACGATTTCGACTCTAGTTTGAACGAACCCGATGCGCCCTTGCCCTTCGTCTGTATCAGTGCACCCGATTCGACGGCGCTCTTGAGATACTTTCTGATGAACGGAGCCAATTTCTCAGAATCGACTTTGTATTGAGCCGCGATGTATTTCTTGATCGCCTGAAGCGACGAACCGCTACGTTCCTTCAACTCTTTGATGGCGCTGTTCACCATTTCGGATGTTTTAGGATGAGTAGGTTTCGCCTTCGGTTTCTTGGCGGCGGCGCCACCGGCGGCGGCCGCGGACGCCTTCGGTTTCTTCGCAGGGGTCGCCGGTGCCGGCGCTTCGGTTGCTATAGCTGTGTCGGCCATTTTATTTTATTTTATTTAATAAACTCACTACACAATCACACGAAAGATAAATATTAATAGTTGTAGTAGCAGTTGTACCGTGGGATAACAACGTATAACGATATAAAACGTGTCTGATATCGGACGGAGATCGACGCGGCGGAGAGGTCGCTAGTGGTAAGTCGAGTCCGAGCAATACCGTAAGGAGAACCGCGATGTCGCTAGACAATTTCTCGTACGAACGCTTAAAACTTTTCACTAACAGGTATCTTTTCGAATGCGATATTTATATAATTTAAAGTAGTTTTTGACCGTTCTATAACACAAAAAGATACCTCTTGAACCTATCGATCGTTTGAAAGTCGAATTCGTAGCACAGTTCGACAACGATGTGTACGAATCGCGTTTAAATTCGTTATAGTTCTAGTCGCGTACCTAGAGCCTCGTTTAAAAGTTATTTTATTCTATTAAAATCGTTTTAAACGTTTCGTTCTATCGACATATTGAAAGCGAAGATACCTCACTGATAATGTATAAAAGCGCAACTCTTATTCGATAATTTACTAACAATTTTAGCGTGTTCCAAGTCGACGTTCGTAAAACACACTACTACGCGAGTCGATATAAGAAGCACGAGAAAATGTTGTCTGATATGTGAATACTTATCGAATAATATATAAAATATAAACTATTACGATAGATAAATAATACGTGTTTCGAAAGAGAGACCACAGTATCGTATAAATAATAAAAATAATCTACAGTAATCGTGTGTAAGAGCTACGTTTAGAGGCGAGCCTCGAGGCGTGCGAAATATTGTTGGAGGCGCGTTCGTAGCGCGTGAAGTAGAGCCGAAAGAACGACGACGACGACGACGAAGACGAATAATTAGTCATATATAATAACGTTTGAATTGTAAACAGAAATTTAAAATTAAATAAATTAAATTACACACTCATTCAGATGCATGGTAAAGTATATTCTACGTTAACGATCGGTCGGTATTACGTCGTAGTCGTCATCGTATCTTATCTATACGATCGTTTTACACGCTTAGAGCTCTTACTCTTATATTCGTATTATTATTAATATGTATTATGTTATTATGTTTAATAGACGTCATTGAACGATTGAAACGAGTATTCAATGTGTATGTAGTATGTATAAACAGATCCATATGCGGCCCTGAAAAGGGCCTTTTTTATATTTAGTTTTCGCAGTATTATTTGTAAATTATTAATTTTTTTTTGTATAATTTTTCAAAATAAAACATCGAAAACATTTTAACCGCCGAAACCGTACAGAGTACGTCCCTGACGTTTCAGGGCGTACACTACGTCCATGGCGGTGACGGTCTTCCTCTTCGCGTGCTCGGTGTAGGTGACGGCGTCGCGGATTACGTTCTCGAGGAACACTTTGAGGACACCGCGAGTCTCTTCGTATATCAGACCGGATATACGTTTCACACCGCCTCTGCGTGCGAGACGACGGATGGCCGGTTTCGTGATACCTTGGATGTTATCACGGAGCACTTTCCTGTGTCGCTTCGCGCCTCCTTTCCCCAGACCCTTTCCACCTTTACCGCGACCGGTCATTTTCTTGTCTTCGGTTTGTCTTGTTTAATCTGAACGGCAAAGAAAGACGTACAGAAATCCGTCCGCTGTCGATCAGAGACGATCACTTTATGGTAGTCTCGTCGTTCTACGCTCGACTGATATATAAGCGCTCGACTAACTACACACGTATGCGTGTCGTTCGCTCCGTGTGCGAAAGAGATGGCGATATCTAAGTGCCATTAGATAGAAAGAGAAAGACTGATAGAGACAGCGTGCAGTCGAAAAAGCTATGGTAGGGATGGCGGCCGAGGGGATGGGGTAAGGGGGGAGTTCATGTATGTGTCTTGTTTATCGGGAGAATGGGGGGGGGGGGGGGTGAGATATTTTTGTGTTCTTCAAAATTGATATCTTTGCAATAATATTTACAATTATGCTCTTAACGATCAATATATCGTCATAAGATCGTAATAATATATGTAATCACACATACACTCACCTCTCACGTTCTCGTATTCGATTGAAATATACATATTTATTTACAATAATAGTATAAAATACACAACGTTTACGTATGTGCGTATTGATATTTCGAATTATGTGTAACGTGTTTATGATAATTTTGATATAAAAATAATTATTGTTATTTGTGAGTAGGTTTTTCGTGACGACTTTGTTACGTTTGAAACGGACGACGAAAAAAAAAAAAAATTTTTTTTTTCTTTGTATTTAGATATATATGCGGCCCTGAAAAGGGCCTTTTTGAATATGTTTACTTGCAGTCTATCTGCATATAATACTGCGTATATTATTATTATTTATTTTTTTCTATACGTAGAATTGTGCAAATGAGACTGCGACGACGACGACGCAGACGCAATTAGGCACGTTCTCCTCGGATCCTGCGCGCCAATTGAATATCCTTAGGCATGATCGTCACACGCTTAGCGTGGATAGCGCACAGGTTCGTGTCTTCGAAGAGACCGACGAGATAAGCTTCGCTTGCTTCCTGCAGGGCCATTACGGCGGAACTCTGGAAACGGAGATCGGTCTTGAAGTCTTGAGCGATCTCACGAACGAGACGCTGGAATGGCAGTTTGCGGATCAGAAGCTCAGTGCTCTTCTGGTAACGACGGATCTCACGAAGGGCGACCGTACCGGGTCTGTAACGATGAGGTTTCTTCACTCCTCCCGTGGCAGGAGCGCTCTTGCGAGCCGCCTTGGTGGCGAGCTGCTTGCGCGGTGCCTTACCACCGGTAGATTTTCGGGCCGTCTGCTTAGTACGAGCCATCCTTGACGATGAATGAACGAACACGCACGAAACGAAAATTTATTATGACAAACTTAGAGACGTCTCTAGACACGTCCGCACGAAAGGAACGTAGTCGACGGATTAAAATTTTTGTAAAGGAACGTTCGCTTATATACGAGTTCTACTACGGCTAGAGGGACCGCCGCGATGACGATTCGATATATCCGTCTCTCTCTCTACGCTATGCACGTTCTCTCTCACGCGTTCACTGATCGATGCGAAAATGCGAAAAATTCATGTTTGAGTTGTTATTATTATTATTAGATATATTTTTTAATGAATTAATATTATTATTCTTTCAGATATCATCGGCCTACGTCGAACGAGTTAAACGCAGGATATATATGATACGAGATCGAAATGAATGAGAAGATCGACGGAATCGACAGTACGGCGGCGGCTTCGAGCTTACAGCGCTACAGCTCTACAGGAAGGTAACTACGACGATCAAATATATTATATATCTCTAATTAAAATTCGATTCAAGACTAGTAAAGAAAAGAAAACTGTTTTTGTATATGTTAATAATTAGGAATCTTATCAGAGTATGTATGTGTGTATTATATATGTATATAATTAATCGATTAAATATGTTAATAAATAAACATGTAGTATTATTGTTATTTGATGATAATAATAATAATAATAATAAACGACGGCTAAATCGTTTGAAACTTTAAATTATTGTTTATCGAAACTCTTTGTGGCCCTGAAAAGGGCCTTTTTATTATTATCTCCTTCATAAATCGTAGCGTTCTACTACGGCTTCGTTTACTTGGAGCTCGTGTACTTCGTTACGGCCTTAGTACCTTCGCTCACGGCGTGCTTGGCGAGCTCGCCGGGCAGAAGAAGCCTCACCGAAGTCTGCACCTCCCTCGAGGTGATCGTCGATCGCTTGTTGTAGTGAGCGAGACGAGAAGCCTCGGCGGCGATGCGCTCGAAGATATCGTTCACGAAAGAGTTCATGATCGACATGGCCTTACTCGAGATACCGGTGTCGGGATGTACCTGTTTCAGTACTTTGTAAATGTAGATTGCGTAGCTCTCCTTCCTCTTATGCTTCTTCTTCTTCTTGTCCGACTTGGAGATGTTCTTCTGAGCTTTGCCCGATTTCTTGGCGGCCTTTCCGCTAGTCTTAGGCGGCATGATGACGAATAAACAAATTCACAATAATGCAATCGAAACTTAATCTCGTGTGATACACGTGCGCACCGTACGGGAGCGCAAGCGAAACTGGAGAGTATCGTTTCGTACTCTCGGATTTTGTTTAAATAAGGCCCGCGCGGCACGCGTAGCGTTCGCGCATACGGTGCGGCATACAGACGCAGAACTCTATCGACCAATCAGAAACGATCGTCGCGCTTAGTACGAGAGGGGCGGAGAGTAGAGGGAGAGGGGGAGAGTGTTATTAGGTTCTCGTTTTAAAACGATACGAAAAATATTCCTCCTTCCCCTACCCCACCGACCGCATCTCTATGATCATGATTACTATACGAATAGACTTAAAGCTGAAATCATTAATATATTATTTTAAAATTTAGAATGTTTATATCATCTAATCGATTTATATGTAAATATTATTAATAACAACAAATAAAATATATCATCTCTCTATAAGACAGACAGCTCAGACAGTTATAGTTATTATGATGATTGAAAATTTTAGATCGAAATATTATTTAATAATTATCGTAAATAATAAAATAATTTTAATGTGTATATATATTCTATCGTCGTAGCGTACACTGTAATAGCAGCAGCAGCAGTAGTAGTGTTAGTGTTAGTAGTGATTCTCTACGTTCAACTAAAGAGTTCAACGAGCGTTTAAATGGTGCGTATAAAATATCGAATGACATGTAATCAACGTCGAGACGTCATAATCGTTTAGGAAACATAACATTTTTTAATGCATATCAGATATATTTTGTGGCCCTGAAAAGGGCCTTTTTATTCGTTATCACGATGAAGAACGAGTTCGTTCGTTCGATCGTTCGCATGTAACATCGCAATGTATATAATAACAAATTTGATGACTACAATAACGACGACGACGACGACGACGACGACCGTTCCGCAACGTCACCGCACACAAGTGTTTAAGCCTTCTTCTCGGTCTTCTTGGGCAGAAGTACGGCTTGGATGTTAGGTAGGACGCCACCTTGTGCGATAGTCACGCCCGAGAGCAACTTGTTCAGCTCCTCGTCGTTACGGATCGCCAACTGTAGATGTCTCGGTATGATCCTGGTCTTCTTGTTGTCGCGGGCGGCGTTGCCGGCCAACTCGAGTACTTCAGCGGCTAGGTATTCCATGACGGCCGCGAGATACACGGGTGCACCGGCACCGACGCGCTCTGCGTAGTTACCCTTCCTGAGGAGTCTGTGTATACGTCCGACCGGAAACTGTAGACCGGCACGGTTCGAACGCGACTTTGCCTTCCCCTTGACTTTGCCTCCTTTACCGCGACCGGACATGATTATAGAGAATTAATGAAAAATTAGCAACGCAAATATAAATATGAGAGAGCGGAACGCGTGCGTACGGCTCGGGAGCGCGGTGAACAGTAAAACGGTCGCGTTACTCCGTCCCCTTTTTATACTCGGAACGTAGTCGCGTCTATCGGTGCGGTGGTATCGAGAGAGACTCTGACTCTGTTTGATTGTATTGAAATTGTAAATTGTTAAATTTCTGTTTCTTATTAGTGTATACAGTATAGTATTAAGATTACGACGATGAATGATGTCGAGTTTCGGGAGAGTCGGGCAGTCGGGCGGGGCGGGGCGGGGCGGGTCGGGGGGTTTCGAAATGCGAATGCGAATAGAAAAATGAAGTAAAAATTGTATATATTTATTTATTTATTTATTTTTTTTTTTGAACAAAGAAAGAAAGAGATAAAGAAAGGAAGAGTCATAACAACGAAATAAAAAATAATATTAATAAAGTGAAATTAGTCGGGCGCGCGGGTGGTGTGTCCTTTTCGTGTTTCGCGTGCGAGCGATATATTTTGATAAAGATAAAATATAATAATAATAAACATGTACGTACGTATGTTTGTTTGTTTGTTTGTTTGTTTGTTTGTTTGTTTGTTTGTTGAATTTAATTGAAGACGTTCGAGTGTGCTGCTCCATCTCTATGATTGTAAATATTATAGATGGATAATGAGGTATGTGGATATTTTTATCATATAATATTAAATTTTTTTTTTATTTTTTTTTTTTCTTTCCGTTTACGTTTTATATTTTATAAATTTAGAATTAGTTTTGGAATTGTTCATCGTATCGTTCGAAACTTTAACTCATCTTATTCGTCGTCGTCGTCGTAGATTATTACGCACGACGACGAATATATTCGTTTATTATGTGAAACTTATGTTAGCCCTGAAAAGGGCTTTTTGTCGTGCGATTTACGCGCCGCACACGCTTGCATCGTCATCGTCATCGTCACAGTCTTCGTCGTCGTCGTCGTCGTCGTCGTCGTCGTCGACGCGATGGGATCGGACAAATGTATGTCATCGATGATGTTGTTTTTTTTTTTTTTTGTTGTTGTTGTTGTTGTAGATGATGATGATGACACTTTTGAAAGATGTCATCGTTATTATCACCGCTGCGGCGGCTGCAGGCGACTTACTTTTTAGCGGCGGCGGCGGATGCTTTCTTAGCTGTCGGTTTCGACTTCGGCGTAGCGGCGGCGGCCTTCTTCGGTTTCGGGGCTTTAGGTTTCTTAGTCGGCGGTTTCGCAGTCTTCTTCGCCTTCGATGCGGCGCCCTTCGCCTTCGAAGGAGCGGCCGCCGCGACGGCCTTCTTAGCGGCTGCCGGTTTCTTTTTAGCGGCTGCAGCTTTCTTATCCTTTATCGTCGCCTTCGCCTTCGATTTGGACGGCGATGACGCCGCCGCCGCCGCACCGGACGACGCACCGCCGGCGGCCGCTTTCTTGCCCGCGGCGGCGCCCTTGCCGGCGACGGGAGCGGAGGACGTCGCCTTCTTCGACTTACCCGAAGCGGCCGAGGATGCGGCCTTGCCGCCGGACGCGCCTCCGATTCCGGCACCCGCCGGTTTCTTCGAAGCGGACGATTTCGACTCTAGTTTGAACGAACCCGATGCGCCCTTGCCCTTCGTCTGTATCAGTGCACCCGATTCGACGGCGCTCTTGAGATACTTTCTGATGAACGGAGCCAATTTCTCAGAATCGACTTTGTATTGAGCCGCGATGTATTTCTTGATCGCCTGAAGCGACGAACCGCTACGTTCCTTCAACTCTTTGATGGCGCTGTTCACCATTTCGGATGTTTTAGGATGAGTAGGTTTCGCCTTCGGTTTCTTGGCGGCGGCGCCACCGGCGGCGGCCGCGGACGCCTTCGGTTTCTTCGCAGGGGTCGCCGGTGCCGGCGCTTCGGTTGCTATAGCTGTGTCGGCCATTTTATTTTATTTTATTTAATAAACTCACTACACAATCACACGAAAGATAAATATTAATAGTTGTAGTAGCAGTTGTACCGTGGGATAACAACGTATAACGATATAAAACGTGTCTGATATCGGACGGAGATCGACGCGGCGGAGAGGTCGCTAGTGGTAAGTCGAGTCCGAGCAATACCGTAAGGAGAACCGCGATGTCGCTAGACAATTTCTCGTACGAACGCTTAAAACTTTTCACTAACAGGTATCTTTTCGAATGCGATATTTATATAATTTAAAGTAGTTTTTGACCGTTCTATAACACAAAAAGATACCTCTTGAACCTATCGATCGTTTGAAAGTCGAATTCGTAGCACAGTTCGACAACGATGTGTACGAATCGCGTTTAAATTCGTTATAGTTCTAGTCGCGTACCTAGAGCCTCGTTTAAAAGTTATTTTATTCTATTAAAATCGTTTTAAACGTTTCGTTCTATCGACATATTGAAAGCGAAGATACCTCACTGATAATGTATAAAAGCGCAACTCTTATTCGATAATTTACTAACAATTTTAGCGTGTTCCAAGTCGACGTTCGTAAAACACACTACTACGCGAGTCGATATAAGAAGCACGAGAAAATGTTGTCTGATATGTGAATACTTATCGAATAATATATAAAATATAAACTATTACGATAGATAAATAATACGTGTTTCGAAAGAGAGACCACAGTATCGTATAAATAATAAAAATAATCTACAGTAATCGTGTGTAAGAGCTACGTTTAGAGGCGAGCCTCGAGGCGTGCGAAATATTGTTGGAGGCGCGTTCGTAGCGCGTGAAGTAGAGCCGAAAGAACGACGACGACGACGACGAAGACGAATAATTAGTCATATATAATAACGTTTGAATTGTAAACAGAAATTTAAAATTAAATAAATTAAATTACACACTCATTCAGATGCATGGTAAAGTATATTCTACGTTAACGATCGGTCGGTATTACGTCGTAGTCGTCATCGTATCTTATCTATACGATCGTTTTACACGCTTAGAGCTCTTACTCTTATATTCGTATTATTATTAATATGTATTATGTTATTATGTTTAATAGACGTCATTGAACGATTGAAACGAGTATTCAATGTGTATGTAGTATGTATAAACAGATCCATATGCGGCCCTGAAAAGGGCCTTTTTTATATTTAGTTTTCGCAGTATTATTTGTAAATTATTAATTTTTTTTTGTATAATTTTTCAAAATAAAACATCGAAAACATTTTAACCGCCGAAACCGTACAGAGTACGTCCCTGACGTTTCAGGGCGTACACTACGTCCATGGCGGTGACGGTCTTCCTCTTCGCGTGCTCGGTGTAGGTGACGGCGTCGCGGATTACGTTCTCGAGGAACACTTTGAGGACACCGCGAGTCTCTTCGTATATCAGACCGGATATACGTTTCACACCGCCTCTGCGTGCGAGACGACGGATGGCCGGTTTCGTGATACCTTGGATGTTATCACGGAGCACTTTCCTGTGTCGCTTCGCGCCTCCTTTCCCCAGACCCTTTCCACCTTTACCGCGACCGGTCATTTTCTTGTCTTCGGTTTGTCTTGTTTAATCTGAACGGCAAAGAAAGACGTACAGAAATCCGTCCGCTGTCGATCAGAGACGATCACTTTATGGTAGTCTCGTCGTTCTACGCTCGACTGATATATAAGCGCTCGACTAACTACACACGTATGCGTGTCGTTCGCTCCGTGTGCGAAAGAGATGGCGATATCTAAGTGCCATTAGATAGAAAGAGAAAGACTGATAGAGACAGCGTGCAGTCGAAAAAGCTATGGTAGGGATGGCGGCCGAGGGGATGGGGTAAGGGGGGAGTTCATGTATGTGTCTTGTTTATCGGGAGAATGGGGGGGGGGGGGGTGAGATATTTTTGTGTTCTTCAAAATTGATATCTTTGCAATAATATTTACAATTATGCTCTTAACGATCAATATATCGTCATAAGATCGTAATAATATATGTAATCACACATACACTCACCTCTCACGTTCTCGTATTCGATTGAAATATACATATTTATTTACAATAATAGTATAAAATACACAACGTTTACGTATGTGCGTATTGATATTTCGAATTATGTGTAACGTGTTTATGATAATTTTGATATAAAAATAATTATTGTTATTTGTGAGTAGGTTTTTCGTGACGACTTTGTTACGTTTGAAACGGACGACGAAAAAAAAAAAAAATTTTTTTTTTCTTTGTATTTAGATATATATGCGGCCCTGAAAAGGGCCTTTTTGAATATGTTTACTTGCAGTCTATCTGCATATAATACTGCGTATATTATTATTATTTATTTTTTTCTATACGTAGAATTGTGCAAATGAGACTGCGACGACGACGACGCAGACGCAATTAGGCACGTTCTCCTCGGATCCTGCGCGCCAATTGAATATCCTTAGGCATGATCGTCACACGCTTAGCGTGGATAGCGCACAGGTTCGTGTCTTCGAAGAGACCGACGAGATAAGCTTCGCTTGCTTCCTGCAGGGCCATTACGGCGGAACTCTGGAAACGGAGATCGGTCTTGAAGTCTTGAGCGATCTCACGAACGAGACGCTGGAATGGCAGTTTGCGGATCAGAAGCTCAGTGCTCTTCTGGTAACGACGGATCTCACGAAGGGCGACCGTACCGGGTCTGTAACGATGAGGTTTCTTCACTCCTCCCGTGGCAGGAGCGCTCTTGCGAGCCGCCTTGGTGGCGAGCTGCTTGCGCGGTGCCTTACCACCGGTAGATTTTCGGGCCGTCTGCTTAGTACGAGCCATCCTTGACGATGAATGAACGAACACGCACGAAACGAAAATTTATTATGACAAACTTAGAGACGTCTCTAGACACGTCCGCACGAAAGGAACGTAGTCGACGGATTAAAATTTTTGTAAAGGAACGTTCGCTTATATACGAGTTCTACTACGGCTAGAGGGACCGCCGCGATGACGATTCGATATATCCGTCTCTCTCTCTACGCTATGCACGTTCTCTCTCACGCGTTCACTGATCGATGCGAAAATGCGAAAAATTCATGTTTGAGTTGTTATTATTATTATTAGATATATTTTTTAATGAATTAATATTATTATTCTTTCAGATATCATCGGCCTACGTCGAACGAGTTAAACGCAGGATATATATGATACGAGATCGAAATGAATGAGAAGATCGACGGAATCGACAGTACGGCGGCGGCTTCGAGCTTACAGCGCTACAGCTCTACAGGAAGGTAACTACGACGATCAAATATATTATATATCTCTAATTAAAATTCGATTCAAGACTAGTAAAGAAAAGAAAACTGTTTTTGTATATGTTAATAATTAGGAATCTTATCAGAGTATGTATGTGTGTATTATATATGTATATAATTAATCGATTAAATATGTTAATAAATAAACATGTAGTATTATTGTTATTTGATGATAATAATAATAATAATAATAAACGACGGCTAAATCGTTTGAAACTTTAAATTATTGTTTATCGAAACTCTTTGTGGCCCTGAAAAGGGCCTTTTTATTATTATCTCCTTCATAAATCGTAGCGTTCTACTACGGCTTCGTTTACTTGGAGCTCGTGTACTTCGTTACGGCCTTAGTACCTTCGCTCACGGCGTGCTTGGCGAGCTCGCCGGGCAGAAGAAGCCTCACCGAAGTCTGCACCTCCCTCGAGGTGATCGTCGATCGCTTGTTGTAGTGAGCGAGACGAGAAGCCTCGGCGGCGATGCGCTCGAAGATATCGTTCACGAAAGAGTTCATGATCGACATGGCCTTACTCGAGATACCGGTGTCGGGATGTACCTGTTTCAGTACTTTGTAAATGTAGATTGCGTAGCTCTCCTTCCTCTTATGCTTCTTCTTCTTCTTGTCCGACTTGGAGATGTTCTTCTGAGCTTTGCCCGATTTCTTGGCGGCCTTTCCGCTAGTCTTAGGCGGCATGATGACGAATAAACAAATTCACAATAATGCAATCGAAACTTAATCTCGTGTGATACACGTGCGCACCGTACGGGAGCGCAAGCGAAACTGGAGAGTATCGTTTCGTTATCGTAGTATTTCACGCACCCCCCTGGTAATGGGGAATGGTGATGGCAGTTCCTAGGGCCGTGCCCTATCTACTGCGGTATCCTGTTCGCCGTCCGTTTCTACGGACGGGTCGTTGGGGTCGGGTAATTCCATGGAAGTACCCTAGTGGCGTATGCTGCAGACATCTCTTGGTCCTCCGTACATTCTCAGAGCGATCAAGCGCACCGGATGAGACCCCGTAAGGGGAGGTCCAGCGAACGACCTGCTCTGCGAATGTCTGCGCACGACAGATGTCGTGGTACAGAGGGAGGGTTCGGAGACATCTTGCTGCTGCCAAATGTGTGTTGCGTATTCGTGTCTCGTTGAGATCAAGTTCCGTCGCTGGCGGTGAAGGCTGCAGATGGGTGAGGGTGGTTGGTAGAGAAGAGTGGAGAAGAAGTGGTATTCGGCATTCTGACAGGTTGTCGGTGTTCTGTGTTGTTGTGGTTTGTTTCGGCGAGTCCGGTCCGTGACCGCGTAGACTCCCACGATCCGATCAAGCGCACCGGATGAGACCCCGTTCGGGGAGGTCCAGCGAGCGACCTGCGGTCGTGGGTGAAAAAACGTAGTCTAGACGCCTCGCTCTCGGTCGGGGCCGTCAGGATAAGTCCCGCTTGGGATTTCCTTTCGGTCGGCCGCGGTGAGACGCTATTGTACAGACCGGTTCGTCGGGTACGGCTCTTTGTAGGAGCCGGGTGATTTGCCCGTTACTACGGACGGGACGTTGAGGTCGGGTAATTCCAGTGGAAGTACCCTAGTGGCGTGTGCTGCAGACATCTCTTGGTCCTCCGTACATTCTCAGAGCGATCAAGCGCACCGGATGAGACCCCGTAAGGGGAGGTCCAGCGAACGACCTGCTCTGTGAATGTCTGCGCACGACAGATGTCGTGGTACAGAAGGAAGGTTCGGAGACATCTTGCTGCTGCCAAGTGTGTGTTTGCGTATGCGTGTCTCGTTGAGATCAAGTTCCATCGTTGGCGGTGAAGGCTGCAGATGGGTGAGGGTGGCAAGTAGAGAGAGTGGAGAAGAAGCGGTATTCGGCATTCTGACGGGTTGTCGGTGTTCTGTGTTGTTGTGGTTTGTTTCGGCGAGTCTGGTCCGTGACCGCGTAGACTCCCACGATCCGATCAAGCGCACCGGATGAGACCCCGTTCGGGGAGGTCCAGCGAGCGACCTGCGGTCGTGGGTGGAAAACGTAGTCTAGACGCCTCGCTCGCGGTCGGGGCCGTCAGGATAAGTCCCGCTTGGGATTTCCTTTCGGTCGGCCGCGGTGAGACGCTATTGTACAGACCGGTTCGTCGGGTACGGCTCTTTGTAGGAGCCGGGTGATTTGTTGGAACTGGCGCTGGTTTTGCGTCAGTGGTGTTCCTTTTGGTGAGTTGTCCTGGCGTTGTTGGCGTCGTCTTTAGGTCTGGAATGTGATCTGATGGTGTTTCAGTGCGTCCAGCTAGTGTGACACTCCTGTCCGGTTCTGCAGAATTACTCATGATTCGATCAAGCGCACCGGATGAGACCCCGTTCGGGGAGGTCCAGCGAGCGACCAGCGATCATGGGCTTTTCTGCAGGTAGGCGTCCTGGATGCAGCCGAGTCCAGTAGGATGAGTCCCCGTAGGGACTACCTCTGGTTCGATGCATCGTTAGCGGACGTCGTTGTTTCCGGGCTGGTGTGTCGTGGTGTCAGCTGGGTCGACGTTCTGTCGAGGAGCGGGCGGGAGGCGACGCGATGGTCGGCTCTCGCTGAGGGCGTCATCGTTGATGAGCTCTCTCGGGTACGCCCATCCGTCAGGTGGCCGTGCGTGCTGCGGTGCCATATCCTTGATGTGGGTGTGGTCCGACTGGTCGGCACGCATGAACATCTTCGTGGCTAGGCGTCTGGTAAATTCCTCGACGGTTTCGACTTTGAGATCTCTCGCAATTGTTGTGTTCCGTACGTAGCGTGGTGCATTCGTGATGGCCCGCAGTGTGAGAGATTGCTGCGCTTGCAGCTTCTTTCGCGAGGCAGGGCCAGTGAGTGCGTACCATGCTGGAGCGGCATACGTGAGGCGTGATCTCACGTATTGCTTGTAGATCCCGAGTTTGACGCGCAGAGGGAGGCGCGATTTCAGCACTGGATATAGTTTGACACGTGTAGCACGCGCCAAGTTGATCACATTCGCGACGTGATGATTCATATTCATCCTTCGGTCGATGGTCACTCCAAGGTACTTGACCCTGTCAGACCATTGGATCTCCTTTCCGAATAGCCGGAGGGGAGATGGTAGGTTGGATGCTCTTCCTAAGACGATCGCCTGTGTCTTCTCGACGTTGACGGTTAGCCGCCATTTGGCTAACCAGTCGGGAAGTTGATATAGCATGAGCTGCATCAGTATTGCAGCTTGCTTCCTTTTGATAGAGGTGGTGTCGTTTCGTACTCTCGGATTTTGTTTAAATAAGGCCCGCGCGGCACGCGTAGCGTTCGCGCATACGGTGCGGCATACAGACGCAGAACTCTATCGACCAATCAGAAACGATCGTCGCGCTTAGTACGAGAGGGGCGGAGAGTAGAGGGAGAGGGGGAGAGTGTTATTAGGTTCTCGTTTTAAAACGATACGAAAAATATTCCTCCTTCCCCTACCCCACCGACCGCATCTCTATGATCATGATTACTATACGAATAGACTTAAAGCTGAAATCATTAATATATTATTTTAAAATTTAGAATGTTTATATCATCTAATCGATTTATATGTAAATATTATTAATAACAACAAATAAAATATATCATCTCTCTATAAGACAGACAGCTCAGACAGTTATAGTTATTATGATGATTGAAAATTTTAGATCGAAATATTATTTAATAATTATCGTAAATAATAAAATAATTTTAATGTGTATATATATTCTATCGTCGTAGCGTACACTGTAATAGCAGCAGCAGCAGTAGTAGTGTTAGTGTTAGTAGTGATTCTCTACGTTCAACTAAAGAGTTCAACGAGCGTTTAAATGGTGCGTATAAAATATCGAATGACATGTAATCAACGTCGAGACGTCATAATCGTTTAGGAAACATAACATTTTTTAATGCATATCAGATATATTTTGTGGCCCTGAAAAGGGCCTTTTTATTCGTTATCACGATGAAGAACGAGTTCGTTCGTTCGATCGTTCGCATGTAACATCGCAATGTATATAATAACAAATTTGATGACTACAATAACGACGACGACGACGACGACGACGACCGTTCCGCAACGTCACCGCACACAAGTGTTTAAGCCTTCTTCTCGGTCTTCTTGGGCAGAAGTACGGCTTGGATGTTAGGTAGGACGCCACCTTGTGCGATAGTCACGCCCGAGAGCAACTTGTTCAGCTCCTCGTCGTTACGGATCGCCAACTGTAGATGTCTCGGTATGATCCTGGTCTTCTTGTTGTCGCGGGCGGCGTTGCCGGCCAACTCGAGTACTTCAGCGGCTAGGTATTCCATGACGGCCGCGAGATACACGGGTGCACCGGCACCGACGCGCTCTGCGTAGTTACCCTTCCTGAGGAGTCTGTGTATACGTCCGACCGGAAACTGTAGACCGGCACGGTTCGAACGCGACTTTGCCTTCCCCTTGACTTTGCCTCCTTTACCGCGACCGGACATGATTATAGAGAATTAATGAAAAATTAGCAACGCAAATATAAATATGAGAGAGCGGAACGCGTGCGTACGGCTCGGGAGCGCGGTGAACAGTAAAACGGTCGCGTTACTCCGTCCCCTTTTTATACTCGGAACGTAGTCGCGTCTATCGGTGCGGTGGTATCGAGAGAGACTCTGACTCTGTTTGATTGTATTGAAATTGTAAATTGTTAAATTTCTGTTTCTTATTAGTGTATACAGTATAGTATTAAGATTACGACGATGAATGATGTCGAGTTTCGGGAGAGTCGGGCAGTCGGGCGGGGCGGGGCGGGGCGGGTCGGGGGGTTTCGAAATGCGAATGCGAATAGAAAAATGAAGTAAAAATTGTATATATTTATTTATTTATTTATTTTTTTTTTTGAACAAAGAAAGAAAGAGATAAAGAAAGGAAGAGTCATAACAACGAAATAAAAAATAATATTAATAAAGTGAAATTAGTCGGGCGCGCGGGTGGTGTGTCCTTTTCGTGTTTCGCGTGCGAGCGATATATTTTGATAAAGATAAAATATAATAATAATAAACATGTACGTACGTATGTTTGTTTGTTTGTTTGTTTGTTTGTTTGTTTGTTTGTTTGTTGAATTTAATTGAAGACGTTCGAGTGTGCTGCTCCATCTCTATGATTGTAAATATTATAGATGGATAATGAGGTATGTGGATATTTTTATCATATAATATTAAATTTTTTTTTTATTTTTTTTTTTTCTTTCCGTTTACGTTTTATATTTTATAAATTTAGAATTAGTTTTGGAATTGTTCATCGTATCGTTCGAAACTTTAACTCATCTTATTCGTCGTCGTCGTCGTAGATTATTACGCACGACGACGAATATATTCGTTTATTATGTGAAACTTATGTTAGCCCTGAAAAGGGCTTTTTGTCGTGCGATTTACGCGCCGCACACGCTTGCATCGTCATCGTCATCGTCACAGTCTTCGTCGTCGTCGTCGTCGTCGTCGTCGTCGTCGACGCGATGGGATCGGACAAATGTATGTCATCGATGATGTTGTTTTTTTTTTTTTTTGTTGTTGTTGTTGTTGTAGATGATGATGATGACACTTTTGAAAGATGTCATCGTTATTATCACCGCTGCGGCGGCTGCAGGCGACTTACTTTTTAGCGGCGGCGGCGGATGCTTTCTTAGCTGTCGGTTTCGACTTCGGCGTAGCGGCGGCGGCCTTCTTCGGTTTCGGGGCTTTAGGTTTCTTAGTCGGCGGTTTCGCAGTCTTCTTCGCCTTCGATGCGGCGCCCTTCGCCTTCGAAGGAGCGGCCGCCGCGACGGCCTTCTTAGCGGCTGCCGGTTTCTTTTTAGCGGCTGCAGCTTTCTTATCCTTTATCGTCGCCTTCGCCTTCGATTTGGACGGCGATGACGCCGCCGCCGCCGCACCGGACGACGCACCGCCGGCGGCCGCTTTCTTGCCCGCGGCGGCGCCCTTGCCGGCGACGGGAGCGGAGGACGTCGCCTTCTTCGACTTACCCGAAGCGGCCGAGGATGCGGCCTTGCCGCCGGACGCGCCTCCGATTCCGGCACCCGCCGGTTTCTTCGAAGCGGACGATTTCGACTCTAGTTTGAACGAACCCGATGCGCCCTTGCCCTTCGTCTGTATCAGTGCACCCGATTCGACGGCGCTCTTGAGATACTTTCTGATGAACGGAGCCAATTTCTCAGAATCGACTTTGTATTGAGCCGCGATGTATTTCTTGATCGCCTGAAGCGACGAACCGCTACGTTCCTTCAACTCTTTGATGGCGCTGTTCACCATTTCGGATGTTTTAGGATGAGTAGGTTTCGCCTTCGGTTTCTTGGCGGCGGCGCCACCGGCGGCGGCCGCGGACGCCTTCGGTTTCTTCGCAGGGGTCGCCGGTGCCGGCGCTTCGGTTGCTATAGCTGTGTCGGCCATTTTATTTTATTTTATTTAATAAACTCACTACACAATCACACGAAAGATAAATATTAATAGTTGTAGTAGCAGTTGTACCGTGGGATAACAACGTATAACGATATAAAACGTGTCTGATATCGGACGGAGATCGACGCGGCGGAGAGGTCGCTAGTGGTAAGTCGAGTCCGAGCAATACCGTAAGGAGAACCGCGATGTCGCTAGACAATTTCTCGTACGAACGCTTAAAACTTTTCACTAACAGGTATCTTTTCGAATGCGATATTTATATAATTTAAAGTAGTTTTTGACCGTTCTATAACACAAAAAGATACCTCTTGAACCTATCGATCGTTTGAAAGTCGAATTCGTAGCACAGTTCGACAACGATGTGTACGAATCGCGTTTAAATTCGTTATAGTTCTAGTCGCGTACCTAGAGCCTCGTTTAAAAGTTATTTTATTCTATTAAAATCGTTTTAAACGTTTCGTTCTATCGACATATTGAAAGCGAAGATACCTCACTGATAATGTATAAAAGCGCAACTCTTATTCGATAATTTACTAACAATTTTAGCGTGTTCCAAGTCGACGTTCGTAAAACACACTACTACGCGAGTCGATATAAGAAGCACGAGAAAATGTTGTCTGATATGTGAATACTTATCGAATAATATATAAAATATAAACTATTACGATAGATAAATAATACGTGTTTCGAAAGAGAGACCACAGTATCGTATAAATAATAAAAATAATCTACAGTAATCGTGTGTAAGAGCTACGTTTAGAGGCGAGCCTCGAGGCGTGCGAAATATTGTTGGAGGCGCGTTCGTAGCGCGTGAAGTAGAGCCGAAAGAACGACGACGACGACGACGAAGACGAATAATTAGTCATATATAATAACGTTTGAATTGTAAACAGAAATTTAAAATTAAATAAATTAAATTACACACTCATTCAGATGCATGGTAAAGTATATTCTACGTTAACGATCGGTCGGTATTACGTCGTAGTCGTCATCGTATCTTATCTATACGATCGTTTTACACGCTTAGAGCTCTTACTCTTATATTCGTATTATTATTAATATGTATTATGTTATTATGTTTAATAGACGTCATTGAACGATTGAAACGAGTATTCAATGTGTATGTAGTATGTATAAACAGATCCATATGCGGCCCTGAAAAGGGCCTTTTTTATATTTAGTTTTCGCAGTATTATTTGTAAATTATTAATTTTTTTTTGTATAATTTTTCAAAATAAAACATCGAAAACATTTTAACCGCCGAAACCGTACAGAGTACGTCCCTGACGTTTCAGGGCGTACACTACGTCCATGGCGGTGACGGTCTTCCTCTTCGCGTGCTCGGTGTAGGTGACGGCGTCGCGGATTACGTTCTCGAGGAACACTTTGAGGACACCGCGAGTCTCTTCGTATATCAGACCGGATATACGTTTCACACCGCCTCTGCGTGCGAGACGACGGATGGCCGGTTTCGTGATACCTTGGATGTTATCACGGAGCACTTTCCTGTGTCGCTTCGCGCCTCCTTTCCCCAGACCCTTTCCACCTTTACCGCGACCGGTCATTTTCTTGTCTTCGGTTTGTCTTGTTTAATCTGAACGGCAAAGAAAGACGTACAGAAATCCGTCCGCTGTCGATCAGAGACGATCACTTTATGGTAGTCTCGTCGTTCTACGCTCGACTGATATATAAGCGCTCGACTAACTACACACGTATGCGTGTCGTTCGCTCCGTGTGCGAAAGAGATGGCGATATCTAAGTGCCATTAGATAGAAAGAGAAAGACTGATAGAGACAGCGTGCAGTCGAAAAAGCTATGGTAGGGATGGCGGCCGAGGGGATGGGGTAAGGGGGGAGTTCATGTATGTGTCTTGTTTATCGGGAGAATGGGGGGGGGGGGGGGTGAGATATTTTTGTGTTCTTCAAAATTGATATCTTTGCAATAATATTTACAATTATGCTCTTAACGATCAATATATCGTCATAAGATCGTAATAATATATGTAATCACACATACACTCACCTCTCACGTTCTCGTATTCGATTGAAATATACATATTTATTTACAATAATAGTATAAAATACACAACGTTTACGTATGTGCGTATTGATATTTCGAATTATGTGTAACGTGTTTATGATAATTTTGATATAAAAATAATTATTGTTATTTGTGAGTAGGTTTTTCGTGACGACTTTGTTACGTTTGAAACGGACGACGAAAAAAAAAAAAAATTTTTTTTTTCTTTGTATTTAGATATATATGCGGCCCTGAAAAGGGCCTTTTTGAATATGTTTACTTGCAGTCTATCTGCATATAATACTGCGTATATTATTATTATTTATTTTTTTCTATACGTAGAATTGTGCAAATGAGACTGCGACGACGACGACGCAGACGCAATTAGGCACGTTCTCCTCGGATCCTGCGCGCCAATTGAATATCCTTAGGCATGATCGTCACACGCTTAGCGTGGATAGCGCACAGGTTCGTGTCTTCGAAGAGACCGACGAGATAAGCTTCGCTTGCTTCCTGCAGGGCCATTACGGCGGAACTCTGGAAACGGAGATCGGTCTTGAAGTCTTGAGCGATCTCACGAACGAGACGCTGGAATGGCAGTTTGCGGATCAGAAGCTCAGTGCTCTTCTGGTAACGACGGATCTCACGAAGGGCGACCGTACCGGGTCTGTAACGATGAGGTTTCTTCACTCCTCCCGTGGCAGGAGCGCTCTTGCGAGCCGCCTTGGTGGCGAGCTGCTTGCGCGGTGCCTTACCACCGGTAGATTTTCGGGCCGTCTGCTTAGTACGAGCCATCCTTGACGATGAATGAACGAACACGCACGAAACGAAAATTTATTATGACAAACTTAGAGACGTCTCTAGACACGTCCGCACGAAAGGAACGTAGTCGACGGATTAAAATTTTTGTAAAGGAACGTTCGCTTATATACGAGTTCTACTACGGCTAGAGGGACCGCCGCGATGACGATTCGATATATCCGTCTCTCTCTCTACGCTATGCACGTTCTCTCTCACGCGTTCACTGATCGATGCGAAAATGCGAAAAATTCATGTTTGAGTTGTTATTATTATTATTAGATATATTTTTTAATGAATTAATATTATTATTCTTTCAGATATCATCGGCCTACGTCGAACGAGTTAAACGCAGGATATATATGATACGAGATCGAAATGAATGAGAAGATCGACGGAATCGACAGTACGGCGGCGGCTTCGAGCTTACAGCGCTACAGCTCTACAGGAAGGTAACTACGACGATCAAATATATTATATATCTCTAATTAAAATTCGATTCAAGACTAGTAAAGAAAAGAAAACTGTTTTTGTATATGTTAATAATTAGGAATCTTATCAGAGTATGTATGTGTGTATTATATATGTATATAATTAATCGATTAAATATGTTAATAAATAAACATGTAGTATTATTGTTATTTGATGATAATAATAATAATAATAATAAACGACGGCTAAATCGTTTGAAACTTTAAATTATTGTTTATCGAAACTCTTTGTGGCCCTGAAAAGGGCCTTTTTATTATTATCTCCTTCATAAATCGTAGCGTTCTACTACGGCTTCGTTTACTTGGAGCTCGTGTACTTCGTTACGGCCTTAGTACCTTCGCTCACGGCGTGCTTGGCGAGCTCGCCGGGCAGAAGAAGCCTCACCGAAGTCTGCACCTCCCTCGAGGTGATCGTCGATCGCTTGTTGTAGTGAGCGAGACGAGAAGCCTCGGCGGCGATGCGCTCGAAGATATCGTTCACGAAAGAGTTCATGATCGACATGGCCTTACTCGAGATACCGGTGTCGGGATGTACCTGTTTCAGTACTTTGTAAATGTAGATTGCGTAGCTCTCCTTCCTCTTATGCTTCTTCTTCTTCTTGTCCGACTTGGAGATGTTCTTCTGAGCTTTGCCCGATTTCTTGGCGGCCTTTCCGCTAGTCTTAGGCGGCATGATGACGAATAAACAAATTCACAATAATGCAATCGAAACTTAATCTCGTGTGATACACGTGCGCACCGTACGGGAGCGCAAGCGAAACTGGAGAGTATCGTTTCGTACTCTCGGATTTTGTTTAAATAAGGCCCGCGCGGCACGCGTAGCGTTCGCGCATACGGTGCGGCATACAGACGCAGAACTCTATCGACCAATCAGAAACGATCGTCGCGCTTAGTACGAGAGGGGCGGAGAGTAGAGGGAGAGGGGGAGAGTGTTATTAGGTTCTCGTTTTAAAACGATACGAAAAATATTCCTCCTTCCCCTACCCCACCGACCGCATCTCTATGATCATGATTACTATACGAATAGACTTAAAGCTGAAATCATTAATATATTATTTTAAAATTTAGAATGTTTATATCATCTAATCGATTTATATGTAAATATTATTAATAACAACAAATAAAATATATCATCTCTCTATAAGACAGACAGCTCAGACAGTTATAGTTATTATGATGATTGAAAATTTTAGATCGAAATATTATTTAATAATTATCGTAAATAATAAAATAATTTTAATGTGTATATATATTCTATCGTCGTAGCGTACACTGTAATAGCAGCAGCAGCAGTAGTAGTGTTAGTGTTAGTAGTGATTCTCTACGTTCAACTAAAGAGTTCAACGAGCGTTTAAATGGTGCGTATAAAATATCGAATGACATGTAATCAACGTCGAGACGTCATAATCGTTTAGGAAACATAACATTTTTTAATGCATATCAGATATATTTTGTGGCCCTGAAAAGGGCCTTTTTATTCGTTATCACGATGAAGAACGAGTTCGTTCGTTCGATCGTTCGCATGTAACATCGCAATGTATATAATAACAAATTTGATGACTACAATAACGACGACGACGACGACGACGACGACCGTTCCGCAACGTCACCGCACACAAGTGTTTAAGCCTTCTTCTCGGTCTTCTTGGGCAGAAGTACGGCTTGGATGTTAGGTAGGACGCCACCTTGTGCGATAGTCACGCCCGAGAGCAACTTGTTCAGCTCCTCGTCGTTACGGATCGCCAACTGTAGATGTCTCGGTATGATCCTGGTCTTCTTGTTGTCGCGGGCGGCGTTGCCGGCCAACTCGAGTACTTCAGCGGCTAGGTATTCCATGACGGCCGCGAGATACACGGGTGCACCGGCACCGACGCGCTCTGCGTAGTTACCCTTCCTGAGGAGTCTGTGTATACGTCCGACCGGAAACTGTAGACCGGCACGGTTCGAACGCGACTTTGCCTTCCCCTTGACTTTGCCTCCTTTACCGCGACCGGACATGATTATAGAGAATTAATGAAAAATTAGCAACGCAAATATAAATATGAGAGAGCGGAACGCGTGCGTACGGCTCGGGAGCGCGGTGAACAGTAAAACGGTCGCGTTACTCCGTCCCCTTTTTATACTCGGAACGTAGTCGCGTCTATCGGTGCGGTGGTATCGAGAGAGACTCTGACTCTGTTTGATTGTATTGAAATTGTAAATTGTTAAATTTCTGTTTCTTATTAGTGTATACAGTATAGTATTAAGATTACGACGATGAATGATGTCGAGTTTCGGGAGAGTCGGGCAGTCGGGCGGGGCGGGGCGGGGCGGGTCGGGGGGTTTCGAAATGCGAATGCGAATAGAAAAATGAAGTAAAAATTGTATATATTTATTTATTTATTTATTTTTTTTTTTGAACAAAGAAAGAAAGAGATAAAGAAAGGAAGAGTCATAACAACGAAATAAAAAATAATATTAATAAAGTGAAATTAGTCGGGCGCGCGGGTGGTGTGTCCTTTTCGTGTTTCGCGTGCGAGCGATATATTTTGATAAAGATAAAATATAATAATAATAAACATGTACGTACGTATGTTTGTTTGTTTGTTTGTTTGTTTGTTTGTTTGTTTGTTTGTTGAATTTAATTGAAGACGTTCGAGTGTGCTGCTCCATCTCTATGATTGTAAATATTATAGATGGATAATGAGGTATGTGGATATTTTTATCATATAATATTAAATTTTTTTTTTATTTTTTTTTTTTCTTTCCGTTTACGTTTTATATTTTATAAATTTAGAATTAGTTTTGGAATTGTTCATCGTATCGTTCGAAACTTTAACTCATCTTATTCGTCGTCGTCGTCGTAGATTATTACGCACGACGACGAATATATTCGTTTATTATGTGAAACTTATGTTAGCCCTGAAAAGGGCTTTTTGTCGTGCGATTTACGCGCCGCACACGCTTGCATCGTCATCGTCATCGTCACAGTCTTCGTCGTCGTCGTCGTCGTCGTCGTCGTCGTCGACGCGATGGGATCGGACAAATGTATGTCATCGATGATGTTGTTTTTTTTTTTTTTTGTTGTTGTTGTTGTTGTAGATGATGATGATGACACTTTTGAAAGATGTCATCGTTATTATCACCGCTGCGGCGGCTGCAGGCGACTTACTTTTTAGCGGCGGCGGCGGATGCTTTCTTAGCTGTCGGTTTCGACTTCGGCGTAGCGGCGGCGGCCTTCTTCGGTTTCGGGGCTTTAGGTTTCTTAGTCGGCGGTTTCGCAGTCTTCTTCGCCTTCGATGCGGCGCCCTTCGCCTTCGAAGGAGCGGCCGCCGCGACGGCCTTCTTAGCGGCTGCCGGTTTCTTTTTAGCGGCTGCAGCTTTCTTATCCTTTATCGTCGCCTTCGCCTTCGATTTGGACGGCGATGACGCCGCCGCCGCCGCACCGGACGACGCACCGCCGGCGGCCGCTTTCTTGCCCGCGGCGGCGCCCTTGCCGGCGACGGGAGCGGAGGACGTCGCCTTCTTCGACTTACCCGAAGCGGCCGAGGATGCGGCCTTGCCGCCGGACGCGCCTCCGATTCCGGCACCCGCCGGTTTCTTCGAAGCGGACGATTTCGACTCTAGTTTGAACGAACCCGATGCGCCCTTGCCCTTCGTCTGTATCAGTGCACCCGATTCGACGGCGCTCTTGAGATACTTTCTGATGAACGGAGCCAATTTCTCAGAATCGACTTTGTATTGAGCCGCGATGTATTTCTTGATCGCCTGAAGCGACGAACCGCTACGTTCCTTCAACTCTTTGATGGCGCTGTTCACCATTTCGGATGTTTTAGGATGAGTAGGTTTCGCCTTCGGTTTCTTGGCGGCGGCGCCACCGGCGGCGGCCGCGGACGCCTTCGGTTTCTTCGCAGGGGTCGCCGGTGCCGGCGCTTCGGTTGCTATAGCTGTGTCGGCCATTTTATTTTATTTTATTTAATAAACTCACTACACAATCACACGAAAGATAAATATTAATAGTTGTAGTAGCAGTTGTACCGTGGGATAACAACGTATAACGATATAAAACGTGTCTGATATCGGACGGAGATCGACGCGGCGGAGAGGTCGCTAGTGGTAAGTCGAGTCCGAGCAATACCGTAAGGAGAACCGCGATGTCGCTAGACAATTTCTCGTACGAACGCTTAAAACTTTTCACTAACAGGTATCTTTTCGAATGCGATATTTATATAATTTAAAGTAGTTTTTGACCGTTCTATAACACAAAAAGATACCTCTTGAACCTATCGATCGTTTGAAAGTCGAATTCGTAGCACAGTTCGACAACGATGTGTACGAATCGCGTTTAAATTCGTTATAGTTCTAGTCGCGTACCTAGAGCCTCGTTTAAAAGTTATTTTATTCTATTAAAATCGTTTTAAACGTTTCGTTCTATCGACATATTGAAAGCGAAGATACCTCACTGATAATGTATAAAAGCGCAACTCTTATTCGATAATTTACTAACAATTTTAGCGTGTTCCAAGTCGACGTTCGTAAAACACACTACTACGCGAGTCGATATAAGAAGCACGAGAAAATGTTGTCTGATATGTGAATACTTATCGAATAATATATAAAATATAAACTATTACGATAGATAAATAATACGTGTTTCGAAAGAGAGACCACAGTATCGTATAAATAATAAAAATAATCTACAGTAATCGTGTGTAAGAGCTACGTTTAGAGGCGAGCCTCGAGGCGTGCGAAATATTGTTGGAGGCGCGTTCGTAGCGCGTGAAGTAGAGCCGAAAGAACGACGACGACGACGACGAAGACGAATAATTAGTCATATATAATAACGTTTGAATTGTAAACAGAAATTTAAAATTAAATAAATTAAATTACACACTCATTCAGATGCATGGTAAAGTATATTCTACGTTAACGATCGGTCGGTATTACGTCGTAGTCGTCATCGTATCTTATCTATACGATCGTTTTACACGCTTAGAGCTCTTACTCTTATATTCGTATTATTATTAATATGTATTATGTTATTATGTTTAATAGACGTCATTGAACGATTGAAACGAGTATTCAATGTGTATGTAGTATGTATAAACAGATCCATATGCGGCCCTGAAAAGGGCCTTTTTTATATTTAGTTTTCGCAGTATTATTTGTAAATTATTAATTTTTTTTTGTATAATTTTTCAAAATAAAACATCGAAAACATTTTAACCGCCGAAACCGTACAGAGTACGTCCCTGACGTTTCAGGGCGTACACTACGTCATGGCGGTGACGGTCTTCCTCTTCGCGTGCTCGGTGTAGGTGACGGCGTCGCGGATTACGTTCTCGAGGAACACTTTGAGGACACCGCGAGTCTCTTCGTATATCAGACCGGATATACGTTTCACACCGCCTCTGCGTGCGAGACGACGGATGGCCGGTTTCGTGATACCTTGGATGTTATCACGGAGCACTTTCCTGTGTCGCTTCGCGCCTCCTTTCCCCAGACCCTTTCCACCTTTACCGCGACCGGTCATTTTCTTGTCTTCGGTTTGTCTTGTTTAATCTGAACGGCAAAGAAAGACGTACAGAAATCCGTCCGCTGTCGATCAGAGACGATCACTTTATGGTAGTCTCGTCGTTCTACGCTCGACTGATATATAAGCGCTCGACTAACTACACACGTATGCGTGTCGTTCGCTCCGTGTGCGAAAGAGATGGCGATATCTAAGTGCCATTAGATAGAAAGAGAAAGACTGATAGAGACAGCGTGCAGTCGAAAAAGCTATGGTAGGGATGGCGGCCGAGGGGATGGGGTAAGGGGGGAGTTCATGTATGTGTCTTGTTTATCGGGAGAATGGGGGGGGGGGGGGGTGAGATATTTTTGTGTTCTTCAAAATTGATATCTTTGCAATAATATTTACAATTATGCTCTTAACGATCAATATATCGTCATAAGATCGTAATAATATATGTAATCACACATACACTCACCTCTCACGTTCTCGTATTCGATTGAAATATACATATTTATTTACAATAATAGTATAAAATACACAACGTTTACGTATGTGCGTATTGATATTTCGAATTATGTGTAACGTGTTTATGATAATTTTGATATAAAAATAATTATTGTTATTTGTGAGTAGGTTTTTCGTGACGACTTTGTTACGTTTGAAACGGACGACGAAAAAAAAAAAAAATTTTTTTTTTCTTTGTATTTAGATATATATGCGGCCCTGAAAAGGGCCTTTTTGAATATGTTTACTTGCAGTCTATCTGCATATAATACTGCGTATATTATTATTATTTATTTTTTTCTATACGTAGAATTGTGCAAATGAGACTGCGACGACGACGACGCAGACGCAATTAGGCACGTTCTCCTCGGATCCTGCGCGCCAATTGAATATCCTTAGGCATGATCGTCACACGCTTAGCGTGGATAGCGCACAGGTTCGTGTCTTCGAAGAGACCGACGAGATAAGCTTCGCTTGCTTCCTGCAGGGCCATTACGGCGGAACTCTGGAAACGGAGATCGGTCTTGAAGTCTTGAGCGATCTCACGAACGAGACGCTGGAATGGCAGTTTGCGGATCAGAAGCTCAGTGCTCTTCTGGTAACGACGGATCTCACGAAGGGCGACCGTACCGGGTCTGTAACGATGAGGTTTCTTCACTCCTCCCGTGGCAGGAGCGCTCTTGCGAGCCGCCTTGGTGGCGAGCTGCTTGCGCGGTGCCTTACCACCGGTAGATTTTCGGGCCGTCTGCTTAGTACGAGCCATCCTTGACGATGAATGAACGAACACGCACGAAACGAAAATTTATTATGACAAACTTAGAGACGTCTCTAGACACGTCCGCACGAAAGGAACGTAGTCGACGGATTAAAATTTTTCGATCGTAGTATTTCACGCACCCCCCTGGTAATGGGGAATGGTGATGGCAGTTCCTAGGGCCGTGCCCTATCTACTGCGGTATCCTGTTCGCCGTCCGTTTCTACGGACGGGTCGTTGGGGTCGGGTAATTCCATGGAAGTACCCTAGTGGCGTATGCTGCAGACATCTCTTGGTCCTCCGTACATTCTCAGAGCGATCAAGCGCACCGGATGAGACCCCGTAAGGGGAGGTCCAGCGAACGACCTGCTCTGCGAATGTCTGCGCACGACAGATGTCGTGGTACAGAGGGAGGGTTCGGAGACATCTTGCTGCTGCCAAATGTGTGTTGCGTATTCGTGTCTCGTTGAGATCAAGTTCCGTCGCTGGCGGTGAAGGCTGCAGATGGGTGAGGGTGGTTGGTAGAGAAGAGTGGAGAAGAAGTGGTATTCGGCATTCTGACAGGTTGTCGGTGTTCTGTGTTGTTGTGGTTTGTTTCGGCGAGTCCGGTCCGTGACCGCGTAGACTCCCACGATCCGATCAAGCGCACCGGATGAGACCCCGTTCGGGGAGGTCCAGCGAGCGACCTGCGGTCGTGGGTGAAAAAACGTAGTCTAGACGCCTCGCTCTCGGTCGGGGCCGTCAGGATAAGTCCCGCTTGGGATTTCCTTTCGGTCGGCCGCGGTGAGACGCTATTGTACAGACCGGTTCGTCGGGTACGGCTCTTTGTAGGAGCCGGGTGATTTGCCCGTTACTTCGGACGGGTCGTTGAGGTCGGGTAATTCCAGTGGAAGTACCCTAGTGGCGTGTGCTGCAGACATCTCTTGGTCCTCCGTACATTCTCAGAGCGATCAAGCGCACCGGATGAGACCCCGTAAGGGGAGGTCCAGCGAACGACCTGCTCTGTGAATGTCTGCGCACGACAGATGTCGTGGTACAGAAGGAAGGTTCGGAGACATCTTGCTGCTGCCAAGTGTGTGTTTGCGTATGCGTGTCTCGTTGAGATCAAGTTCCATCGTTGGCGGTGAAGGCTGCAGATGGGTGAGGGTGGCAAGTAGAGAGAGTGGAGAAGAAGCGGTATTCGGCATTCTGACGGGTTGTCGGTGTTCTGTGTTGTTGTGGTTTGTTTCGGCGAGTCTGGTCCGTGACCGCGTAGACTCCCACGATCCGATCAAGCGCACCGGATGAGACCCCGTTCGGGGAGGTCCAGCGAGCGACCTGCGGTCGTGGGTGGAAAACGTAGTCTAGACGCCTCGCTCGCGGTCGGGGCCGTCAGGATAAGTCCCGCTTGGGATTTCCTTTCGGTCGGCCGCGGTGAGACGCTATTGTACAGACCGGTTCGTCGGGTACGGCTCTTTGTAGGAGCCGGGTGATTTGTTGGAACTGGCGCTGGTTTTGCGTCAGTGGTGTTCCTTTTGGTGAGTTGTCCTGGCGTTGTTGGCGTCGTCTTTAGGTCTGGAATGTGATCTGATGGTGTTTCAGTGCGTCCAGCTAGTGTGACACTCCTGTCCGGTTCTGCAGAATTACTCATGATTCGATCAAGCGCACCGGATGAGACCCCGTTCGGGGAGGTCCAGCGAGCGACCAGCGATCATGGGCTTTTCTGCAGGTAGGCGTCCTGGATGCAGCCGAGTCCAGTAGGATGAGTCCCCGTAGGGACTACCTCTGGTTCGATGCATCGTTAGCGGACGTCGTTGTTTCCGGGCTGGTGTGTCGTGGTGTCAGCTGGGTCGACGTTCTGTCGAGGAGCGGGCGGGAGGCGACGCGATGGTCGGCTCTCGCTGAGGGCGTCATCGTTGATGAGCTCTCTCGGGTACGCCCATCCGTCAGGTGGCCGTGCGTGCTGCGGTGCCATATCCTTGATGTGGGTGTGGTCCGACTGGTCGGCACGCATGAACATCTTCGTGGCTAGGCGTCTGGTAAATTCCTCGACGGTTTCGACTTTGAGATCTCTCGCAATTGTTGTGTTCCGTACGTAGCGTGGTGCATTCGTGATGGCCCGCAGTGTGAGAGATTGCTGCGCTTGCAGCTTCTTTCGCGAGGCAGGGCCAGTGAGTGCGTACCATGCTGGAGCGGCATACGTGAGGCGTGATCTCACGTATTGCTTGTAGATCCCGATTTTGACGCGCAGAGGGAGGCGCGATTTCAGCACTGGATATAGTTTGACACGTGTAGCACGCGCCAAGTTGATCACATTCGCGACGTGATGATTCATATTCATCCTTCGGTCGATGGTCACTCCAAGGTACTTGACCCTGTCAGACCATTGGATCTCCTTTCCGAATAGCCGGAGGGGAGATGGTAGGTTGGATGCTCTTCCTAAGACGATCGCCTGTGTCTTCTCGACGTTGACGGTTAGCCGCCATTTGGCTAACCAGTCGGGAAGTTGATATAGCATGAGCTGCATCAGTATTGCAGCTTGCTTCCTTTTGATAGAGGTGGTGATGTACGCCGCGTCATCGGCGTATAGGGCCAGGACGGCTCCGTCCATCAGTGGGATGTCGTCAGTGTAGCAGGAATAGCATACCGGAGATAGGCAGCTTCCCTGTGGGACACCGGCGGTGATCCGTCGCTCTGTGGACAGAGCTCCTTCAACATCGACTTGGAAGCGTCGGTTCTCCAGGAATGACGCTATGATGTGTACGATTCGCTTCGGCATGGATGGTCGAAGAGCCAGCTTGTATAGCAGCCCTTCGTGCCATACTCGGTCAAAGGCTTTCTCCATATCGAGGAATACTGCCACTGGGAACTCCCTCTTGTTCAGTGCCACTGCGGCGTAGTGCAGTATTCTCGCTATTTGGTGCGTGGTCGAATGTCCAGCTCGAAAGCCAAATTGTTCCGGCCGAGGTTCGATGTGTGGTCGTAGGTGCTGAAGCAGCAATCTCTCGAACATTTTCGAGATGGTAGGCAGAAGTGTGATGGGCCTGTAGCTCTCCGGTAAAAGTGTGTTTTTACCGGGCTTCGGTATCATGATGACTCGGCCTTGCTTCCACGTAGATGGAAAGTGGCCCGTGCGGAGTATTCCGTTAAATAGCCGCGTGATCGCGGCTATGCTACGCGGTGGTAGGTGGCGGAGGGCGGAGTTTGTGATTCCGTCGCACCCCGGGGCCTTACGTGGGTTCGCACGCCTTGTCATCCGTAGTACTTGTCCCGGTGTGATGACTATGGGGTCATCGGTGGGGGACAGTGGTTCTGCCAGGTATTCTCGAACTTGTTCTTCGACTGCTGTGCTGTGTGCCTGGTAGCGAGCAGGGTTCGGTGTGAACTGCTGCTCTAGCGTGGCTGCAAAGATCTCAGCGCGATCCGCTGTCTGGTATCGTAGAGTTCCATCGTTCGCTCGGAGTGGACGTCTAGGTTCACTCGAGTTGGTGAGGTTGCGGTTGAGTCGATGAAGTGACTTCATGTCGTCTGCTGCAGTCTCGATGGTGCTCTCCCATGTTCGGGATCGGTGGTCGCTTACTGACTCTGTGGCTCGATCGTTGAGGCGGTTGAGTTGTCGCTTTAGCGTGGGGCAGCGGGTTCGCTGCCACAGCTTGCGTAGCTCTCTCTTCCTTGATAGAAGCTTCCTTATATGGCCAGGTAGGGTGTGGTATCGGTGTGATACCTCCTGTGTGTGCGTCGCTGCCTCGTAGGCGTGACGCAGGGTGTCTCTGACGTCTAAGGCGAGGTCTTCTATCTCCTCTGCGTTCGTTGCTGGTTTCATCCTCGTGTTCTCCTCCAGATGTTCCCTGTAGGTAGTCCAGTCGGTGCACCGGCGAGGTGGTCGTCTGGCTGCAGCTAGGGTTGCTTGCAGTGTTAGGAGAACCGGTTGGTGGTCGGACCCCATGTCGTCCGCCAAGACTTCCTGCGAGAGTCTCTGTGTGAGCCCCCTGTGGACGGCTATGTCTAGCACGTCGGGTGTTAGGATTGATCGGAACGGGTAGTGAGTCGGGGTCTCTGGACCGCTGACTGTGTATCCGTTCTTTTCGGCGTCTTGGCAGAGTCGTCTGCCATCCGTAGTGTTGGTGGTCGAGTTCCATGAGGTGTGCTTGCAGTTCAGATCTCCTGCGATGATTGTTGGAGTTGGTGAGTCCAGCAATGATCGGATGTCTGCAGGATCCATTCTTGCTTTGGGAGCTTTGTAGCAGGCGAAGAGGCGTAGGGCTGTCCCTCCAGTGCACACTTCGATGCCCAAGGCGTACATCGTCCCTAGCGATGTAGTCTGGATAGGCGTGTGTACAATTCTCCTCTTGACAAGTACCGCGAGGCCTCTAAAGGGCTGGTTGCTCACATCCGAGCGTTCATCCTTGCGGTATGTGTGGTAGTTTGCAAACTTCAGTCGATCCGAGTCTGTGGCGTGGGTCTCTGATATGAGAGCCACGTCTATGTCCTGCTCTTGCAGGAGGGTTTGAAACAGCAGTTGCTTGTTTCTGAGCCCGTTGGCATTCCAGTGAATAACACGGAGTTTGTTATTCATTGCGGTTGAGCAGGAGGGTGATGCCCTGTAATATTACAGGCACTGGGTCACGGTCTTCTAGCAGGGCGCTAAGTACCCCTTGCAGAATTGTGATGGCGGTTTTGATAACTTCTTTATCTTTGCCAGTGGTTGTTGCTTTCGACCGCGTGTGTGTCGCGGTGGTGGCAGCTGGTTTATGTGCCGGCGCTGGCGCCGGTGCAGGTGTGGGTGCAGGCGCAGGTGCGACTTTTGTGGTCGCACTGGGCTTGCTCTCCGGAGCAGGTTTGTTTGCCTTGCTCTTCTTTTTGGGGCGTCGTTTCTTCTTCCCGGTGCTCGAGTTTCGAGCTGTGGGAGCGTTCGCTGGAGCCATGAGCGAGGTCGCTGGCTCTGGTGCAGGTGCAGGTCCGGGTGCGGGTGCAGGTGGTGAGACTGCGTCCGCAGTCTTCTTTGCTGGCGCGGATAGGGCGATGGTGCCCGCTCTGCGGTGTTTGGCCTCCCTTTTGTAGACCGGGCAGGCCGTGTTGTTGGCCGTGTGTGCGCCTCCGCAGTTGGCACACGTCGGTGGGTCCTCCCTTTTCCGCTCGCAATCCTTTGCGAGGTGTTCACCTCCGCATCGGACGCATGCTGGCGGTCGGTGGCAGCAGTGAGACGAGTGTCTGAACTGCTGGCATCTATGGCATTGTGCGGGGCCTTTCTTCCCTCGCCATGCATCTATCTTGATGCCGGTCATACACAGCAACTCCGTTACTTCGTATATCGCCGGCGTCAGTCCAGGGGTTTTCTTCAATTGGGTGAAATACATGCACCCTGGGCGGCCTTTCCTGGCCTGGATCTGCTTGACCACTTCTGGTTCGAACCCTAGTTCGCGCAGCTCTTCTTCGACCTCTTCGGCCGTGGTGTTGTATGGTAGCCCTCTGATGGCTACTTTCAGGCTCTTTTCAGCCGGTAATGAGTAGGAGAACCATGAGACGTTCTCCTCTCTTTCTAATGTTGTGAGGTACCGCTGTATGATGCGGTACTCCTCCTCGGAGGTTGGCGAGAAACGCACTCCTTTTTGGTATGGGCGTGCGCTCGGGGGTCGTCCGAGTTTTTGCTTGAGCACACGGAAGTGGTGTGCCCAATTCGGGAGACTCTCCACCACGAGTGGTGGGTATCTCGGCTTTTTTGCAGCCGGATTTTTGGCGGTAGGCTTCTCTACGCTTGCTGTAGCGGTGGCCTTCACTGGCCTGGTGGCGGGCTCCTTTTCTTGGACCTGCGCCTTTGCGCGGAGCGCACTGGCGTAGTCCATGGGTCTTGCCTCTGGACACCTTCTCTTCAGCTCCGTGGCGTCCTCTTCGGACGACGTGGAGTGGCTCCTCCTGAGCGCGTTGGGTTGCACGTCGATCTCCATGCTGTGCACAGAAAGAGAGCAGGTGGGTTTGGGTTGCGTTACACGCATACTTGCCAGATGTTCCGGCGCTGGCTTGACTTGCACAACAACGCTACGTGTTGGCATGTCCGGGGTTGTAGTGGGCGGCGCTGCGGTGCTCCCGCTCTCGTCCTCGCTGCTCGACTGCTGGCTGCGACCTCGGGAGAGGTCCACCTGCAGGGACGGCGAGTGGTGGGGGCCGGTGACCGGTCGGACGACGCGATGGTGTGACCGCGACCGGTCTCTCCTTTCGCTCGTCGTTGGCGACCTGGAGTGCGTCCTGCGAAATTCTCGTCTGAAGATTGCTACGTCTGAGTCCTCCTCTGGACCCATTACAGGTCCAGATTTGGGCTCAGCGCTAGTCGGCCGGCTCATGCTGCGGATCCCGTGAGGGGTCGTTAGCGAGCAACGGCTAACTATGTACTGAGCGAAAGCTCGGTATGATTTGGTATTCCGCCGCGAATTAACGCGGTTGTAACAAGCAGCGCGCCAAGGCACACTGTTATTACAGGAAAAAGTCTCGGGTCAGAGCTGAGTAGTGTAGTGCACTGCTCGGCTGCTAAACCAAGACTGTGTACCGCTTCGTAAAATTTTTGTAAAGGAACGTTCGCTTATATACGAGTTCTACTACGGCTAGAGGGACCGCCGCGATGACGATTCGATATATCCGTCTCTCTCTCTACGCTATGCACGTTCTCTCTCACGCGTTCACTGATCGATGCGAAAATGCGAAAAATTCATGTTTGAGTTGTTATTATTATTATTAGATATATTTTTTAATGAATTAATATTATTATTCTTTCAGATATCATCGGCCTACGTCGAACGAGTTAAACGCAGGATATATATGATACGAGATCGAAATGAATGAGAAGATCGACGGAATCGACAGTACGGCGGCGGCTTCGAGCTTACAGCGCTACAGCTCTACAGGAAGGTAACTACGACGATCAAATATATTATATATCTCTAATTAAAATTCGATTCAAGACTAGTAAAGAAAAGAAAACTGTTTTTGTATATGTTAATAATTAGGAATCTTATCAGAGTATGTATGTGTGTATTATATATGTATATAATTAATCGATTAAATATGTTAATAAATAAACATGTAGTATTATTGTTATTTGATGATAATAATAATAATAATAATAAACGACGGCTAAATCGTTTGAAACTTTAAATTATTGTTTATCGAAACTCTTTGTGGCCCTGAAAAGGGCCTTTTTATTATTATCTCCTTCATAAATCGTAGCGTTCTACTACGGCTTCGTTTACTTGGAGCTCGTGTACTTCGTTACGGCCTTAGTACCTTCGCTCACGGCGTGCTTGGCGAGCTCGCCGGGCAGAAGAAGCCTCACCGAAGTCTGCACCTCCCTCGAGGTGATCGTCGATCGCTTGTTGTAGTGAGCGAGACGAGAAGCCTCGGCGGCGATGCGCTCGAAGATATCGTTCACGAAAGAGTTCATGATCGACATGGCCTTACTCGAGATACCGGTGTCGGGATGTACCTGTTTCAGTACTTTGTAAATGTAGATTGCGTAGCTCTCCTTCCTCTTATGCTTCTTCTTCTTCTTGTCCGACTTGGAGATGTTCTTCTGAGCTTTGCCCGATTTCTTGGCGGCCTTTCCGCTAGTCTTAGGCGGCATGATGACGAATAAACAAATTCACAATAATGCAATCGAAACTTAATCTCGTGTGATACACGTGCGCACCGTACGGGAGCGCAAGCGAAACTGGAGAGTATCGTTTCGTACTCTCGGATTTTGTTTAAATAAGGCCCGCGCGGCACGCGTAGCGTTCGCGCATACGGTGCGGCATACAGACGCAGAACTCTATCGACCAATCAGAAACGATCGTCGCGCTTAGTACGAGAGGGGCGGAGAGTAGAGGGAGAGGGGGAGAGTGTTATTAGGTTCTCGTTTTAAAACGATACGAAAAATATTCCTCCTTCCCCTACCCCACCGACCGCATCTCTATGATCATGATTACTATACGAATAGACTTAAAGCTGAAATCATTAATATATTATTTTAAAATTTAGAATGTTTATATCATCTAATCGATTTATATGTAAATATTATTAATAACAACAAATAAAATATATCATCTCTCTATAAGACAGACAGCTCAGACAGTTATAGTTATTATGATGATTGAAAATTTTAGATCGAAATATTATTTAATAATTATCGTAAATAATAAAATAATTTTAATGTGTATATATATTCTATCGTCGTAGCGTACACTGTAATAGCAGCAGCAGCAGTAGTAGTGTTAGTGTTAGTAGTGATTCTCTACGTTCAACTAAAGAGTTCAACGAGCGTTTAAATGGTGCGTATAAAATATCGAATGACATGTAATCAACGTCGAGACGTCATAATCGTTTAGGAAACATAACATTTTTTAATGCATATCAGATATATTTTGTGGCCCTGAAAAGGGCCTTTTTATTCGTTATCACGATGAAGAACGAGTTCGTTCGTTCGATCGTTCGCATGTAACATCGCAATGTATATAATAACAAATTTGATGACTACAATAACGACGACGACGACGACGACGACGACCGTTCCGCAACGTCACCGCACACAAGTGTTTAAGCCTTCTTCTCGGTCTTCTTGGGCAGAAGTACGGCTTGGATGTTAGGTAGGACGCCACCTTGTGCGATAGTCACGCCCGAGAGCAACTTGTTCAGCTCCTCGTCGTTACGGATCGCCAACTGTAGATGTCTCGGTATGATCCTGGTCTTCTTGTTGTCGCGGGCGGCGTTGCCGGCCAACTCGAGTACTTCAGCGGCTAGGTATTCCATGACGGCCGCGAGATACACGGGTGCACCGGCACCGACGCGCTCTGCGTAGTTACCCTTCCTGAGGAGTCTGTGTATACGTCCGACCGGAAACTGTAGACCGGCACGGTTCGAACGCGACTTTGCCTTCCCCTTGACTTTGCCTCCTTTACCGCGACCGGACATGATTATAGAGAATTAATGAAAAATTAGCAACGCAAATATAAATATGAGAGAGCGGAACGCGTGCGTACGGCTCGGGAGCGCGGTGAACAGTAAAACGGTCGCGTTACTCCGTCCCCTTTTTATACTCGGAACGTAGTCGCGTCTATCGGTGCGGTGGTATCGAGAGAGACTCTGACTCTGTTTGATTGTATTGAAATTGTAAATTGTTAAATTTCTGTTTCTTATTAGTGTATACAGTATAGTATTAAGATTACGACGATGAATGATGTCGAGTTTCGGGAGAGTCGGGCAGTCGGGCGGGGCGGGGCGGGGCGGGTCGGGGGGTTTCGAAATGCGAATGCGAATAGAAAAATGAAGTAAAAATTGTATATATTTATTTATTTATTTATTTTTTTTTTTGAACAAAGAAAGAAAGAGATAAAGAAAGGAAGAGTCATAACAACGAAATAAAAAATAATATTAATAAAGTGAAATTAGTCGGGCGCGCGGGTGGTGTGTCCTTTTCGTGTTTCGCGTGCGAGCGATATATTTTGATAAAGATAAAATATAATAATAATAAACATGTACGTACGTATGTTTGTTTGTTTGTTTGTTTGTTTGTTTGTTTGTTTGTTTGTTGAATTTAATTGAAGACGTTCGAGTGTGCTGCTCCATCTCTATGATTGTAAATATTATAGATGGATAATGAGGTATGTGGATATTTTTATCATATAATATTAAATTTTTTTTTTATTTTTTTTTTTTCTTTCCGTTTACGTTTTATATTTTATAAATTTAGAATTAGTTTTGGAATTGTTCATCGTATCGTTCGAAACTTTAACTCATCTTATTCGTCGTCGTCGTCGTAGATTATTACGCACGACGACGAATATATTCGTTTATTATGTGAAACTTATGTTAGCCCTGAAAAGGGCTTTTTGTCGTGCGATTTACGCGCCGCACACGCTTGCATCGTCATCGTCATCGTCACAGTCTTCGTCGTCGTCGTCGTCGTCGTCGTCGTCGTCGACGCGATGGGATCGGACAAATGTATGTCATCGATGATGTTGTTTTTTTTTTTTTTTGTTGTTGTTGTTGTTGTAGATGATGATGATGACACTTTTGAAAGATGTCATCGTTATTATCACCGCTGCGGCGGCTGCAGGCGACTTACTTTTTAGCGGCGGCGGCGGATGCTTTCTTAGCTGTCGGTTTCGACTTCGGCGTAGCGGCGGCGGCCTTCTTCGGTTTCGGGGCTTTAGGTTTCTTAGTCGGCGGTTTCGCAGTCTTCTTCGCCTTCGATGCGGCGCCCTTCGCCTTCGAAGGAGCGGCCGCCGCGACGGCCTTCTTAGCGGCTGCCGGTTTCTTTTTAGCGGCTGCAGCTTTCTTATCCTTTATCGTCGCCTTCGCCTTCGATTTGGACGGCGATGACGCCGCCGCCGCCGCACCGGACGACGCACCGCCGGCGGCCGCTTTCTTGCCCGCGGCGGCGCCCTTGCCGGCGACGGGAGCGGAGGACGTCGCCTTCTTCGACTTACCCGAAGCGGCCGAGGATGCGGCCTTGCCGCCGGACGCGCCTCCGATTCCGGCACCCGCCGGTTTCTTCGAAGCGGACGATTTCGACTCTAGTTTGAACGAACCCGATGCGCCCTTGCCCTTCGTCTGTATCAGTGCACCCGATTCGACGGCGCTCTTGAGATACTTTCTGATGAACGGAGCCAATTTCTCAGAATCGACTTTGTATTGAGCCGCGATGTATTTCTTGATCGCCTGAAGCGACGAACCGCTACGTTCCTTCAACTCTTTGATGGCGCTGTTCACCATTTCGGATGTTTTAGGATGAGTAGGTTTCGCCTTCGGTTTCTTGGCGGCGGCGCCACCGGCGGCGGCCGCGGACGCCTTCGGTTTCTTCGCAGGGGTCGCCGGTGCCGGCGCTTCGGTTGCTATAGCTGTGTCGGCCATTTTATTTTATTTTATTTAATAAACTCACTACACAATCACACGAAAGATAAATATTAATAGTTGTAGTAGCAGTTGTACCGTGGGATAACAACGTATAACGATATAAAACGTGTCTGATATCGGACGGAGATCGACGCGGCGGAGAGGTCGCTAGTGGTAAGTCGAGTCCGAGCAATACCGTAAGGAGAACCGCGATGTCGCTAGACAATTTCTCGTACGAACGCTTAAAACTTTTCACTAACAGGTATCTTTTCGAATGCGATATTTATATAATTTAAAGTAGTTTTTGACCGTTCTATAACACAAAAAGATACCTCTTGAACCTATCGATCGTTTGAAAGTCGAATTCGTAGCACAGTTCGACAACGATGTGTACGAATCGCGTTTAAATTCGTTATAGTTCTAGTCGCGTACCTAGAGCCTCGTTTAAAAGTTATTTTATTCTATTAAAATCGTTTTAAACGTTTCGTTCTATCGACATATTGAAAGCGAAGATACCTCACTGATAATGTATAAAAGCGCAACTCTTATTCGATAATTTACTAACAATTTTAGCGTGTTCCAAGTCGACGTTCGTAAAACACACTACTACGCGAGTCGATATAAGAAGCACGAGAAAATGTTGTCTGATATGTGAATACTTATCGAATAATATATAAAATATAAACTATTACGATAGATAAATAATACGTGTTTCGAAAGAGAGACCACAGTATCGTATAAATAATAAAAATAATCTACAGTAATCGTGTGTAAGAGCTACGTTTAGAGGCGAGCCTCGAGGCGTGCGAAATATTGTTGGAGGCGCGTTCGTAGCGCGTGAAGTAGAGCCGAAAGAACGACGACGACGACGACGAAGACGAATAATTAGTCATATATAATAACGTTTGAATTGTAAACAGAAATTTAAAATTAAATAAATTAAATTACACACTCATTCAGATGCATGGTAAAGTATATTCTACGTTAACGATCGGTCGGTATTACGTCGTAGTCGTCATCGTATCTTATCTATACGATCGTTTTACACGCTTAGAGCTCTTACTCTTATATTCGTATTATTATTAATATGTATTATGTTATTATGTTTAATAGACGTCATTGAACGATTGAAACGAGTATTCAATGTGTATGTAGTATGTATAAACAGATCCATATGCGGCCCTGAAAAGGGCCTTTTTTATATTTAGTTTTCGCAGTATTATTTGTAAATTATTAATTTTTTTTTGTATAATTTTTCAAAATAAAACATCGAAAACATTTTAACCGCCGAAACCGTACAGAGTACGTCCCTGACGTTTCAGGGCGTACACTACGTCCATGGCGGTGACGGTCTTCCTCTTCGCGTGCTCGGTGTAGGTGACGGCGTCGCGGATTACGTTCTCGAGGAACACTTTGAGGACACCGCGAGTCTCTTCGTATATCAGACCGGATATACGTTTCACACCGCCTCTGCGTGCGAGACGACGGATGGCCGGTTTCGTGATACCTTGGATGTTATCACGGAGCACTTTCCTGTGTCGCTTCGCGCCTCCTTTCCCCAGACCCTTTCCACCTTTACCGCGACCGGTCATTTTCTTGTCTTCGGTTTGTCTTGTTTAATCTGAACGGCAAAGAAAGACGTACAGAAATCCGTCCGCTGTCGATCAGAGACGATCACTTTATGGTAGTCTCGTCGTTCTACGCTCGACTGATATATAAGCGCTCGACTAACTACACACGTATGCGTGTCGTTCGCTCCGTGTGCGAAAGAGATGGCGATATCTAAGTGCCATTAGATAGAAAGAGAAAGACTGATAGAGACAGCGTGCAGTCGAAAAAGCTATGGTAGGGATGGCGGCCGAGGGGATGGGGTAAGGGGGGAGTTCATGTATGTGTCTTGTTTATCGGGAGAATGGGGGGGGGGGGGGGTGAGATATTTTTGTGTTCTTCAAAATTGATATCTTTGCAATAATATTTACAATTATGCTCTTAACGATCAATATATCGTCATAAGATCGTAATAATATATGTAATCACACATACACTCACCTCTCACGTTCTCGTATTCGATTGAAATATACATATTTATTTACAATAATAGTATAAAATACACAACGTTTACGTATGTGCGTATTGATATTTCGAATTATGTGTAACGTGTTTATGATAATTTTGATATAAAAATAATTATTGTTATTTGTGAGTAGGTTTTTCGTGACGACTTTGTTACGTTTGAAACGGACGACGAAAAAAAAAAAAAATTTTTTTTTTCTTTGTATTTAGATATATATGCGGCCCTGAAAAGGGCCTTTTTGAATATGTTTACTTGCAGTCTATCTGCATATAATACTGCGTATATTATTATTATTTATTTTTTTCTATACGTAGAATTGTGCAAATGAGACTGCGACGACGACGACGCAGACGCAATTAGGCACGTTCTCCTCGGATCCTGCGCGCCAATTGAATATCCTTAGGCATGATCGTCACACGCTTAGCGTGGATAGCGCACAGGTTCGTGTCTTCGAAGAGACCGACGAGATAAGCTTCGCTTGCTTCCTGCAGGGCCATTACGGCGGAACTCTGGAAACGGAGATCGGTCTTGAAGTCTTGAGCGATCTCACGAACGAGACGCTGGAATGGCAGTTTGCGGATCAGAAGCTCAGTGCTCTTCTGGTAACGACGGATCTCACGAAGGGCGACCGTACCGGGTCTGTAACGATGAGGTTTCTTCACTCCTCCCGTGGCAGGAGCGCTCTTGCGAGCCGCCTTGGTGGCGAGCTGCTTGCGCGGTGCCTTACCACCGGTAGATTTTCGGGCCGTCTGCTTAGTACGAGCCATCCTTGACGATGAATGAACGAACACGCACGAAACGAAAATTTATTATGACAAACTTAGAGACGTCTCTAGACACGTCCGCACGAAAGGAACGTAGTCGACGGATTAAAATTTTTGTAAAGGAACGTTCGCTTATATACGAGTTCTACTACGGCTAGAGGGACCGCCGCGATGACGATTCGATATATCCGTCTCTCTCTCTACGCTATGCACGTTCTCTCTCACGCGTTCACTGATCGATGCGAAAATGCGAAAAATTCATGTTTGAGTTGTTATTATTATTATTAGATATATTTTTTAATGAATTAATATTATTATTCTTTCAGATATCATCGGCCTACGTCGAACGAGTTAAACGCAGGATATATATGATACGAGATCGAAATGAATGAGAAGATCGACGGAATCGACAGTACGGCGGCGGCTTCGAGCTTACAGCGCTACAGCTCTACAGGAAGGTAACTACGACGATCAAATATATTATATATCTCTAATTAAAATTCGATTCAAGACTAGTAAAGAAAAGAAAACTGTTTTTGTATATGTTAATAATTAGGAATCTTATCAGAGTATGTATGTGTGTATTATATATGTATATAATTAATCGATTAAATATGTTAATAAATAAACATGTAGTATTATTGTTATTTGATGATAATAATAATAATAATAATAAACGACGGCTAAATCGTTTGAAACTTTAAATTATTGTTTATCGAAACTCTTTGTGGCCCTGAAAAGGGCCTTTTTATTATTATCTCCTTCATAAATCGTAGCGTTCTACTACGGCTTCGTTTACTTGGAGCTCGTGTACTTCGTTACGGCCTTAGTACCTTCGCTCACGGCGTGCTTGGCGAGCTCGCCGGGCAGAAGAAGCCTCACCGAAGTCTGCACCTCCCTCGAGGTGATCGTCGATCGCTTGTTGTAGTGAGCGAGACGAGAAGCCTCGGCGGCGATGCGCTCGAAGATATCGTTCACGAAAGAGTTCATGATCGACATGGCCTTACTCGAGATACCGGTGTCGGGATGTACCTGTTTCAGTACTTTGTAAATGTAGATTGCGTAGCTCTCCTTCCTCTTATGCTTCTTCTTCTTCTTGTCCGACTTGGAGATGTTCTTCTGAGCTTTGCCCGATTTCTTGGCGGCCTTTCCGCTAGTCTTAGGCGGCATGATGACGAATAAACAAATTCACAATAATGCAATCGAAACTTAATCTCGTGTGATACACGTGCGCACCGTACGGGAGCGCAAGCGAAACTGGAGAGTATCGTTTCGTACTCTCGGATTTTGTTTAAATAAGGCCCGCGCGGCACGCGTAGCGTTCGCGCATACGGTGCGGCATACAGACGCAGAACTCTATCGACCAATCAGAAACGATCGTCGCGCTTAGTACGAGAGGGGCGGAGAGTAGAGGGAGAGGGGGAGAGTGTTATTAGGTTCTCGTTTTAAAACGATACGAAAAATATTCCTCCTTCCCCTACCCCACCGACCGCATCTCTATGATCATGATTACTATACGAATAGACTTAAAGCTGAAATCATTAATATATTATTTTAAAATTTAGAATGTTTATATCATCTAATCGATTTATATGTAAATATTATTAATAACAACAAATAAAATATATCATCTCTCTATAAGACAGACAGCTCAGACAGTTATAGTTATTATGATGATTGAAAATTTTAGATCGAAATATTATTTAATAATTATCGTAAATAATAAAATAATTTTAATGTGTATATATATTCTATCGTCGTAGCGTACACTGTAATAGCAGCAGCAGCAGTAGTAGTGTTAGTGTTAGTAGTGATTCTCTACGTTCAACTAAAGAGTTCAACGAGCGTTTAAATGGTGCGTATAAAATATCGAATGACATGTAATCAACGTCGAGACGTCATAATCGTTTAGGAAACATAACATTTTTTAATGCATATCAGATATATTTTGTGGCCCTGAAAAGGGCCTTTTTATTCGTTATCACGATGAAGAACGAGTTCGTTCGTTCGATCGTTCGCATGTAACATCGCAATGTATATAATAACAAATTTGATGACTACAATAACGACGACGACGACGACGACGACGACCGTTCCGCAACGTCACCGCACACAAGTGTTTAAGCCTTCTTCTCGGTCTTCTTGGGCAGAAGTACGGCTTGGATGTTAGGTAGGACGCCACCTTGTGCGATAGTCACGCCCGAGAGCAACTTGTTCAGCTCCTCGTCGTTACGGATCGCCAACTGTAGATGTCTCGGTATGATCCTGGTCTTCTTGTTGTCGCGGGCGGCGTTGCCGGCCAACTCGAGTACTTCAGCGGCTAGGTATTCCATGACGGCCGCGAGATACACGGGTGCACCGGCACCGACGCGCTCTGCGTAGTTACCCTTCCTGAGGAGTCTGTGTATACGTCCGACCGGAAACTGTAGACCGGCACGGTTCGAACGCGACTTTGCCTTCCCCTTGACTTTGCCTCCTTTACCGCGACCGGACATGATTATAGAGAATTAATGAAAAATTAGCAACGCAAATATAAATATGAGAGAGCGGAACGCGTGCGTACGGCTCGGGAGCGCGGTGAACAGTAAAACGGTCGCTTTTTTTTTTTTTTTTTTTTTTTTTTTTTTTTTTTTTTTTTTTTTTTTCGAACTGATAGTAGCTGTTGGCCAGAGTGGCCTCTACAGCGTCACCGGGCGGGTGGGCGAGTCGCAGAAGACTCAGCCGGATGTTGAGAGCCCACTGAAGGGCTCAGAGTACGCGCGTCCTAAGGGCGCCTCCTGTGAGGCCGGACCTCGGCTTAGGACGCCGTCGACGTCTGGAGGGAGGACTATGTGTGCTCTGAGACCCGTCATGCGCCTAGGCGCGGACGGTTTGTAATGAACGAGGGACCTCGACCCCGCCGGCGGGGTCGGTGTGTGTTAATTGTGTTTCCTACCGGGGTAGCGTTCGCCGATGTGATTGCATCGGCGGGGGCACTTAGAACGTCCTTAGGACGTCTATGTGTCGGACTAGAGTGCCACTGAGGGCTATACTTACTGGTATTAAGTATAGTCGGGTTAGAGTGACTCGACGCTTTATCGAAATATCTAATCGATATTTCTTTCATCACTTTCGCGATGGAGTCGAGTCTTAAGTCTCTATGGAGGTCGATGTTACGTACGTAGTACGGACACCCGGTCATCGTACGTAGGCATCGGTTTTGTACTTTCTGTAACATATCTATGTATTGTTCGCTAGCGTGTGCGAATGTGACACTAGCGTATGTGAGTATGGGACGGATGCAAGCTTTGTATAATGTCACCTTATTTCTAAGGGACAGTTTACTGCGCTTTCCTAGCATCGGGTATAATCTGTTTAGAACAAAGAGTGCTTTGTTCCTTGCTTGGACGATATGAGGTCTGAAAAGTAGCTTCCGATCTAATGTGACGCCTAGGTATTTTACTTCTTTGCGCCAAGGGATGGGCCTACCGTTGAGGGTTATTGACCCCGGACGGGCTCGGTCTGTTATAGGATTATTATTTTTACCGCGGTGAAAGAACACCGCGGTACTTTTATCGGGATTGATTTCGATCCGCCACTTCCGGAACCAATCGCTTAGAGCGTTGATCGCCGACTGTAGGCGGGATGTAATGACTTTAGTTGACATGGCGGACGTATACAATGCAGTATCGTCCGCGAACAGTGATAACTGTGTATTCCTGTATTTCGGGATGTCCGAAGTGTACAGTGAGTACAGTGTGGGCGAGAGCACTGAGCCCTGAGGGACTCCGGCTCGGATGGGGCGGGTGGTGGATAGAGTGCCTTCCACTCGGAAGCGAAATGTGCGATTAGAGAGATAGTCGTGTATGAGACGTACTATTCTATCGGGTAAGCCTAGCATATGTAACTTATAAATAAGTCCGTTATGCCAGACCTTGTCGAAGGCTTTCGCTACATCGAGGAAGAGGGCGCCTGTGTGCCTGTGGTTCGCACGGCGCGTGAGGCCTGCTAGTATGTGCTCCGTTATGCGGTGCACGGCATGTGTACTCGAGTGTCCGGCTCGAAAGCCGAATTGCTCGTTGAGATAGAGGTTATTGACCTCTATAAATGTTTTGAGACGGGCCAATATAAGTCTTTCATATATTTTGCCCAGTGAATTGATGAGGCTTATGGGGCGGTAGCTCGAGGGGAGATTCCTCGGCTTGCCGGGTTTGTGGATTCCTATAACAGTGGCCTCTTTCCATTGATCTGGAAAGGAGCAGCCTGCCATGAGGGCGTTGAAAATTGCTACTAGTAAGCAAAGGATCTGAGCGGGTAAGTATTTTATTACTTTATTAGATATGCGGTCCGGTCCGGGTGACTTTTTCGCATGTAGATCGTGCACTATCTTTTTGACCTCATCTAGCGTGGTCGGGGGGAGTGGTTCATCACCGAGGGGTCGGTCTAAGAGTTGAGCGACGGTTGAGTCAACTTTTGCAAGGTGCTCGGGGTCGCAGGGGAGTAAACTAGGGGAGCATTGGCTCTCGATATTGCTCGCTAAGCACTCGGCCTTATCAACATCGTCAATAGCAACTGTGTTGTCGGTTCGGATCAAGGGTGGTAGGTTCGAAACCGTGTCGGATTTAAATTTTCTCGAAAGGGACCAGTATGCTAAGTGAGACGGTGACAGTTCACTTAGATATCTGTCCCATCGCGTGCCTCCGTAAACTGCAATTCGGGTTCTAACCTTTCTTTGCAGTTCCCAGAGTCGTTTTTTGTTCGCGTGAGAAGGACAAGAATCGTGGGCTCTGTTGGCCGCATTCCGGCGTGAGATTAGGTCTCTTAGGTGTCTAGGGAGTTCCCAGCGTCCGTCTGGTTGCACTGGAATCTCCCTAGTACTATTGTCGATCGCGTCGCGGATGTACTGAGTGACGCTAGCCGTCGCCGACTTAGCAACTTCTACCGTGTCTATGTCGTCGGGTATTGAGTCTAAAGCGGGCGATTCTAGCGATTGGAATTGCTCTTCGAGCTTTTTCCAATCGATGATCGTTTTAGTTTGTAAATTAAGCGCGGGATCGGGTCCTAGCTGTATTAAAACTGGTCTATGGTCCGAGTCTAACTCGGGTAAAGTTTGTATGGAACGCAATCGAAGCGCCACATCATTAAAAATAGCAATGTCTAGCACATCGGCTCTATCGCGATCGTTGCTATTGTGAAAGGGAAATCTAGTCGGAGTTGTAGGGGCTATTATATCAAAATTAAATCTCGAGAGAACGGATAGGCCGTCTAGTGTGCTACCGTTGCTGTTAGTCACTCTCGAGTTCCACCTAGGGTGTTTAGAGTTTAGGTCCCCGGCCAGAATGACCGAGCTACCCATAGAAAGAAGCGAGCTAATATCGCTTTCTAGTAAGCTTTTAGTCGGGGATAGATATACCGAGGCGATAATGACCGGTCGATGACCGGTCATTGACACCTGACACACAGACGCTTCGATGTTTCTAAGCGGCGGCGGGTCCATAGGGGTGCAATGAAGCGACCTCCTATAGTAAATTAGAGTGCCCCCGCGGGCATTGACCCTATCATTGCGTACGATATTATAATTAGCGATTTTCGGATCGCGTATGCACGGTTTTAAAAAGGATTCTTGTATTAAAAGGAAGTCGGTTTGATGCTCGGTTACGAAATCGCGTATTAGTTGCATTTGTTTTTTAAGCCCGTTTGCGTTAAACGTAGCAATACTGATCGAGCGGGGTTTGATTCTACCTACTGTTGCTGCCATTAATAAGGCGGTTGGGAGGGAATTGTGTAGCGCCATATGGCGTCTATGAGTCCGGCGTGTTCGACTGTCGCTTGCAGTCTCGCCTGCGGGTTGTTGTTTGCCGCTCGCAGTTTGCCTGCGAGGGCCCTAAGTTCGTTGGGATTGAAGGTCCCAACGAAGTCGCAGACGAGTTTTAAGTCGTCTGCGATGCTTCCGCTGTGTGCGGCTGGGCCTGCGGGGGCCGTTGGGGCCTTAGGGGCCTTGGGGCCCTGTGAGGGCTTGGGGGTCGGTGCCTGTTTTGGTGCAGATTTCTGTACCATAGGCAGGGGCTTATCCCAGGCAGAGACCTGGGGGGGTTGGGGTGCGGGGGTAGGCGGGGCCTTTGCCGCTTGTGCGGGTTGTGCGGGGGCTCGCCTGGCTTGAGGCTTGCCCTTGTTTACCCTGCGCCGAGGAGCTCTGGAGCAGCCTCGGTAGTTGGCCGGGTGGCCTTGGGTCTGACATAGGACACACTCAGGTGGTATGTCCGGGTTGCGCTCCTTGCGGGGGCAATCCTTGGTGCCGTGGTCGCCGAGGCACTTGACGCACCTGGGCCGGGCGAAACAGTTGCGGGCCGAGTGTCCGTACAATTGACAGCGATGACACTGTCCCGGAGCACCTCTGTTTCGGGGGACCTCTACGGTTATTCCGGAGAGGTGACCCACGGATCTAATATTGAAGATTTTCTTGGCCTCTGGAGAGAGGTCAAGAATAACCAGGACGAGGTCGAAGGCCCTCTTCGTGGTCGGATGGTACATCCTGTGTACCTCTCGGACCGGAAGGTCTTGGGCCTTCAGCTCCTCCTGGATGAACTCGGTGCCGAGTTCGCGAGGGAGGCCGCGTATTACTACGCGTAGTTGGCGCTCTTCCTCCAGAGCGTATGAGTGAAAGCCGATTAACTTGGCTCTCAAGTACGACGTCAGGCGTCTGTGGTCGTCCGAAGTGGGGACCTGCACCTTGATACCTTGTGAGGTATTTTTAGCGTGGGTATACTGGATTCTCTTTTCAGAGATGTCTTTTGAGATGTGTTCCCACGCCGCCTTATCCTGTACGAAGACAGGGGGAGGGGCCTTGGGACGGCGTTCGGCCTTGGCTGCAGGGTCAGCTGTTTGGCTAGCCTGCTGTTGAGCTGGCTGCCTAGCTTGTGCCTGAGCATCTGAGGCGGGTTTTTTGGGAGGGGTAGGGAGGACAGGGCGCAGGGGGGAGCGGGATTTGTTCCTCTCCTGTAGTACCCTTTTCGGTGGAGGAGATGCCTTGCGGGAGGCTTTCTTCCTCTTTGTCGATTTTTTCCGATTCTGGACGGTTTCGAAACCGTCCGAGTCGGAGGAGCTTACCTCCATCTCTTGCGAGGAGAGGTAAGATAGGGGCGAGTCGGGTCTGAGGTCCGGGGAGGCCGGTTGGTCCATGTGGACCACCGGAGTATTAATCTTAGCGAAATTCGCTAGGATGTCTGGATGGTTGGCCTCCAGGAATTTGATGAGGCCCTCCATCGCGTGAGGGAAATTGGTGGCCATGGCGGTCACCAGGGGGTCAATACCTCCCTGCCTGAAAGGCAGGGAGTTGTGTATTTTTAATGTATCCCTATATGGTTATTTATGTGACTCTGTTACTGTGAATAACAGAGATGTGTGCCTAGTCCTAGCAAATATAGGATGTGTAAGTCACTGGTACTCACCCGAACGATACAATCCCAATTCACTTAGCACAGACACTAAACGAAGCACACACAATGGCGAACGAATCCGCCGGAACAAAGCTGCACACCTACGCTGAATATACCTATCACGAACACTTCGCGCGAACGAAACTGCAACGATAGAAACCGTTAAAAAGTTCCCACGCTTCCCTCTAGCGGGACGCTTGGGCAACTTTTCGACGGGGGCGTGGCCTAATTGCGTATTAGAGAATTCGAAAATCGGATTGCTGACATGCGAGCGAGCCCGATGCCAGAATCGGAATGATAAAATTTTTGTAAAGGAACGTTCGCTTATATACGAGTTCTACTACGGCTAGAGGGACCGCCGCGATGACGATTCGATATATCCGTCTCTCTCTCTACGCTATGCACGTTCTCTCTCACGCGTTCACTGATCGATGCGAAAATGCGAAAAATTCATGTTTGAGTTGTTATTATTATTATTAGATATATTTTTTAATGAATTAATATTATTATTCTTTCAGATATCATCGGCCTACGTCGAACGAGTTAAACGCAGGATATATATGATACGAGATCGAAATGAATGAGAAGATCGACGGAATCGACAGTACGGCGGCGGCTTCGAGCTTACAGCGCTACAGCTCTACAGGAAGGTAACTACGACGATCAAATATATTATATATCTCTAATTAAAATTCGATTCAAGACTAGTAAAGAAAAGAAAACTGTTTTTGTATATGTTAATAATTAGGAATCTTATCAGAGTATGTATGTGTGTATTATATATGTATATAATTAATCGATTAAATATGTTAATAAATAAACATGTAGTATTATTGTTATTTGATGATAATAATAATAATAATAATAAACGACGGCTAAATCGTTTGAAACTTTAAATTATTGTTTATCGAAACTCTTTGTGGCCCTGAAAAGGGCCTTTTTATTATTATCTCCTTCATAAATCGTAGCGTTCTACTACGGCTTCGTTTACTTGGAGCTCGTGTACTTCGTTACGGCCTTAGTACCTTCGCTCACGGCGTGCTTGGCGAGCTCGCCGGGCAGAAGAAGCCTCACCGAAGTCTGCACCTCCCTCGAGGTGATCGTCGATCGCTTGTTGTAGTGAGCGAGACGAGAAGCCTCGGCGGCGATGCGCTCGAAGATATCGTTCACGAAAGAGTTCATGATCGACATGGCCTTACTCGAGATACCGGTGTCGGGATGTACCTGTTTCAGTACTTTGTAAATGTAGATTGCGTAGCTCTCCTTCCTCTTATGCTTCTTCTTCTTCTTGTCCGACTTGGAGATGTTCTTCTGAGCTTTGCCCGATTTCTTGGCGGCCTTTCCGCTAGTCTTAGGCGGCATGATGACGAATAAACAAATTCACAATAATGCAATCGAAACTTAATCTCGTGTGATACACGTGCGCACCGTACGGGAGCGCAAGCGAAACTGGAGAGTATCGTTTCGTACTCTCGGATTTTGTTTAAATAAGGCCCGCGCGGCACGCGTAGCGTTCGCGCATACGGTGCGGCATACAGACGCAGAACTCTATCGACCAATCAGAAACGATCGTCGCGCTTAGTACGAGAGGGGCGGAGAGTAGAGGGAGAGGGGGAGAGTGTTATTAGGTTCTCGTTTTAAAACGATACGAAAAATATTCCTCCTTCCCCTACCCCACCGACCGCATCTCTATGATCATGATTACTATACGAATAGACTTAAAGCTGAAATCATTAATATATTATTTTAAAATTTAGAATGTTTATATCATCTAATCGATTTATATGTAAATATTATTAATAACAACAAATAAAATATATCATCTCTCTATAAGACAGACAGCTCAGACAGTTATAGTTATTATGATGATTGAAAATTTTAGATCGAAATATTATTTAATAATTATCGTAAATAATAAAATAATTTTAATGTGTATATATATTCTATCGTCGTAGCGTACACTGTAATAGCAGCAGCAGCAGTAGTAGTGTTAGTGTTAGTAGTGATTCTCTACGTTCAACTAAAGAGTTCAACGAGCGTTTAAATGGTGCGTATAAAATATCGAATGACATGTAATCAACGTCGAGACGTCATAATCGTTTAGGAAACATAACATTTTTTAATGCATATCAGATATATTTTGTGGCCCTGAAAAGGGCCTTTTTATTCGTTATCACGATGAAGAACGAGTTCGTTCGTTCGATCGTTCGCATGTAACATCGCAATGTATATAATAACAAATTTGATGACTACAATAACGACGACGACGACGACGACGACGACCGTTCCGCAACGTCACCGCACACAAGTGTTTAAGCCTTCTTCTCGGTCTTCTTGGGCAGAAGTACGGCTTGGATGTTAGGTAGGACGCCACCTTGTGCGATAGTCACGCCCGAGAGCAACTTGTTCAGCTCCTCGTCGTTACGGATCGCCAACTGTAGATGTCTCGGTATGATCCTGGTCTTCTTGTTGTCGCGGGCGGCGTTGCCGGCCAACTCGAGTACTTCAGCGGCTAGGTATTCCATGACGGCCGCGAGATACACGGGTGCACCGGCACCGACGCGCTCTGCGTAGTTACCCTTCCTGAGGAGTCTGTGTATACGTCCGACCGGAAACTGTAGACCGGCACGGTTCGAACGCGACTTTGCCTTCCCCTTGACTTTGCCTCCTTTACCGCGACCGGACATGATTATAGAGAATTAATGAAAAATTAGCAACGCAAATATAAATATGAGAGAGCGGAACGCGTGCGTACGGCTCGGGAGCGCGGTGAACAGTAAAACGGTCGCGTTTTTTTTTTTTTTTTTTGTATCTGTGGTTGTGTATTGCTGTTGGCCCTACTGGCCTTTACAGCGTCACCGAACGTTGGGGCGAGTGCTAAGACTCTGCCTCGAGGTGAACCCTTTTGGGCTCGAAAGTGACGTTCGTCCTGAGGGTGTCTCCTATGAGATCGCACCTCGGCTCAGAACGTAGTCGGTGGGGTGTGAATTTAAGCACTGAATGAATTTACTGACGTCACGGCCGTCTCCGTGACGTCGCTAATCTGGGTCCTCGTTTCCGCCGGCGGAAACGCTGTGAGTGTGAGTTGTGTAGTGTGCTGGTTTTCCCTACTACTAGTGGTGCGTTTGCGATAGTGAAGCTATCGTCGTTGTCGTTCAGGACGTGCATAGGTCGCCTGAGTCTGTTGGGTAGATTACCTCTTAGGGAGGTGTACTGGCATGCTTGTGCTATCAGCGGATTGCTGTGTTGTTTGGCTCTCTCAAAATACGCCGTGGAGAGTATTTTCAGATGTTTCGCGATCGAATCGATGTCGAAGTCTTTATGTAGGTCGACGTTACGTATGTACCACGGCGAGTCCGTGGCGATACGAAGGAAACGGTTTTGAATGGTCTGTAGTTTATTTAGTTGTGACGCTTTGATGTGGGCAAAGACAGGGCTCGCATAGGTCATGATAGGACGAATGCAGGCTTTGTATAGTGTCGTCTTATTTCTAAGAGACATTTTACTCCGCCCGCATAGTATCGTATACAGTCTTCCTAGTACGAACGCTGCTTTGTTTCGGACTCTGGTTATGTGAGAGTGGAAGTTTAACTTTCTATCTAGGGTGACTCCAAGGTATTTAGCTTCCGATTTCCACGGTATCGGTTGGTTAAATAATTTAATGTCTCCCGGTTTGCCCTGATTCCACTTGATGTAGACGGGGTTTCTAGTGAAGTGTACTGCTGCGCTTTTGTCGGGATTTACCTCGATCCTCCATTTCCTAAACCAGTCGCCTAGTGCGTTAGCTGCGGATTGGAGTCGTGTGGTGATGACTTTGGTCGAGGCCGAGGTGGTGTATAGTGCGGTATCGTCCGCGAAGAGAGCTAGGTTGACTTTTTTAGTGACGTTCGGTATGTCGTTGGTGAAAAGGCAGTACAGAATCGGGGATAGCGCGGAGCCCTGAGGGACTCCAGCCCTGATGGGGCGAGATGTGGACAGGGTACCTTCGACTCGGTAGCGGAAGGTGCGATTCGACAAGTAGTCTCGTATGATGAGCACGAGTCTGTCTGGCAACCCTAGTAATTGCAGTTTATATAATAAACCGTTGTGCCAGACTTTGTCGAATGCTTTCGCTACGTCGAAGAATAGAGCTCCTGTGGAGGTGGCTTTGCTGAAGGCGAAACCTTTTAGTATGTCTTCCGTTAAGCGGTGGACCTGATTGACACACGAGTGTCCGGCTCTAAAGCCGAATTGCTCGTTTATTGTTATTTGTTTGGCCTGTATGATGGCCTTGATCCTAGCTAATATGATTCTCTCGTATATTTTGCCGAGAGTGCTCAGTAAGCTGATGGGACGATAGCTCGTGGGCTGATTCCTAGGTTTCCCTGGTTTTGGGATTCCTATCACTATGGCTTCTTTCCATTGGTCGGGAAAGGAGCAACCTGCCAGAAGGGCATTATATATTAGCACTAGTAGTGCGATGATTTGTTGCGGGAAACGCTTGACCGCTTTGTTTGTTATCCGGTCCGCACCGGGAGATTTTTTAACCTGTAAGGCTTTGACGATCGATTCGATTTCATCGGCTGACGTCGGCGTCAGTGGTTCGTCCGTTGGTGGCATAGAGCTGATACGATTTACTGCCCCGTCCACCTTTAGGAGGTGGTCCGGGTGTACCGGGTAGTTGCTCGGGGAGCATTGTGTTTCTAGTGCGTCGGCTAAGCACTCGGCCTTATCCAAGTCGTCTATTGCGGGTGGAAGATTTGGTCGTAACAGTGGAGGCATGGTCGTGGGCGATGAGCCTTTGAGAGATCTCGGCATCGACCAAAACGCAGTGTGTGATGGCGTGATTTCCCCAAGGTAATCGCCGTCCCTATAGTTACGGAATTCCTCGAAACGGGTTTTGACGTCCCTCTGAAGGGCCCGGAGTTTCCTCCGGTTTTCTTTTGAAGGAAAAGCGTCGTGCGCTCGTGTGACTGCATTTTTCCGCGTGATAAGATCTTTGAGGTCTTCAGGGAGTTCATAACGCTCGTTAGGGCGCATTTGAATATCCCTGGAGCACTCATCTATCGTGTCGCGTACGTGAGTCGTGAGGTTAATCGCGGCCGCTTTCGCAACATCGACGGAGTCAATACTGTCTGGGATGTTTTTTAAAAATGTCGAGTCTAAGGACTGGATCTGCTGTTGGAATTTCTTCCAGTCAACGATCGTTTTGGTTGGGCGGTGAAGTGGCTCGTCAGGCCCTAGTTCTATGACGACTGGACGGTGATCGGAGTCTAACTCTGGTAGTGCCTCGATTGAGCGCAACTGTAAGGTCACGCCTTTCAAGATCACCACGTCGAGGACGTCTGGCCTATCTCTGTGATTTTCTGAATGTGGGAATCTAGTGGGTGTCGTTGGTGCAATGACTGTGAAGTTACACGATATGGGGTGGGCTAGTTGTTCTAGTTTCCTGCCCCTTGTGTTGGCACGTCTTGAGTGCCATTCGGGATTTTTACTGTTTAGGTCGCCGGCCAGAATGACCGCGCTACCTGTTGCAAGAAGTGACCTAATGTCACTTTCTAATAGGTCTTTAGTTGGACTAAGGTAAACTGATGCTACTATGACGGGCTGATGGCCTGTCATGCTTATTTGACATATTGACGCTTCGATGTTGGTAAGCGGCGGGCTGTCGAGCGGCACGCAGTGCAGTGACTTTTTGTAATATATGATCGTGCCTCCGCCTTTGGCGGAGGTACGATCGTTTCTGATTGTGCGGTAGTTGGCCACGTTTGGGCTGCGCAAATTTGTTTTCAGAAACGTCTCCTGCACTAGCATGACGTCGACAGGGTGGTTCCGTAGGAATTCTCGAACTAGATCGATCTGTTGGATAAGCCCGTTTGCGTTAAACGTGACTAGCACTAACGAGCGAGGTTTTATTCTACTAACGGCGGCCATTAGGGTAGCGTAGTGCGTCTACCTGTGAGAACAGGTATGAGTACCTCACGAAAAGGGCCGCGATGTTCCTTGGATCGGCTGCGTATTCGTCCAAGAAGCATTGGATGCCGTCCAGGTCTAACTGGTCGCATAATGCGAAGAAATCGCGGATGTTTTCCGCGTCTTTGGCTACCATAGTACGTGGCCTTGTTGGCTGTCTATTGGCGTTGGCGTTTATTGATGTGGTGCGCGGCGCTGAGTGCGGTGGTGGTGCTGCTGCGGTCTTTCGGACCAACGGTCGCGTTACTCCGTCCCCTTTTTATACTCGGAACGTAGTCGCGTCTATCGGTGCGGTGGTATCGAGAGAGACTCTGACTCTGTTTGATTGTATTGAAATTGTAAATTGTTAAATTTCTGTTTCTTATTAGTGTATACAGTATAGTATTAAGATTACGACGATGAATGATGTCGAGTTTCGGGAGAGTCGGGCAGTCGGGCGGGGCGGGGCGGGGCGGGTCGGGGGGTTTCGAAATGCGAATGCGAATAGAAAAATGAAGTAAAAATTGTATATATTTATTTATTTATTTTTTTTTTTTTTTGAACAAAGAAAGAAAGAGATAAAGAAAGGAAGAGTCATAACAACGAAATAAAAAATAATATTAATAAAGTGAAATTAGTCGGGCGCGCGGGTGGTGTGTCCTTTTCGTGTTTCGCGTGCGAGCGATATATTTTGATAAAGATAAAATATAATAATAATAAACATGTACGTACGTATGTTTGTTTGTTTGTTTGTTTGTTTGTTTGTTTGTTTGTTTGTTGAATTTAATTGAAGACGTTCGAGTGTGCTGCTCCATCTCTATGATTGTAAATATTATAGATGGATAATGAGGTATGTGGATATTTTTATCATATAATATTAAATTTTTTTTTTATTTTTTTTTTTTCTTTCCGTTTACGTTTTATATTTTATAAATTTAGAATTAGTTTTGGAATTGTTCATCGTATCGTTCGAAACTTTAACTCATCTTATTCGTCGTCGTCGTCGTAGATTATTACGCACGACGACGAATATATTCGTTTATTATGTGAAACTTATGTTAGCCCTGAAAAGGGCTTTTTGTCGTGCGATTTACGCGCCGCACACGCTTGCATCGTCATCGTCATCGTCACAGTCTTCGTCGTCGTCGTCGTCGTCGTCGTCGTCGTCGTCGTCGTCGTCGTCGACGCGATGGGATCGGACAAATGTATGTCATCGATGATGTTGTTTTTTTTTTTTTTTGTTGTTGTTGTTGTTGTAGATGATGATGATGACACTTTTGAAAGATGTCATCGTTATTATCACCGCTGCGGCGGCTGCAGGCGACTTACTTTTTAGCGGCGGCGGCGGATGCTTTCTTAGCTGTCGGTTTCGACTTCGGCGTAGCGGCGGCGGCCTTCTTCGGTTTCGGGGCTTTAGGTTTCTTAGTCGGCGGTTTCGCAGTCTTCTTCGCCTTCGATGCGGCGCCCTTCGCCTTCGAAGGAGCGGCCGCCGCGACGGCCTTCTTAGCGGCTGCCGGTTTCTTTTTAGCGGCTGCAGCTTTCTTATCCTTTATCGTCGCCTTCGCCTTCGATTTGGACGGCGATGACGCCGCCGCCGCCGCACCGGACGACGCACCGCCGGCGGCCGCTTTCTTGCCCGCGGCGGCGCCCTTGCCGGCGACGGGAGCGGAGGACGTCGCCTTCTTCGACTTACCCGAAGCGGCCGAGGATGCGGCCTTGCCGCCGGACGCGCCTCCGATTCCGGCACCCGCCGGTTTCTTCGAAGCGGACGATTTCGACTCTAGTTTGAACGAACCCGATGCGCCCTTGCCCTTCGTCTGTATCAGTGCACCCGATTCGACGGCGCTCTTGAGATACTTTCTGATGAACGGAGCCAATTTCTCAGAATCGACTTTGTATTGAGCCGCGATGTATTTCTTGATCGCCTGAAGCGACGAACCGCTACGTTCCTTCAACTCTTTGATGGCGCTGTTCACCATTTCGGATGTTTTAGGATGAGTAGGTTTCGCCTTCGGTTTCTTGGCGGCGGCGCCACCGGCGGCGGCCGCGGACGCCTTCGGTTTCTTCGCAGGGGTCGCCGGTGCCGGCGCTTCGGTTGCTATAGCTGTGTCGGCCATTTTATTTTATTTTATTTAATAAACTCACTACACAATCACACGAAAGATAAATATTAATAGTTGTAGTAGCAGTTGTACCGTGGGATAACAACGTATAACGATATAAAACGTGTCTGATATCGGACGGAGATCGACGCGGCGGAGAGGTCGCTAGTGGTAAGTCGAGTCCGAGCAATACCGTAAGGAGAACCGCGATGTCGCTAGACAATTTCTCGTACGAACGCTTAAAACTTTTCACTAACAGGTATCTTTTCGAATGCGATATTTATATAATTTAAAGTAGTTTTTGACCGTTCTATAACACAAAAAGATACCTCTTGAACCTATCGATCGTTTGAAAGTCGAATTCGTAGCACAGTTCGACAACGATGTGTACGAATCGCGTTTAAATTCGTTATAGTTCTAGTCGCGTACCTAGAGCCTCGTTTAAAAGTTATTTTATTCTATTAAAATCGTTTTAAACGTTTCGTTCTATCGACATATTGAAAGCGAAGATACCTCACTGATAATGTATAAAAGCGCAACTCTTATTCGATAATTTACTAACAATTTTAGCGTGTTCCAAGTCGACGTTCGTAAAACACACTACTACGCGAGTCGATATAAGAAGCACGAGAAAATGTTGTCTGATATGTGAATACTTATCGAATAATATATAAAATATAAACTATTACGATAGATAAATAATACGTGTTTCGAAAGAGAGACCACAGTATCGTATAAATAATAAAAATAATCTACAGTAATCGTGTGTAAGAGCTACGTTTAGAGGCGAGCCTCGAGGCGTGCGAAATATTGTTGGAGGCGCGTTCGTAGCGCGTGAAGTAGAGCCGAAAGAACGACGACGACGACGACGAAGACGAATAATTAGTCATATATAATAACGTTTGAATTGTAAACAGAAATTTAAAATTAAATAAATTAAATTACACACTCATTCAGATGCATGGTAAAGTATATTCTACGTTAACGATCGGTCGGTATTACGTCGTAGTCGTCATCGTATCTTATCTATACGATCGTTTTACACGCTTAGAGCTCTTACTCTTATATTCGTATTATTATTAATATGTATTATGTTATTATGTTTAATAGACGTCATTGAACGATTGAAACGAGTATTCAATGTGTATGTAGTATGTATAAACAGATCCATATGCGGCCCTGAAAAGGGCCTTTTTTATATTTAGTTTTCGCAGTATTATTTGTAAATTATTAATTTTTTTTTGTATAATTTTTCAAAATAAAACATCGAAAACATTTTAACCGCCGAAACCGTACAGAGTACGTCCCTGACGTTTCAGGGCGTACACTACGTCCATGGCGGTGACGGTCTTCCTCTTCGCGTGCTCGGTGTAGGTGACGGCGTCGCGGATTACGTTCTCGAGGAACACTTTGAGGACACCGCGAGTCTCTTCGTATATCAGACCGGATATACGTTTCACACCGCCTCTGCGTGCGAGACGACGGATGGCCGGTTTCGTGATACCTTGGATGTTATCACGGAGCACTTTCCTGTGTCGCTTCGCGCCTCCTTTCCCCAGACCCTTTCCACCTTTACCGCGACCGGTCATTTTCTTGTCTTCGGTTTGTCTTGTTTAATCTGAACGGCAAAGAAAGACGTACAGAAATCCGTCCGCTGTCGATCAGAGACGATCACTTTATGGTAGTCTCGTCGTTCTACGCTCGACTGATATATAAGCGCTCGACTAACTACACACGTATGCGTGTCGTTCGCTCCGTGTGCGAAAGAGATGGCGATATCTAAGTGCCATTAGATAGAAAGAGAAAGACTGATAGAGACAGCGTGCAGTCGAAAAAGCTATGGTAGGGATGGCGGCCGAGGGGATGGGGTAAGGGGGGAGTTCATGTATGTGTCTTGTTTATCGGGAGAATGGGGGGGGGGGGGGGTGAGATATTTTTGTGTTCTTCAAAATTGATATCTTTGCAATAATATTTACAATTATGCTCTTAACGATCAATATATCGTCATAAGATCGTAATAATATATGTAATCACACATACACTCACCTCTCACGTTCTCGTATTCGATTGAAATATACATATTTATTTACAATAATAGTATAAAATACACAACGTTTACGTATGTGCGTATTGATATTTCGAATTATGTGTAACGTGTTTATGATAATTTTGATATAAAAATAATTATTGTTATTTGTGAGTAGGTTTTTCGTGACGACTTTGTTACGTTTGAAACGGACGACGAAAAAAAAAAAAAATTTTTTTTTTCTTTGTATTTAGATATATATGCGGCCCTGAAAAGGGCCTTTTTGAATATGTTTACTTGCAGTCTATCTGCATATAATACTGCGTATATTATTATTATTTATTTTTTTCTATACGTAGAATTGTGCAAATGAGACTGCGACGACGACGACGCAGACGCAATTAGGCACGTTCTCCTCGGATCCTGCGCGCCAATTGAATATCCTTAGGCATGATCGTCACACGCTTAGCGTGGATAGCGCACAGGTTCGTGTCTTCGAAGAGACCGACGAGATAAGCTTCGCTTGCTTCCTGCAGGGCCATTACGGCGGAACTCTGGAAACGGAGATCGGTCTTGAAGTCTTGAGCGATCTCACGAACGAGACGCTGGAATGGCAGTTTGCGGATCAGAAGCTCAGTGCTCTTCTGGTAACGACGGATCTCACGAAGGGCGACCGTACCGGGTCTGTAACGATGAGGTTTCTTCACTCCTCCCGTGGCAGGAGCGCTCTTGCGAGCCGCCTTGGTGGCGAGCTGCTTGCGCGGTGCCTTACCACCGGTAGATTTTCGGGCCGTCTGCTTAGTACGAGCCATCCTTGACGATGAATGAACGAACACGCACGAAACGAAAATTTATTATGACAAACTTAGAGACGTCTCTAGACACGTCCGCACGAAAGGAACGTAGTCGACGGATTAAAATTTTTGTAAAGGAACGTTCGCTTATATACGAGTTCTACTACGGCTAGAGGGACCGCCGCGATGACGATTCGATATATCCGTCTCTCTCTCTACGCTATGCACGTTCTCTCTCACGCGTTCACTGATCGATGCGAAAATGCGAAAAATTCATGTTTGAGTTGTTATTATTATTATTAGATATATTTTTTAATGAATTAATATTATTATTCTTTCAGATATCATCGGCCTACGTCGAACGAGTTAAACGCAGGATATATATGATACGAGATCGAAATGAATGAGAAGATCGACGGAATCGACAGTACGGCGGCGGCTTCGAGCTTACAGCGCTACAGCTCTACAGGAAGGTAACTACGACGATCAAATATATTATATATCTCTAATTAAAATTCGATTCAAGACTAGTAAAGAAAAGAAAACTGTTTTTGTATATGTTAATAATTAGGAATCTTATCAGAGTATGTATGTGTGTATTATATATGTATATAATTAATCGATTAAATATGTTAATAAATAAACATGTAGTATTATTGTTATTTGATGATAATAATAATAATAATAATAAACGACGGCTAAATCGTTTGAAACTTTAAATTATTGTTTATCGAAACTCTTTGTGGCCCTGAAAAGGGCCTTTTTATTATTATCTCCTTCATAAATCGTAGCGTTCTACTACGGCTTCGTTTACTTGGAGCTCGTGTACTTCGTTACGGCCTTAGTACCTTCGCTCACGGCGTGCTTGGCGAGCTCGCCGGGCAGAAGAAGCCTCACCGAAGTCTGCACCTCCCTCGAGGTGATCGTCGATCGCTTGTTGTAGTGAGCGAGACGAGAAGCCTCGGCGGCGATGCGCTCGAAGATATCGTTCACGAAAGAGTTCATGATCGACATGGCCTTACTCGAGATACCGGTGTCGGGATGTACCTGTTTCAGTACTTTGTAAATGTAGATTGCGTAGCTCTCCTTCCTCTTATGCTTCTTCTTCTTCTTGTCCGACTTGGAGATGTTCTTCTGAGCTTTGCCCGATTTCTTGGCGGCCTTTCCGCTAGTCTTAGGCGGCATGATGACGAATAAACAAATTCACAATAATGCAATCGAAACTTAATCTCGTGTGATACACGTGCGCACCGTACGGGAGCGCAAGCGAAACTGGAGAGTATCGTTTCGTACTCTCGGATTTTGTTTAAATAAGGCCCGCGCGGCACGCGTAGCGTTCGCGCATACGGTGCGGCATACAGACGCAGAACTCTATCGACCAATCAGAAACGATCGTCGCGCTTAGTACGAGAGGGGCGGAGAGTAGAGGGAGAGGGGGAGAGTGTTATTAGGTTCTCGTTTTAAAACGATACGAAAAATATTCCTCCTTCCCCTACCCCACCGACCGCATCTCTATGATCATGATTACTATACGAATAGACTTAAAGCTGAAATCATTAATATATTATTTTAAAATTTAGAATGTTTATATCATCTAATCGATTTATATGTAAATATTATTAATAACAACAAATAAAATATATCATCTCTCTATAAGACAGACAGCTCAGACAGTTATAGTTATTATGATGATTGAAAATTTTAGATCGAAATATTATTTAATAATTATCGTAAATAATAAAATAATTTTAATGTGTATATATATTCTATCGTCGTAGCGTACACTGTAATAGCAGCAGCAGCAGTAGTAGTGTTAGTGTTAGTAGTGATTCTCTACGTTCAACTAAAGAGTTCAACGAGCGTTTAAATGGTGCGTATAAAATATCGAATGACATGTAATCAACGTCGAGACGTCATAATCGTTTAGGAAACATAACATTTTTTAATGCATATCAGATATATTTTGTGGCCCTGAAAAGGGCCTTTTTATTCGTTATCACGATGAAGAACGAGTTCGTTCGTTCGATCGTTCGCATGTAACATCGCAATGTATATAATAACAAATTTGATGACTACAATAACGACGACGACGACGACGACGACGACCGTTCCGCAACGTCACCGCACACAAGTGTTTAAGCCTTCTTCTCGGTCTTCTTGGGCAGAAGTACGGCTTGGATGTTAGGTAGGACGCCACCTTGTGCGATAGTCACGCCCGAGAGCAACTTGTTCAGCTCCTCGTCGTTACGGATCGCCAACTGTAGATGTCTCGGTATGATCCTGGTCTTCTTGTTGTCGCGGGCGGCGTTGCCGGCCAACTCGAGTACTTCAGCGGCTAGGTATTCCATGACGGCCGCGAGATACACGGGTGCACCGGCACCGACGCGCTCTGCGTAGTTACCCTTCCTGAGGAGTCTGTGTATACGTCCGACCGGAAACTGTAGACCGGCACGGTTCGAACGCGACTTTGCCTTCCCCTTGACTTTGCCTCCTTTACCGCGACCGGACATGATTATAGAGAATTAATGAAAAATTAGCAACGCAAATATAAATATGAGAGAGCGGAACGCGTGCGTACGGCTCGGGAGCGCGGTGAACAGTAAAACGGTCGCGTTTTTTTTTTTTTTTTTTGTATCTGTGGTTGTGTATTGCTGTTGGCCCTACTGGCCTTTACAGCGTCACCGAACGTTGGGGCGAGTGCTAAGACTCTGCCTCGAGGTGAACCCTTTTGGGCTCGAAAGTGACGTTCGTCCTGAGGGTGTCTCCTATGAGATCGCACCTCGGCTCAGAACGTAGTCGGTGGGGTGTGAATTTAAGCACTGAATGAATTTACTGACGTCACGGCCGTCTCCGTGACGTCGCTAATCTGGGTCCTCGTTTCCGCCGGCGGAAACGCTGTGAGTGTGAGTTGTGTAGTGTGCTGGTTTTCCCTACTACTAGTGGTGCGTTTGCGATAGTGAAGCTATCGTCGTTGTCGTTCAGGACGTGCATAGGTCGCCTGAGTCTGTTGGGTAGATTACCTCTTAGGGAGGTGTACTGGCATGCTTGTGCTATCAGCGGATTGCTGTGTTGTTTGGCTCTCTCAAAATACGCCGTGGAGAGTATTTTCAGATGTTTCGCGATCGAATCGATGTCGAAGTCTTTATGTAGGTCGACGTTACGTATGTACCACGGCGAGTCCGTGGCGATACGAAGGAAACGGTTTTGAATGGTCTGTAGTTTATTTAGTTGTGACGCTTTGATGTGGGCAAAGACAGGGCTCGCATAGGTCATGATAGGACGAATGCAGGCTTTGTATAGTGTCGTCTTATTTCTAAGAGACATTTTACTCCGCCCGCATAGTATCGTATACAGTCTTCCTAGTACGAACGCTGCTTTGTTTCGGACTCTGGTTATGTGAGAGTGGAAGTTTAACTTTCTATCTAGGGTGACTCCAAGGTATTTAGCTTCCGATTTCCACGGTATCGGTTGGTTAAATAATTTAATGTCTCCCGGTTTGCCCTGATTCCACTTGATGTAGACGGGGTTTCTAGTGAAGTGTACTGCTGCGCTTTTGTCGGGATTTACCTCGATCCTCCATTTCCTAAACCAGTCGCCTAGTGCGTTAGCTGCGGATTGGAGTCGTGTGGTGATGACTTTGGTCGAGGCCGAGGTGGTGTATAGTGCGGTATCGTCCGCGAAGAGAGCTAGGTTGACTTTTTTAGTGACGTTCGGTATGTCGTTGGTGAAAAGGCAGTACAGAATCGGGGATAGCGCGGAGCCCTGAGGGACTCCAGCCCTGATGGGGCGAGATGTGGACAGGGTACCTTCGACTCGGTAGCGGAAGGTGCGATTCGACAAGTAGTCTCGTATGATGAGCACGAGTCTGTCTGGCAACCCTAGTAATTGCAGTTTATATAATAAACCGTTGTGCCAGACTTTGTCGAATGCTTTCGCTACGTCGAAGAATAGAGCTCCTGTGGAGGTGGCTTTGCTGAAGGCGAAACCTTTTAGTATGTCTTCCGTTAAGCGGTGGACCTGATTGACACACGAGTGTCCGGCTCTAAAGCCGAATTGCTCGTTTATTGTTATTTGTTTGGCCTGTATGATGGCCTTGATCCTAGCTAATATGATTCTCTCGTATATTTTGCCGAGAGTGCTCAGTAAGCTGATGGGACGATAGCTCGTGGGCTGATTCCTAGGTTTCCCTGGTTTTGGGATTCCTATCACTATGGCTTCTTTCCATTGGTCGGGAAAGGAGCAACCTGCCAGAAGGGCATTATATATTAGCACTAGTAGTGCGATGATTTGTTGCGGGAAACGCTTGACCGCTTTGTTTGTTATCCGGTCCGCACCGGGAGATTTTTTAACCTGTAAGGCTTTGACGATCGATTCGATTTCATCGGCTGACGTCGGCGTCAGTGGTTCGTCCGTTGGTGGCATAGAGCTGATACGATTTACTGCCCCGTCCACCTTTAGGAGGTGGTCCGGGTGTACCGGGTAGTTGCTCGGGGAGCATTGTGTTTCTAGTGCGTCGGCTAAGCACTCGGCCTTATCCAAGTCGTCTATTGCGGGTGGAAGATTTGGTCGTAACAGTGGAGGCATGGTCGTGGGCGATGAGCCTTTGAGAGATCTCGGCATCGACCAAAACGCAGTGTGTGATGGCGTGATTTCCCCAAGGTAATCGCCGTCCCTATAGTTACGGAATTCCTCGAAACGGGTTTTGACGTCCCTCTGAAGGGCCCGGAGTTTCCTCCGGTTTTCTTTTGAAGGAAAAGCGTCGTGCGCTCGTGTGACTGCATTTTTCCGCGTGATAAGATCTTTGAGGTCTTCAGGGAGTTCATAACGCTCGTTAGGGCGCATTTGAATATCCCTGGAGCACTCATCTATCGTGTCGCGTACGTGAGTCGTGAGGTTAATCGCGGCCGCTTTCGCAACATCGACGGAGTCAATACTGTCTGGGATGTTTTTTAAAAATGTCGAGTCTAAGGACTGGATCTGCTGTTGGAATTTCTTCCAGTCAACGATCGTTTTGGTTGGGCGGTGAAGTGGCTCGTCAGGCCCTAGTTCTATGACGACTGGACGGTGATCGGAGTCTAACTCTGGTAGTGCCTCGATTGAGCGCAACTGTAAGGTCACGCCTTTCAAGATCACCACGTCGAGGACGTCTGGCCTATCTCTGTGATTTTCTGAATGTGGGAATCTAGTGGGTGTCGTTGGTGCAATGACTGTGAAGTTACACGATATGGGGTGGGCTAGTTGTTCTAGTTTCCTGCCCCTTGTGTTGGCACGTCTTGAGTGCCATTCGGGATTTTTACTGTTTAGGTCGCCGGCCAGAATGACCGCGCTACCTGTTGCAAGAAGTGACCTAATGTCACTTTCTAATAGGTCTTTAGTTGGACTAAGGTAAACTGATGCTACTATGACGGGCTGATGGCCTGTCATGCTTATTTGACATATTGACGCTTCGATGTTGGTAAGCGGCGGGCTGTCGAGCGGCACGCAGTGCAGTGACTTTTTGTAATATATGATCGTGCCTCCGCCTTTGGCGGAGGTACGATCGTTTCTGATTGTGCGGTAGTTGGCCACGTTTGGGCTGCGCAAATTTGTTTTCAGAAACGTCTCCTGCACTAGCATGACGTCGACAGGGTGGTTCCGTAGGAATTCTCGAACTAGATCGATCTGTTGGATAAGCCCGTTTGCGTTAAACGTGACTAGCACTAACGAGCGAGGTTTTATTCTACTAACGGCGGCCATTAGGGTAGCGTAGTGCGTCTACCTGTGAGAACAGGTATGAGTACCTCACGAAAAGGGCCGCGATGTTCCTTGGATCGGCTGCGTATTCGTCCAAGAAGCATTGGATGCCGTCCAGGTCTAACTGGTCGCATAATGCGAAGAAATCGCGGATGTTTTCCGCGTCTTTGGCTACCATAGTACGTGGCCTTGTTGGCTGTCTATTGGCGTTGGCGTTTATTGATGTGGTGCGCGGCGCTGAGTGCGGTGGTGGTGCTGCTGCGGTCTTTCGGACCATAGGCAGCGGTTTTTCCCAGGCGCCTCTGTTGGTGGCCTGAGGGGCTCGCGTCGGTGCCTGAGGGGCTGTCGTCGGTGCCTGAGGGGCTCGCGTCGGTGCCTGAGGGGCTCGCGTCGGTGCCTGAGGGGCTCGCGTCGGTGCCTGAGGGGCACGCGTTGGTGCCTGCGGGGCTCGTGTCGGTGCCTGCGGGGCTCGCGTCGGTGCCTGAGGGGCTCGCGCCGGTCTTGAGGCGCGCCTACCCTTTGGGTCGCGTTTTAGCGGGGCCCTGGGACATCCGCGGTAATTCGCGGGGTGGCCCTGGGTCTCGCACAAAACGCAACTGGGTGGGTTTTCGGGATCGGGCTGCTTCCGCTCGCAGTCCTCTGTTAAGTGCCCGCCTAGGCATTTGACGCACCTAGGGTTGCCATAGCAGTGGCGGGCTGAGTGTCCGTAGGACTGGCATCGGTGGCACTGGCCGGGTGTGCCTCGGCTGCGGGGAGCTTCCAACTTGAAGTCGGAGAGGTCGCAGATGGTGTCGACCGAGAATATTTTCTTTCCCTCGGGGGAAAGGGGCAGTACGACCAGAACGAGATCGTATCGCTCTTTCGTACGCTGGTTGTACATTCGGTGTACGTTAATCACCGGGAGATTTTCTTTCTCCAGGCTGGCCTTAATCAAAGCCTCAGGTATTTCCTTCGGCAGGCCCCTAATGACTACGCGCAAGTGACGTTCGTCTTCTAGCGCGTATGTGAAAAATGGAGTTTTTTCACTCCGTAATAATTTTGTTAATGCCCGGTGGGTCGCAGAGTCCTGCACCTGGACTCTGATCCCTTGTAGGACATTTTTTGCCTTTGTGTAGTGGATCCGGCGTTCCACTAGGATACCTGAGATCCTAGGCCATTGTCCTTTGTCCTGAATGACAACCGGAGGTGGTGTTTTTTGCGACCTTTCGGCTTCGCTGGCCTTCGGGGTCGCTGAAGGCGACTTCGGTGTCGCGGGGCGTGCGGATGATGCTGTGGGCGTCGCGGGGCGCGAGGACGGTGAAGCCGGCGGCGGCGGGCGCTTCGAGCGCGGGCTCGACTTTCCGGGCCGTTTTTTGGGGGGAGGCGGGGCTTGAGGAGCTTTCGCCTTTCGTTTGGCGGATTTGGAGAGTACGGGCTCGAACCCGTCGCTCTCCGCGTCCGAGAATCCTACATCGGAGCCGACGGACTCCGAGTCTCGCGACCTCCCGCCATCACTGTCTGATTCGACTTCCATTGTCGAACCGACAGGTGACGTTAGGTAGGGCGACCGAGTTCCATCGACTCCGACGGAGGGCCCTACGGTGTCCTCGATGTTGAGGGCTATGTTATTAAGCGCGTCGACCGCGTCCGGAAGGTGCTGGTAGAGCAGCTTTAGGAGCTGCTCTTTGCTGAGCATGCTCACTGGGTCCATGGTGGCCCGTAATTGACGAATCGTTTGCCTCCCTGCCGTGAGGCAGGGAGGTGAGTGCCTACGGTGTGATCCCTATATGGAATCTGCCTGTCGGTGGCAGAAATGTGTGCCTAGTCCTATGGTGTGTACCTATTTCGAGTGTACTTACTGACGGTCGGTGGCGGCTTGCTACACTAACACGGAACTCGCGGTTTCGCGCACAACACTTATTCCGGTTTTGCACAACACTGATCACTTGGTTATTGTTTTGTCACTGGCAGGGTGACCCTTTACAACCCAAGGGTCGGTCGGTCGGTGGCTCAGGTAAGCGAGCAGGTATGTCGGCAGGTAGTCGTACCCGACTACAGCTTCGGCGGTTGGTGATAGATTAGTATCGGTGGATCTTGATAGAGACATCCGCACGGGACGAATGTCAGAACAAGAGTGACGAACGGTCGCGTTACTCCGTCCCCTTTTTATACTCGGAACGTAGTCGCGTCTATCGGTGCGGTGGTATCGAGAGAGACTCTGACTCTGTTTGATTGTATTGAAATTGTAAATTGTTAAATTTCTGTTTCTTATTAGTGTATACAGTATAGTATTAAGATTACGACGATGAATGATGTCGAGTTTCGGGAGAGTCGGGCAGTCGGGCGGGGCGGGGCGGGGCGGGTCGGGGGGTTTCGAAATGCGAATGCGAATAGAAAAATGAAGTAAAAATTGTATATATTTATTTATTTATTTATTTTTTTTTTTTTGAACAAAGAAAGAAAGAGATAAAGAAAGGAAGAGTCATAACAACGAAATAAAAAATAATATTAATAAAGTGAAATTAGTCGGGCGCGCGGGTGGTGTGTCCTTTTCGTGTTTCGCGTGCGAGCGATATATTTTGATAAAGATAAAATATAATAATAATAAACATGTACGTACGTATGTTTGTTTGTTTGTTTGTTTGTTTGTTGAATTTAATTTAATTGAAGACGTTCGAGTGTGCTGCTCCATCTCTATGATTGTAAATATTATAGATGGATAATGAGGTATGTGGATATTTTTATCATATAATATTAAATTTTTTTTTTATTTTTTTTTTTTCTTTCCGTTTACGTTTTATATTTTATAAATTTAGAATTAGTTTTGGAATTGTTCATCGTATCGTTCGAAACTTTAACTCATCTTATTCGTCGTCGTCGTCGTAGATTATTACGCACGACGACGAATATATTCGTTTATTATGTGAAACTTATGTTAGCCCTGAAAAGGGCTTTTTGTCGTGCGATTTACGCGCCGCACACGCTTGCATCGTCATCGTCATCGTCACAGTCTTCGTCGTCGTCGTCGTCGTCGTCGTCGTCGTCGTCGTCGTCGTCGTCGTCGACGCGATGGGATCGGACAAATGTATGTCATCGATGATGTTGTTTTTTTTTTTTTTTGTTGTTGTTGTTGTTGTAGATGATGATGATGACACTTTTGAAAGATGTCATCGTTATTATCACCGCTGCGGCGGCTGCAGGCGACTTACTTTTTAGCGGCGGCGGCGGATGCTTTCTTAGCTGTCGGTTTCGACTTCGGCGTAGCGGCGGCGGCCTTCTTCGGTTTCGGGGCTTTAGGTTTCTTAGTCGGCGGTTTCGCAGTCTTCTTCGCCTTCGATGCGGCGCCCTTCGCCTTCGAAGGAGCGGCCGCCGCGACGGCCTTCTTAGCGGCTGCCGGTTTCTTTTTAGCGGCTGCAGCTTTCTTATCCTTTATCGTCGCCTTCGCCTTCGATTTGGACGGCGATGACGCCGCCGCCGCCGCACCGGACGACGCACCGCCGGCGGCCGCTTTCTTGCCCGCGGCGGCGCCCTTGCCGGCGACGGGAGCGGAGGACGTCGCCTTCTTCGACTTACCCGAAGCGGCCGAGGATGCGGCCTTGCCGCCGGACGCGCCTCCGATTCCGGCACCCGCCGGTTTCTTCGAAGCGGACGATTTCGACTCTAGTTTGAACGAACCCGATGCGCCCTTGCCCTTCGTCTGTATCAGTGCACCCGATTCGACGGCGCTCTTGAGATACTTTCTGATGAACGGAGCCAATTTCTCAGAATCGACTTTGTATTGAGCCGCGATGTATTTCTTGATCGCCTGAAGCGACGAACCGCTACGTTCCTTCAACTCTTTGATGGCGCTGTTCACCATTTCGGATGTTTTAGGATGAGTAGGTTTCGCCTTCGGTTTCTTGGCGGCGGCGCCACCGGCGGCGGCCGCGGACGCCTTCGGTTTCTTCGCAGGGGTCGCCGGTGCCGGCGCTTCGGTTGCTATAGCTGTGTCGGCCATTTTATTTTATTTTATTTAATAAACTCACTACACAATCACACGAAAGATAAATATTAATAGTTGTAGTAGCAGTTGTACCGTGGGATAACAACGTATAACGATATAAAACGTGTCTGATATCGGACGGAGATCGACGCGGCGGAGAGGTCGCTAGTGGTAAGTCGAGTCCGAGCAATACCGTAAGGAGAACCGCGATGTCGCTAGACAATTTCTCGTACGAACGCTTAAAACTTTTCACTAACAGGTATCTTTTCGAATGCGATATTTATATAATTTAAAGTAGTTTTTGACCGTTCTATAACACAAAAAGATACCTCTTGAACCTATCGATCGTTTGAAAGTCGAATTCGTAGCACAGTTCGACAACGATGTGTACGAATCGCGTTTAAATTCGTTATAGTTCTAGTCGCGTACCTAGAGCCTCGTTTAAAAGTTATTTTATTCTATTAAAATCGTTTTAAACGTTTCGTTCTATCGACATATTGAAAGCGAAGATACCTCACTGATAATGTATAAAAGCGCAACTCTTATTCGATAATTTACTAACAATTTTAGCGTGTTCCAAGTCGACGTTCGTAAAACACACTACTACGCGAGTCGATATAAGAAGCACGAGAAAATGTTGTCTGATATGTGAATACTTATCGAATAATATATAAAATATAAACTATTACGATAGATAAATAATACGTGTTTCGAAAGAGAGACCACAGTATCGTATAAATAATAAAAATAATCTACAGTAATCGTGTGTAAGAGCTACGTTTAGAGGCGAGCCTCGAGGCGTGCGAAATATTGTTGGAGGCGCGTTCGTAGCGCGTGAAGTAGAGCCGAAAGAACGACGACGACGACGACGAAGACGAATAATTAGTCATATATAATAACGTTTGAATTGTAAACAGAAATTTAAAATTAAATAAATTAAATTACACACTCATTCAGATGCATGGTAAAGTATATTCTACGTTAACGATCGGTCGGTATTACGTCGTAGTCGTCATCGTATCTTATCTATACGATCGTTTTACACGCTTAGAGCTCTTACTCTTATATTCGTATTATTATTAATATGTATTATGTTATTATGTTTAATAGACGTCATTGAACGATTGAAACGAGTATTCAATGTGTATGTAGTATGTATAAACAGATCCATATGCGGCCCTGAAAAGGGCCTTTTTTATATTTAGTTTTCGCAGTATTATTTGTAAATTATTAATTTTTTTTTGTATAATTTTTCAAAATAAAACATCGAAAACATTTTAACCGCCGAAACCGTACAGAGTACGTCCCTGACGTTTCAGGGCGTACACTACGTCCATGGCGGTGACGGTCTTCCTCTTCGCGTGCTCGGTGTAGGTGACGGCGTCGCGGATTACGTTCTCGAGGAACACTTTGAGGACACCGCGAGTCTCTTCGTATATCAGACCGGATATACGTTTCACACCGCCTCTGCGTGCGAGACGACGGATGGCCGGTTTCGTGATACCTTGGATGTTATCACGGAGCACTTTCCTGTGTCGCTTCGCGCCTCCTTTCCCCAGACCCTTTCCACCTTTACCGCGACCGGTCATTTTCTTGTCTTCGGTTTGTCTTGTTTAATCTGAACGGCAAAGAAAGACGTACAGAAATCCGTCCGCTGTCGATCAGAGACGATCACTTTATGGTAGTCTCGTCGTTCTACGCTCGACTGATATATAAGCGCTCGACTAACTACACACGTATGCGTGTCGTTCGCTCCGTGTGCGAAAGAGATGGCGATATCTAAGTGCCATTAGATAGAAAGAGAAAGACTGATAGAGACAGCGTGCAGTCGAAAAAGCTATGGTAGGGATGGCGGCCGAGGGGATGGGGTAAGGGGGGAGTTCATGTATGTGTCTTGTTTATCGGGAGAATGGGGGGGGGGGGGGGTGAGATATTTTTGTGTTCTTCAAAATTGATATCTTTGCAATAATATTTACAATTATGCTCTTAACGATCAATATATCGTCATAAGATCGTAATAATATATGTAATCACACATACACTCACCTCTCACGTTCTCGTATTCGATTGAAATATACATATTTATTTACAATAATAGTATAAAATACACAACGTTTACGTATGTGCGTATTGATATTTCGAATTATGTGTAACGTGTTTATGATAATTTTGATATAAAAATAATTATTGTTATTTGTGAGTAGGTTTTTCGTGACGACTTTGTTACGTTTGAAACGGACGACGAAAAAAAAAAAAAATTTTTTTTTTCTTTGTATTTAGATATATATGCGGCCCTGAAAAGGGCCTTTTTGAATATGTTTACTTGCAGTCTATCTGCATATAATACTGCGTATATTATTATTATTTATTTTTTTCTATACGTAGAATTGTGCAAATGAGACTGCGACGACGACGACGCAGACGCAATTAGGCACGTTCTCCTCGGATCCTGCGCGCCAATTGAATATCCTTAGGCATGATCGTCACACGCTTAGCGTGGATAGCGCACAGGTTCGTGTCTTCGAAGAGACCGACGAGATAAGCTTCGCTTGCTTCCTGCAGGGCCATTACGGCGGAACTCTGGAAACGGAGATCGGTCTTGAAGTCTTGAGCGATCTCACGAACGAGACGCTGGAATGGCAGTTTGCGGATCAGAAGCTCAGTGCTCTTCTGGTAACGACGGATCTCACGAAGGGCGACCGTACCGGGTCTGTAACGATGAGGTTTCTTCACTCCTCCCGTGGCAGGAGCGCTCTTGCGAGCCGCCTTGGTGGCGAGCTGCTTGCGCGGTGCCTTACCACCGGTAGATTTTCGGGCCGTCTGCTTAGTACGAGCCATCCTTGACGATGAATGAACGAACACGCACGAAACGAAAATTTATTATGACAAACTTAGAGACGTCTCTAGACACGTCCGCACGAAAGGAACGTAGTCGACGGATTAAAATTTTTGTAAAGGAACGTTCGCTTATATACGAGTTCTACTACGGCTAGAGGGACCGCCGCGATGACGATTCGATATATCCGTCTCTCTCTCTACGCTATGCACGTTCTCTCTCACGCGTTCACTGATCGATGCGAAAATGCGAAAAATTCATGTTTGAGTTGTTATTATTATTATTAGATATATTTTTTAATGAATTAATATTATTATTCTTTCAGATATCATCGGCCTACGTCGAACGAGTTAAACGCAGGATATATATGATACGAGATCGAAATGAATGAGAAGATCGACGGAATCGACAGTACGGCGGCGGCTTCGAGCTTACAGCGCTACAGCTCTACAGGAAGGTAACTACGACGATCAAATATATTATATATCTCTAATTAAAATTCGATTCAAGACTAGTAAAGAAAAGAAAACTGTTTTTGTATATGTTAATAATTAGGAATCTTATCAGAGTATGTATGTGTGTATTATATATGTATATAATTAATCGATTAAATATGTTAATAAATAAACATGTAGTATTATTGTTATTTGATGATAATAATAATAATAATAATAAACGACGGCTAAATCGTTTGAAACTTTAAATTATTGTTTATCGAAACTCTTTGTGGCCCTGAAAAGGGCCTTTTTATTATTATCTCCTTCATAAATCGTAGCGTTCTACTACGGCTTCGTTTACTTGGAGCTCGTGTACTTCGTTACGGCCTTAGTACCTTCGCTCACGGCGTGCTTGGCGAGCTCGCCGGGCAGAAGAAGCCTCACCGAAGTCTGCACCTCCCTCGAGGTGATCGTCGATCGCTTGTTGTAGTGAGCGAGACGAGAAGCCTCGGCGGCGATGCGCTCGAAGATATCGTTCACGAAAGAGTTCATGATCGACATGGCCTTACTCGAGATACCGGTGTCGGGATGTACC